>NC_077232.1:51649815-52249815 GCF_027887165.1 Monodelphis domestica
ACCTATCTTCCCTTCTCTGCCCCCTTAATCTTTTTTTCTAACCATCTTCCTCCTGCTAACACATTGAGAGAAAAAAAGAAAAAGAAAAGAATATCATTTTAAAGAATAGGAAAAAATAGAAAAGAAAGGAAAAGATTACCCATATAATGATACAGGACAATTCCAAAGGACTAATAATAAGGAAGGTAATCCGATACCTTAGACAGGAACTGACAGAATCTGAATGCAAATTGAAGCATTTAATTATTTATTTCCTCCATGAATTTTCTCTAGTATGTGAAATGTGTCTTCTTTCATAACTTTGCATCACTTCACAGAGGTCTTTCCTGTTTTTTCTGAAAGTGTAGATTTTCTTATTTCTCATGGTACTAATAATAGAGTTTTTAAAATATTACTTCTATTGTCATAAAATATATAGCATTTTGAAAATCTTTCCTCCACCAAAAACAAGACCATGCAATACTTTTGTGTTATTATAATAGTGGTTTTATGTTATAACCATTTTTTAATTTTTATGTTTATGATCAGCTTGGTTTTTTTTAATTCTAAACAAAATATACTTCCAATTTCTCATTATTTTAAGTTGAGCATTTATTTTTCACACATGGATAAAAATTGAAAAAAAATAAGAAAATAAAAACAAAGTCTACACTGGTTATGTTCCTAGAAATTTTCTCGTTTTTTTTCCTCACTCTTGTTCTCCTTCCTTATCTTTCTGTTTCTCTCTTCTATGTCTCTGTCTTTCTATCCTCTTCCTTCTAAATAAACTTTCATTTTTTTTTCCATATTAGAGGGGAAATTCAACAGCTCTATGACAGCTTTTTTGTAACTTCCAACTGAGGATATATAGTATTATGACCTCTTCTTGATTAACCTATTTTGGTTCTCTATGAGAGTCTTAAAAAGATAAATAGACTTTAGTGATCTTTGTTTCTAATGAATAACATTGGAAAATGACCAAATAAAATAAATGCTTAAAAAAAAAGATAAATAGTCTTTAGCTTTGTAAGGAAGAGAAAAAAAAAGAAATCCTAAATGGTAAATGAGTAGAGAATCACTTCAACATGAAATTTCTGAGAGTCAGAGAATAAAAATATTATCCCAATTTCATGGATGAAGAAACGGAGGTTCACTATCAGAGCATTGATTCAAACCTAAGTCTTCCACAAACTAGCCTACTATACAGTTTGATTCATTCATCAGTGGGTCAGGATTGGTAAGGGAAGAGAATGAGGGCAGGGATGATGGTTTCAGAGAGTACTTGGGGAAAGAGGCAGAGATTTCATGGTCACAAATAAGAAATTGGTTAAGGATTAAAACATAGGAATGATTAAAGTTTGTGATCAGAAAAAGGACATTCAGATTTAGTTTTACTTCCATACATGGAAGGGGAACAGATGGCTAATGTAAGATCAAGAGTCATGGCCATCACGGAGTATAGCTGAAGTGAGATAGAAAAATAATACATCACTGGAGTTAAATAGATTGAGGAATTAGGAAGCTGCCTATGTATATTGAAGTCACTTAGAATAAGGAAGGATGGGGATGAAGACTATGAGGTGAGTACTCAATTCATTTTAAAAAGGAGGGAAAATATTCTGGAGACCAGTTTGTGATAAATACTAGAATCTGAATGGCTTATAAATTTGAATTAAATGAGCTGCAAAAAAAAAAAGAAAAGGAAATGTTGTAATGATTATAAAGAGAGATGGTAATCAAGAACTAGCAAAACGATTGAAGAGATTTAAGGGAAACTTGGTAGTTAGGAGGGATTCACGACCAGGCATATGCCAAAAGGTTTAAGGAGAAAGTAAGGGAAAAGTTTAGATCTAAAGAAAATCTATTCATTAGAGAGCAGGCATTAAAGAAGGCACAAAGAGAAAAGGCAGACATATCTAGAGTGGACCATTGGAGGTAATGGTGGTGAGTTGAATTTGAAGATGAGAATTAGGAAGAAGGCAGCTGAGATAAGGGCAAGGGATTATGTTGTGGCAGCCAGGGATCATTCTCATAGATATGAAGAGAGTAGAAGATGGGAATATACCACCCTTTGGAAAAAGAGTCCATGTAGATTAATGAGCTCTACCTTTTAGAAGGCTTGAGGTCAATGAATTATTTTGGCAGTTTTCAAAGCTATGGCTTGCTCTATGGCTGTGAGCAAGATGAGGATAGAGGAAGTGGTTTGTCTCATTATGGGAATTCCCTTTCCTCTCCTCCCCTCCAAAGTAGGACCCAGTTAAACTGACAGAAGAACCACTTCCTTATATGATTGAGGCTAAAGCTGAACCCAGGACATCCTGTCCTGATGCTACTTATCTACATCTTTGCTTACGATAGAAGAATAACATGAGAATTAATTAAGAAAGCTTTATTTGAATAAGAAATTAGTGGCTATAGAAGCTTCTATGCTTCTGGACTATATTTTTGTGCTATTTAAATTTTGATGCCCTGCTGCAAATTCCTGATTAACTCAAAATAGTTATAGTTCTAGCAGTGCATTCATGCATATATGATCATGCAATTAATGATGACAGTTCTGTTTCCCTCCAGTTTTTATTATCATGTTGGCTTGGGGGCACAGTGAGGGGATTAAGATTCAGGGAAAAAGTAGATACTGTTTTTAGGCATATAAATATGTGTATTCATATAAATGCATGTAATATATATGGATATATAGATATACTCAATAAATGAGGCATACACATATATAACACATGTTCCATGCATGCATGCATATGGATATATCCAAATAAGCATGAGAGTGCTCATATACAAGCATATATTTATACATATCTTAATATATCAACTGAATTTTATGTGATATAAATTTTTCACAATTTTTACATTCATAAGGAGACTCTCTTGCTCTTAAAAGAAATCGCATTGCAATGTTCCTTGATAGCAAGAAGAATTTTGTTCACATATGTGCCTTTAAAAAGGGGAAAACAAGAATTAAAGAAAATCCATCAAACTTTGAAGCTTCAAAGGAAGTCTGAATGGAAAGAATGATGCTTCAATCTCCCAAATGAGCATAAAAATCTCATTTAAAAAATAGAAATATGAGTCGAACCATTTCTTCCATCACTTTTGAAATGTGACTGTTTTGATGAATGTTTTATTGGTTGTTTTAAAGGTCTCAGTGACTCTTGTACTGGGATCTTTACAAGAATTTAAGAAGGTTGAAAGCATAGGACATTTTCACTTTACTCTTTTTTAGAATGTGTCAAATAAAGGCTGTCATTTAGAAATGATGCTGTGGTGCATCTTCTTTCATCTGAGGAACAACTGTCTCTTTTTTTGCAAAGGCAGACTGATGTTTTTTATCTTATAATTAGAGGGAAGGACCCTCCACTGGTGGCTAGCTGTTGTTTGTTATATGGCACTAGATGTAGGGAGAAAAACAGGCAAAAGTAGAGAATGGCTTTTAAAAAAAAACTCATTCCTCTGCTAAGCATGAGGAATACTATATGTAGATATATGCATGTGTATGACATGTAGATCTGTACACATATACCACAAACAGGCATATACATAGAAACATGCATCAGTGGATATGTACATATATATATAATACATTTTTATTTCATACTCACAATCATATGGGAGAAAAATAAATAAGGCATAAAGCAAATGGATATATGAGAAATATTATATACTATTACATGCATAAATGTCCTTAACTTATGGTTCAATCATAAATCCACACAAATGTGCCCATATGTGAATATGTACATTGTTGGTTGCTGTATAAACACATGTGCACATGGATATTTACATGAATAGTTATGCATATGTTCATGCATAGCCTTAATATAAGAGACAAAATAAAACCAACCAGCCTGAGTCAGGAAAGCCTACATTCCAGTCCCACCTTTGACATCCACCAATCATTTAATCCTAGGCAGGATGCTTACCCTCTTAAGCAGTTCTCTTGAGTCTTTTCAAGGTTGAATTGAAATGGTGTAGGGGATTTCCTCACTGAGAATTCCCTCTAATAGTTCTCTATATATTTTTCTCTCAGAGTTTCCTATACATCCAGAACAATAATTAACTCTCTTTCATATAAAAAAAGAAGATGGTAGTAATCATATAATGAAAGTAGATGGACCATGTTAAGGATCCATTGGAACTGCAAGGTCCAGATAAATGAAGAACACCATGAAATGGAGTAAGAGTGGGAATGGTAAAGAGTCTTCAGTGGAAGGTCTCTGGAAGTACATGGAAGAAAATTGTTCAGGATCAGAAGGTGGGCTGATCCTACCACCAAACATTTATTAAAGCATCTTTGACTTGTACATTACTGTCCAAATCAGTTAAATGAACCATACACACTCAATACATTATTTTTTCCAAAAATGGAAAATTCAAAAGAGAACCTACATTTAAGGAGTTTACCTGAATCATTCACATGAGGAAAAATAATAATAAAATGGATAAAGAAAATTATCTCCCACAAGAAGACAAAAAATATTTATAATAAAAATAAACTTCTTACTAATATTTAGGTGTTTTAGACACTGACTTTACTTAATGAATTTTGAATTGGATTAAATCATTATCTCTTAAAATTTAAATTCATTCAGAAAAGAAACAAATAAAATATCAGTATCAATACTGAATATTCCCAAATTCCAATAAGTAACCTGAGATCATGAATTGAGTGCTGGATTTTTGAGCCATGAAACCCTTGGACCTGGGTACTAATTCTGTTCCAACATACATGAACTATGTGTCACTTAACTAATTATGAATTTAGACCTCAAAGACTATAAATTGTAAGATGACAGTCTGAGTTAGTGGAAGGAGTTTCCACACTGAAGAATTCCTTGTTCCAAGAAAATTTTTGGTCTATTTTCTAACCTTCAACTATTGCTTTATTATTAATACTTACATATATAACTCAGATTAATTATGAGATTTTCTTCATATTTGATTTGAATAACTTTGGGATACCTATGCCTATTCCAGGGACTCAATCTGGATGATATTCCTCACTCTTCTGAAGGATTTTTGAAGAAGAAATAAGAGCTGTGGTCAAATAAATGATGATGATGATGATGATGATGACTAATTTTATATAATCAAAATTTTGCAAGTGCTTGGTGTATATTATCACATTTTATACTCACAAGAACTCTGTAAAATGGTATAATTATTATCTCCATTTTCAAGAGGAAAAAACTGATGCTAAAACAGATTAAATAAGATTTTGGAGTCTTACACCTAGTAAGTTTATGAAGTTGGATTTGAACTCATCTTGTTACTTTCCTAATAGATATAAGAATAAGGCAAAGATGTCCAGTCTTCCTGCTCTTATTTGCTAGTTCTACCAATGTTGCTAATAGAAATTTTAAAAAAGAACATAAAGACTTAAAGATAGAGGGGTAAAACAACAACAAAAAAATCTATGCCTATTTTTGGTGAAATGATAGTTTACTTAGGAAACAGTTGGGTGTCAGCAAAGAAACTAATTGAGAAAATAACTTTATCAAAATGTCAGCCAAGAAAATAAACCCACAAGAAACAACATGTCTCCCTAATTGAGACAACACTGTAAACGTTAAATTACTCCACCCTACTTAACTTTAGGGGAAGATAAAGTTGTAATCTCCTGATTGAACAATGAAGGTACTTAGTTCTCACCTTATAGTGAAGCTAGAGTTAAGCTAAGTCTATTTTTAGAACTTAATACAAAAAGGTGTTAAGTAACTATAAAGGTTAAAATAATCAAAAAAGGTCAAATAACTAACAAAAGGTGAACTTAACAAAGAAGTGTTAAGTAACTTGAAAATCTAATCAAAGAAGATGAGAACTAAAAGTATCAGCAGTCCTGGAGAAAGCCTTTGATGTGATTTGTAGATATGAAAGTTTAGAGGAGGAGACACAAGGGTGCTTTCACTCTATATATTTGGGATTTTTTTGTCTCTTAAAAAACACCCTTTTCCCCCTGGAGAGGTAGATCTGGCTGATCATTTCCTGTGAGCAGCCTGGGCATCAGTTTGATCCTGGAATTTAGCCTGGAGGAACTCACTCAGACAGCTTACTTGAGATGGTCTTATGGTGACTTGGGTAAGACTGACTTCCTTTTCCCTTGGGCTCAGGGAGGCCCCCTTGGCCAAGGCCTTTAACTCCTGCCTGGCTCAGCCTGAGCCAGAGCAGTTTAAATTAACTCTTTCTTCTCCCTCTGTCTTCTCCTTAATTCCTTCTCTCTATATTAATTAAAATCACCATAATTTCCAACTGACTTGGGTATTTTATTATTTGGGATATCCCATGGCAACCAATTAATTTAGATTTTAAGTCACAAAGCTAAAATTATCCTTTACAACTACAAAGGGAAATATTCCAAATAATGTTGCCATTGCTGTTGTTTTTTATTATTTCAGTCATATCTGACCCTTTAGGACCCCATTTCTTTTTTTCTTGACAAAGATACTGCAGTGATTTGTCATTTTTTTTTTCTTCAGCTCATTTTACAAATGAAGAATTGAGGTAAACAGTATTAAGTGACTTGCCCAGGATCACAAAACTAGTAAATGTCTGAACACTGATTTAAGATCAAGAAGATAAGTCTTCCTGACTCCAAGTCCAGTACTCTATCCATGTTACCACATACTGACTCCAAATAACTACAGAATGAATAAAATATTTATAGATTTGATATTAAAAAAATAAAATACTTCTTCAAAGAAACAGAGCATAACATAAATAGCTGGGCCATGATGATATAAAAAAATGACACTACTTAAATTAATCTACATTTTAATGTGATATAAATTAAATTTTCAAGAGGCTAATTTTGACCCTTGATAATGTAACAAAATTCATTTAGAGAAATAAAAGATCTACAACAAGGGTTCTTTTGGTTAGTCTGCAATTTATATGCATTTGTATGCATGCATATGTGTGTATATATGCATATACATGTTATATATGTGTATGTATAATTATATTATATAAGTATATAATGTATAGGTATGCATATACATATTATATAGATATGTGATAACTTGACAAATATAATAAGTGTCCTTTATAATCTTATATATATATATATATAAATAATATATATATTATGCATTTAAAACATTATTTCGAGAAGATGCCCTTAGGTTTCAAGATTTCCCAGGGGGTTAATGATATGAAAAAAGGATTAGTAAGTATTGAACTTAAGTATAAAAGGAAAGTCTTTAAAAAAGGTAGACATTGAAGAGAAATAACACTTTCATACCTTTGAACTACATTATAAAGCAGTAAAAATCAAAAACACTTAGCATGGATTAAAAATATAAAAGTA
Organism: Monodelphis domestica; assembly: GCF_027887165.1. Lineage (NCBI taxonomy): Eukaryota > Metazoa > Chordata > Mammalia > Didelphimorphia > Didelphidae > Monodelphis > Monodelphis domestica. The sequence goes on from NC_077232.1 coordinate 51,657,113, forward strand.
GATTAAAGAAACATAAAAGTGAAGGGAAATTAAGAAATAATAGCTCAGTAACCCAGCATTTGATAAATTCTAAAACAAATCACTTTGGAAAGAATTTCCTGATCACTAAGAGATTATATAAAGCAATCTTGCAGAAATTAGGTTCATACCAAAATTTTACTCTATATCTCATAATAAATTCAAAATGATGGTTGACCTGCATACTAATAATCATTTCATCATTTAATAAAAACAAATCACATAGATTTTACACTTATGATCTTAACCAAAGAGCGGATAGAGATAATTTCAAGAGTTTTAAAACTGATAACTGGTGAAATGAAATTGAAAATGGTCAAACACATTTTCTTTAATGTCACCAACAAGTAGAAAACCAGTGGACATTTAGTGAGGGACAAGTCAATCTATTTCATTTTGAATAGCTCTGTTGATAAGTTGTTCTTTATAGTAGGTCTAAATATGACTCCCTGCATCTGCTACAGATTACTCCTGGGTCTCTTTTCTTTTTCAACTGAACAAATCTAAACTATTTAAAACATGAAAGTACTTGTAAATGCTTGCAAAATTTATCTTTTTCTTTATCACCTTTCCCTTTGCCCTAGTCTCCTCTTTTTTTCAGTCTGGGTTCATTTAATTGATCCTTTAATGGCACACTTTTGAGATCATCTTCACTTGAATTGCTGTCCTTTAGAATCTAAAGTTTAGATGCTCTTCAAGTTGTCAGTGACTTTCCTAAAAATGGGATGCTCAGCACCCAACACAATATAAAAGTGTGATCTCTCCCTGATAAAGTTTAGTGAGGTTATTCTTGACACTATGGTACTCTTGATGCAGACTAAGAAGGTTGCTGGAAGTGAAGTGCTTTGTCCAAGACTGCCCAGATAATCAATAGGAAAAACAAGAATCAGAACCTTAGTCATCAGTCCCATATAGAGCACACATTTCCATTTGGCCATACTGCCATATTTGATCAGGTATCCTTTTATTGGTACTTCACAGATCAGTGTACCACTGAGGTGGAGTGACTTTTTAAGGTCACTCAGCTACTAAGTGATGAGGATGGGAGACAGTGAAGACTAGAGGTGAAGACTTTGCCTCCTAGAATAAGTACTTTTTCTTTTCTGGAACATTCATTTCTTTGATGGAGAGATCTTTTTGGGGGAAGGAAATTACAGATGGGCAATTTCTCTTCAACTTGTGGAATTAGATATTTACCTTGGGGCACTAATACGTGTTAGAAGAAGTCTATAAAATAATATATTCTGACTACAAAACCAAAATCTCTATTACCTCCTACTGCCTATAGTTTTCTCTTTTTAATTATATATTTTGTTGTCATTAACTAGGGAGTCAAAGACAAGGAAACACCGCCCCCCCCCACACACACACACATAACACAGAATTACATTTTCTCTGCAATGTAATTCTTAAAGGGCAATTTGAGACGCTGAAAGGTCAGCTGAAATGCTGAAGGTCACAATTTATATCAGAGGTAGAATTTGAACCCAAGTTTTCAAGATTCAAGGACAACTTTCTATACACTAAGCCATTCTTATGCTTAAGCAATTCTCAAATTCTTTACCACAAGAAAAGTAGAATCTCCACTGGATCTCAATAATGTGTCTTGGGTACCTGCGGTCACTCTAACATACATCAAAGCATTTCCATTCAAGAAACAGGACAACTTCCAGATCACGACGAGAGCAGGTGAGCACAGATTATTGACATGCCCAGTCCTTGGAGCCATATCTCTGAATCCATGAAAACGACTTGATTCTGTGGTTCCGACTGATGTGACTGTCCCATCTACACCAAGTGTGAAGATATAGAAAATGGTAATTACATACTGAAGCAGCTCAAGCTTCCTCTCTGTTAATGGACTGATCCTTCAAAACTCTCAAGATTTAAAAAAAGGTGATGAGACCATAGGGCAACAAAAAAAAATCAAATATATTTTAAAAATACATTAAATATATACATGTACACATGTATTAAAATATAAGCATATTTTAATATATTTTAAAATGTTTTAAAATACTTGGCTTTTATGTGTAGACATGAGTGTTTACATCTCGATGTAAACAAATAGGTGTCCAGCTCCTATAAGAGTGGGTAAAAAATTGTCCAAAGTATTTTTTTTCCCTCAATCTTCCCCTCAAGGACCAGGAATGATCTTTTATTTTTTTCTTTCTAGAAGTTCTCAATGAGATTGACAGTTGACTAAGGAAGCTTTTGGTTCTATCATCCAGTGATGTGTCACCTTCCCTGAGGCAGCAGAACAAATACTTTCCCCCAGGGCTGCTAACTACAGAAATGCTGTTAGCTCATTTTTTATTAAAATTTTGAAATAGGGCATGAGTGCTATTACAAGTGAAGAAATAACCATTATCTTAGGGTGTTGGGTATTGTTCAAAACATCAGAGACCTAAAAAGTTTGGAATGAATTCAGCAAAATCTATCATTTTCAAATCAGGATGTGGATAAAGATAATCACTACTTTGTCTCTTTTCTTGCCCCAACTCTTACACCTAAGTTAGCCTAGAAAAATGTAGATACTGAAAAAAAAAAATATTTTTTTCTTTCTTTTCTTTTTTTCCCCCTTAAGTATCTTTCCAGTATTGCTACAGTTTGTGGTGGAAAGAATTCTGAAAGAGTCAGCAAAGGTCACGCTCAATCTGGAATTTGATGTTCATTTTGTGTGAATATGAGCAAGCCATTTGGCATGAATTTCATCTGTATAATGGGGATAATAAAACCTGTTCAAGTGATACAAGACTGTTGGGAGGATTACATGAGAATTCACATAAAGTTCTCTACATACCTTACATCCTATATAATTAGTATTTATCATCATCTCTTCCATCAGTGATCCATTCTGACAATCTGCTCTTAGCCACTCCAAAGGCCTATCCTAAGTATCACCCCAAAGAGTTTTATTCTCATTTTACTGACAACTAATTCCATCATGTATTGGCTCATCCATAAAGGCTGAAATACTATTAGGAATATTTGCCTTCTAATATATCATTGTGGAAGAGCAAAAATATTTTAAGAGCAAGGAATAAGGTAGAATGGCAGACAATAAGGAGAAATGTTTGTATTTTTGTTTCATACTTGGGGGAAGGGAAATGTGCCCCATGTCCATCCACCAGGGCAGGGTATTGAGCTCATTCTTCTTGGGTTCATTGTCTATTGTAAGAAAACAAAAACAATCAAAAAAGAACCTAAGCATCCTGATATTAAACAACAATTAAAGAAAACTACTGAATTCCCTAATCAGGTAATTCAACTGTTATAGACAGAATAAGGATTAATCTTTTTTCTCAAAGGACACTAGAATTCATTTCAACCATTCAGTATATATCTATAGACCACCTTCTATAAGGGGTTCAAAGTCTTATTTATTCAATGGAAAGTGCAAAAAATACAGTGTTGAGTTTATGTCCAAACAGAAATGGTCAATAACGTTCATGCATGGGATGGTGTGATAGAAACCTCCAAATGTTCCAGCTTTTTTGTTTGTTTTCTTTTCCTCTAAATCTTGGGAACATTATCAGAGTTTATAACCATTAAAGCTTTGATCAGTGGTCCTTGGACCTCAAGAGATACTGAAAAAGTACAGACTGTATACTATTTTTGGCAAATGAATCTTCCCATGTGCTTCATTGATTCCATCCATCACATCTCTATCTGAGATGGAAAGGGTAGATGTCCTAATGTTTTCTGATACTGCCCTCCTGTAACATTTCTATTACTCATCTATCATTGAGAGCCATGATCAACTGGATTTGATCAATATCATTGCCATGCAAAAGAGAATGCAAGAATTAAAAAAAAAACCAACAGTATTTAATGACTCCAGGATTCAAAAGACTCCACATATGAAAGGTAACTGGCCAGATGAATTCTTTTATGATTTTGCTCCAAGAAGGAAGTATCACAAAATAGTCATTTAGCCCTGAATCCAGGAAAAAATCAGAGACCAAAACCAAAAGGTATAGAAGACATTATCTAGTGGTTTGTGTGATGCCACAAAGAATATACAAAGATTTATTAGAAAACGATACACACTTGGTGTGCATATGTATAGATATGTCGTATTTTTCTTATCTTTGTGATATTCCTCTACTGTACTATAAGGGCTGTGATGGCAGTTATTGTTATGCAATTTCAATGTCTCTACCCATTTCTAGTATAGCCTATTGCACACCATAAGGACTTCATAGTTTCAGAATCAAATAGAACTTAGGGTGAACATAGGAGCTCGAGAAACACCCTATGGTAGAGGAAAGCTGAGCTGTCATTTGGAGAGTCTTAGATTCAACTCCTACCTTAAACACCTGATCATGGTCAAGTCATGTAATTGATGTGAGCCTCAGTTTCCTGATATGTAAAGAGATAGAAATCAAATCTATGATTCCATTGGCACAAAGTGATTCCGAATGAGGAAACTCTCTCTACCAATGCAGGGAGGCACATTCTCTGGAGTGTGGTTGTAGAGAATGTCATCTAGGACTGAGAAAGTTACAAACCCAGTAGCTATAAGACATTGGACTTGAAGCCAGCTCTTCCTCGCACAAAACTGTCTTCTATATCAAATATACCAAGGCTAGATGAAATGGGGTCTATAATATTTATGGAATTCATTTCATAGGATTATTATAAAGGATAGAGGATGATAAAATGCTTTCATATAGTTTATAAATTCAGTAATTATGACATATTCCAACTAAACTTCTGGGCCAGATCCCTTTTTGAAAACACTAATTTTTTCTGCTTCTGGAGAATTAATTCTTCATGCCATTTGGATCTGAAGGAAGAAGTTTTTAAAAAAGTAAAATCAACCTAACATCAGAAAAATAAAACGGATCTATTTCTCTAATTGCCTTTTCTTCCTCTCATCTTTGCTTTAAACATTGTCCAAGAAACCCAGAAATTATATTGGACCAGGAGATCTTTTTAATATCACAATAAATGAGTACAAAAGGAAGTTGTGTGAAATGTTCCTACCAAGCCTTCCTCAAATGGCAAACTGTTTAGCATTGCCAGAAATACATTTTATTTCTTAGACCAAAAGTCTAGTAACATATTGAGACATGAGGTTGGGTTCCTTGGATTGGATAGCATTCAAGATTGGGGTACCTTCAGAGGATTTTTTGAATCTCCAGCAATTAAGCCTTCTCCTCTAAGGCTATCATCGTACTCTCCATGTTTCTGGCATAGTATTTTTTTTAATTTACATATCATGACCACTATTATTTTAGGAGTTCCTTGTTGGTGCCAGATGCATTTTTTTTGCTTTCTTTTTATTGCAAATGTTTAGGATAGCACTTGGCACATAATAAGTACATTTGGGGGAGAAAAAAAAAAACTTGATTGATTGATTCTCTCACTCTATTTTCCCAAATGGAACATATACAGAATATTATGACAACTCTGGGCTCTTTGCCTCCAATTTCTTCTAGGGACAGGGATTAAACCATTATTGTGTAATGTTTTCTTCTGAGAGCCATGTCAGTAGAGTGAGTGTTAATCAGGCCACGTAGTCTGCAATAATATTACAAACCATAAATACTACTGTGAAACTAATGATCTACCCAGTGAGCAAGTCACTCTAACTCTTAGAGATACAGTTTACACATCTGTAAAATTAGGACAATGAAATTTGTATAACCTAAATCACAATGTTATTATAATAAAAACTCAATGAACATTAAAGGAAGGATATCACTGTTAACATTTATTACTACATCATGGAATAAAGGGGAAATGAAGAAATTCTGATTTCTGTGTATACATTTCTGTGTGTAGGAGAGAGAAAGAAGACAGACAGACAGACAGACAAAAGAGGGACAGACACAGAGATTAATGATGCTTAAGGATTGGCCATTACCTGGGATCCCCAGGGATCCAGGGGAAAGAATGAAGTTGGTGGTGCCATCTCAGCTTTGATCTAATAGGGTTCCAAAAACCCTAGTCACCCCATGCTAATTCTAACTCCAAGATAAACAGATTTGTATATAAAATCATTCAAGTGCTGTTAATTACCAGAAAGGGCAGGTCTATTAGTTGTTAGTCTCTTGGATATCAAGTAGGAAAAAGTGAAAAATCCCTATAGATGATGTCCTTATTCATACATTACAGACGTCCAAGAAATAAAGAAAATTAGGTTTTTGGAGCTTCCAGGGTCCTTAGAGCTCATTTTAGCCAATACTTTCCTTTTACAAATTTGGAAACTGAAGCCTGGCGAAGTAAAGGGACTCATGCAAATTTACAACAAACATCAGTGAAGGAGCCTGGAATAGAACTGGGATTTCCCAACTCCTACCCACATGCTCTTTCTACTGTCTAGAAAAGAAAAAAAAAAGAGTTGACTAGAAATCTATCATTCCTTCAGGAGAACAGATTCATTTTCAAGCATTTCCTTAAAATAGATAGTGACATTTTGCAGACTATTTTCATGAATGTCCAGTTGGTTCTTTCCTGTGCCAGATATATTTATAAAGATGCTGTGGCTAGGCAACACAAAGCAAAGAAGAGTTGATGAGGTTAGGTAGTAAAGACATTGTCATATTCAGACCTTGAAGGAAATCAGTCAGATTCATCAGATTTTAATGCTAATAATCCTACTGCTGTTTGCTGATTACTGCTTCTCTTGCTGTTGGTGTTGTTGCTCTTGCTCTGTGTGTGTGTATGTGTGTGTGTCCATGGATAGGAACACACATAGAAAAGATGAATTGCTTTGACATCATTTTCACACAATGCTGTTGAATAAATGGAAAAATCTGGACAAGTCCAAAATTTGGATTATTCTCTCTTGAGGTTTTTCCCTCACTTTAAAGATTAGAGATTGAGAGCTGATCTTGGAGTTAAGAAAACAAGTCCAAATCTTGCCTCTTACACATCAGTCGGGTTACTCTAGACAGATTACTTAACCTCTTTCAGCCTCAGTTTCTGCATCTGTAAAAAAAGGGGGGGAGGGGTTGGACTCAGTGACTGCCAAGGTCATTTACAGCTCTTCATTTGTGATCCCATCATCAATGAATTTCATTTTTCATGGAGTCATCATGAAGGTCAAATAAAATTATGGAGGTGAGGCCCTCTTACAATGAGTGTATTATAATAAAGTAATTTATTTAAAACAAGTAAAAAAGGCATCAGCCAAAGCTTGATTTTATTTTGAAATACAGTCTCAAAGATATGTTCCAGAAATGAAGAAAATTTTGATGAAATGTTTTCTTTTTATGAAATAGACTTCCATCCTTTCTTGGTATGCAAGATTAATCAAAATATTCCTGGGGCACTGATAGATAATAGAAAAAAAGTTCCAAAATGAATTTCATAAATTTCTTAAGTCCTGATAAATAGAAGACTGTGACATTTTAAATTAAATATATGATTTCCAAATTAACATATAGATTAAAGGAATGTTTTTTTTTAAATCTATTGTAATCTTGGGACCTAAAATTTGCTCAAGAAAAAAATAGGATTTTTCCATTTATTTTTTATGCTCATTTGCATTTGATGGTTAATATTATGTGAAAAAAATCTAACTGAGCATATCATCTATCAGCTCAACAGGTTGCAGCTGTGCATATTAGAGGGGAAATGTTTTCAATGTAATCGAGTACATTTTGAACAATAGCTACTCTTGTTTGCATTCCATTTGTCTGGCACACCTTGTCCCAAGACGCCAATCAATAATTCTTGTCTTGATTGCAATTAGTGTTAGTTATAGTGCCTAAGCCTATAAAAATGAAATATTCATTAGGGTAAAGTTCTTAGACATTTTTGGCGCACAGTTATCCACAGATTCATTATAAAACATTAAGAGTCTCTTGCATACAGAATGGCTTACAAGTTGGAATATGTGGGACTGTAGAAATAAGATTACTTTTAGAAAAATGTGATTCATTTCCAATAGTAGCCACACAGTGAAAAATCTAGTCAGTTGTTCAGTGTTTCCAATTAACAAGATGCCTGCTTTGATTTACACAAAACATAGAGCAATAGGGTTTCTTATCCTTTACAGATGGTGGCACCATGTATACAGTCTCCATTTGAATTTGAGCATGTGTGCATGTATGTTCACAGTAGTAGACATGCATATACGAATCATAAACATGCAGACGGAGAGGTGGCTCTTTTCCAATGGACCTACAATGTCACTGGATTCCATTCATTTCCCTTAAGGGGAAGGAAAGGACCAGAAATAATGAACCCTGAAGGGTTGTCAGGCACCCCTCCATGTATGATCATGACACACGTCTACATAACATGTTTACATGTCTGCATATTTAATATATAGGAATATAATTTTATTTGAATACAACATCACAGCTGCACATTACTTCTGGGGTAGGATAATGCCCATATAAAGCAGGTCAATACTTTATTTGAAACTGCTGGTTTTAGAGGCACTAAGGCACTAAGAGGTCAAATAGCTTGCCAGAGACAGTCAGTATGTGTCAATGTCTGGTTTCTTACACACATTACTTATACAGTTAGATATAGACATCTGCCCTATCCTGGTGTGAAGTTTAAATTACTCCACCCTACTTAGTCTAACAAAATCAGGAATGTCTACACCCATACTTAAGGATTAAGTATCTAGGTGGATGGCCTATGATAAACATGTGCTAGCAAATGACAAATCAGAAACAGCTGACAGACCCCTGGGCTGTCCTAAGTCAAGCTTAAACTACCATTTGTACAGGTGAGATGCAGGAAAGTGATGTAAACCGTCTATATATTTCTTGTCACTTCCTCTCTCCAGCCTCTTTTGAGGTGGAGAGGTAGCTGGTGGCAGCTTGCTGAGCGTCTTGGCATCTTGGCGGGGTGGCAGCTATTGTCCAGTTTAGTGGTGAGTTTCCCTTGATACCATACTGGAGGAAGCCTAGTAACCTAGTTCATGTGAGGTGTCTACTCTGAGCTCTCTAGGAGTTTAGGCTGATTTTTCCTCCTTTACCTTCCAAACACTATCCACTTAGAAGCCTCTAATCTTCTTCAGAAACCTTGTGGCAGAGGACTTTGAACTCCCCCTGGCACAGGCCAGGCAGGTGAAATCCTATTCCCTTTCCCTCTCTCTTCTCCTTGATTTCTTCCCTCTATATTGATTAAACCACTATAGATTTCCAACCTGACTTGGGTATTTTATTTGGGATATCCCCTGGTGACCAAAACTCAAACTTAGATTAGGTCACGACCCTAAATTATCCTTACACTGGGCTTCTCTAGCCGGAAAAGAAGAGTGAAGAAGGAGCTCTCACCTGTTAGTGTAGTTGCTAAGGGATGGGGGCCCAGTCAGCTAGGGTTACTTTCAGAAAAGTGGAGTCCCTGATGGGATTCCCTCCAAGGGGAAGCCAACTGGTGGTTTAAAGTAGCAATGACAGAACTTCTGACTAGCCCTGGTTGAAGAGCCTAAGGTCAGTCATGGACTGGGACTCAAGTGGGGTACTGGGAACACATCTGAATCTGAACTATAAAAACTGGAATAAACAAATAGCACCCACATAAAAATGAACAAAAAAACATTGAGGTAACATACCTCAGTACAATAGGAATTTTGGAAATTCGGGAAAAAGTCAAAAATTAAGTCTTTTAGCCTGGCCACTAAAATTTAAAAAATACATTAAAATGAGCAAGCAAGGGAGAAAGAATCCAAATGTTAATAGCTACTATGGAGACAGACAAGATTTTTGATCAAACTCAGAGGACAATGAAGTAAAAACATCTACTTCAGAAATAGCAAAGAAATGTAATAAATGGCCTCCAGCTCAAAATGAGCTTTTAGCTTTAAAAAAGGTCTCAAAAACAGAATGTGAACAATTGAGGAAAAATGAAAATAAAAAATATGAGCAATGTGAAAAAAATCAAGAAAATTATGAAAAAAACCCAATTGGAAAAAAAGAAATCCAGAAACTCCCAGAAGAAAATAATATATTAAGAACTAGAAGTGGGCAAGAAAACCTAATAATTTCCTAAAAGAACAAGAAATAATGAAGTAAATTCAAAAGAATGAACTAAGGAAAGATCTTATCACAAAACCAGTGATCTGAAAAATAGATTAAGGAGATACAATATATGAATAGTTGGAATCACAGAAAGTTATGTTAAAAAAAGGGGGGGGGGCAGAAAACACAAAGGAAAACTGCCCAGAAATTTTAGAATCAATGGTTAAAATTGAAATTGAAAGAATCTATACCTTCCCACCTCACAGAGACCCAAAGATTAAAATATACAGGAACATTGTTAGTAATTCAGTAGCTCCCAGTTTGAGGACAAAATACTTCAAGTAGCAAGAAAAAGAAAAAAGTTTAAATTTTGTGAAGCTAAATTCAACATAACAATCAACAACATAACAAGCAAACACAACATTAAAAATTCTTAGGATAGGGAACATGGTATTTCATAGAGCAAAAGAACCAGATTTACAAACCAGCAAAGATGAGAATAATTATACATGCATATGAAGAAAGTTTCATCTATTCCTGGGGGGTGGGGGTGGAGGTGGGGAATCAGAACTGAGCAGAAAATTTGATATATAAGACAAATTCAAAAGTAATGAAAGACTAATATCAACACAAAGGGCAAATTATGTGATTCTGATATAGGATAATGCCATCTCTGAGCCCTGGGAATAGCATTATTGGCTAGGAATTTTGAAGGGGCACACATTAATGGAAAACAAGGCTAAGGTGAATATAAAAGAATGAGCCAAAAAGGTAGTGGAATAGACTAGGAGGAGGTAGAGTAAAATGACTATTTTATATGGAGGAGGAATGAGTGGAAGAACTACTATATAGAAAAGGAAGAGGAGTTAGAGGGCTGGGAGAAGTAGAATCCTATGATCATGGGTCTTGAGATAAAGGGAGAACAACATGCACAACTAGATGGGCAAAAATTCTCTTAATGTATAGAGAAACAGGAGGGAAGAAGGATGGGATGGAAAGAAGAACTAGTGACAGGAGTCCATATCAAGAAGTAATGTGGGGTTAATTGAGGAGATAGGGAATCACTCTTAGAACAAGACAGGGAAGGGATTTTTAGAATCAAACTTTTATCAAGACATAGAAGACCATGGGTATGGCGATCAAAATGGGATTTTTGGAAAATGGAATAAAAATTAAAAGGTAAGGGGGAAGGGCCAAGGGAAAGATCTTTGTAAAAGTGGGCCAATTTGGAATTAGTTGGGCAAAGGGAGAGAGGTTAATGCATGATTTGGGGGACGGGTATGAATGAGAAATTTAGTGGTCAAAGGAGATTAGTTATCTGAGGAGGGATATGCTGGAAAAAGAGAAAGAGAAGGACAGTGAGGATGAACTGGGTGAGTGTAATTGGATAAATTAACTCATGGGAAGAAAATATATAGCAGAATGGATAAAAAGTCAGGATCTGGCAATGTGTTTTTTATACAAAACACACTAAAAATGAGAGACACACATAGAGCAAGGGTGAAGGACTAGAGCAGTATATATTATGCCTCAGGTGATCCAAAGAAGGCTAGAATAGCAGTAATGATCTCTGACAGAGTTGAGACTAAAATTTATATAATTTGAAGGGATGAACAGGGTAACTATATTATGCTGAGAGTTGGTGGGGTGACTATGTATGATGAAACATTGTCTATATTGGGCCTATATGCACTAAGTGTTATAGCATCCAGATTTATTAAAAAAAAAATATATATATATATATATATAATAAGATACACATGTAAATAGATAACAAAATTATAATATAAGAGGACTTTAATTTTCCCCTCTCAGAAGTAGATAAATTTAACAACAACAACAAAAAAAGGAAGTTAAAGAGATGAAAAGAAACTTAGATATGTTAATTATGATAGACATCTGGAGAGCCCCCACAGACCTACAGGAGGCTAGCAATAGATTTAAGCCTAAGCATACACACAATACAGACATAATTTCTGGAGGGACAACAATGATTTAAAGAGCAAAGTATTCCACAGAAATCTGACTTTAACACTCACACTATAAAGGTAATTCTGCATTCCTGAGGGCTTGTAGCATTGTAACTAATGTTCCATTGGGTATGACCAAACAGGAAAGACTTGGTTTTGGAAAGTATATGGTCCTGGCAAGAGTTTGTATCTTCTATCTAAGGACCAATCCAGTTGAATAGTCCTGGTAATGTACATTAACTGAGGACCAGATACATTTTGTTGATAAAATTAAATACAAACAGAAACATAAAGAAACAGATTAATATTGCATAGTTAGAGCAGCTGTGGATGGATTGTTTTTTTTTTTTAGAAAACAAATGGAATTACACATGGTATTCATGCACATTCAACTGGGGATACCATTATTAGGATTAGGCCTTAAGGGCATTGTTGAGAGATTAAAAAGCTATGAATGCATGAAAATACTCATAAAAACTTTGTAAAGTGAAAATAACTGGAAATAATTGAAATGCACTAAATGAGAGAAAGTGCTGAGTAAATTGATATTTGAATGTAATGAATTGTATTATGTTATTAGTAATGACAAATATTGGTAATATAAAGAAAATAATGGAAAGGGGAGGGGAGGGGAGGGTAGGGAGGGGAGGGGAGGAAAACTACATACTGATTACATTAAAAATAACCACAGAAGCCTCCTCCTCTCTCCCAGGAACCCAGAGTTCCAGCCTCCCTGGCCAGCCTTGGGCAGTTTCTCCAAGCTGACGCGGTCTTAAGCTACATGGGGGTCATCTCAGAACTGAAGGTGTGGGTGCCCTGGGGCCACATCTGGGGCTCCCTGCAGGGGCCACCAGTGCTGTGCCTCCATAGCTGGCTGGACAATGCCAACTCCTTCGACAGGCTCCTCCCTCTCCTCCCTCAAACCTTCCATTATGTGGCCATGGATCTGGGGGGCCACGGCCTCTCCTCCCATCATCCTCTGGGGCTCCAGTACCACATGCAGGACTACGTGAACAAAGTGCGCAGAGTGGCGGCAGCCCTGAGTTGGACGCGCTTTTCCTTCCTGGGCCACAGCTTTGGGGGCATGATCGGGAGCATGTTTTCCTGCATCTTCCCCGAGATGGTGGACAAACTGATCCTGCTGGACTCCATTCCCTTCTTCCTGGACACGCAGGAGCTAAGGAACCTTCTGACGTACAAGCGGCGCGCCATCGAGCACGTGCTCTCCACGGAGAACCTGCAGCTGAAGAACCCCCCCCTCTCCCCCCCGGGTGCTCAAGCGGGAGGAGATGCTGACGAGCTTCCTAAAGCACAACATCCAAGTGGGCGAAGAGTGCGGCAAACTCCTGCTGGAGAGAGGAACCACAAAGGTGGCCAGCGGCGTGACGCTGAACCGAGACCGGAGGCTGGGTCAGCCGGAGAACACCTTCGATTTCCTTAGCCAGGTCCAGGCCACGTCCTTTTGCCAGAAAATTCAGGCCCGAGTGCTTCTCCTCAAGGCCAAAGGCGGATACAGTTACTTCAGGCCAAGTGACCGGGAGCACAAGGACTCCACGAAGCAAGTTCAATTTTTACTACAGAGCATCCTCAAGGAGCGCTGCCAGATAGTCTTGGTGGACGGCAACCATTACGTCCACATGCAGGAGCCCCACAAGGTGGCGGGGATCATCACTTACTTCTTGGAGAATGAGGGGCCAGTCCAGGACCATCTGTAGCACCCTGCCCCCCCTCAGTCCCACCCCCACCATTCGTGTCATGCAGGGTGCTGGTCAAATGCAGAGATCTCCAGACCTAAGAGTGAAGACAAATGCTGCGGGGCCATCACCTCCCCCCAGAGGGCAGCTGCAGGGGACCCCCCACAAATGGCCTCCTGGGGACCTTCCAAGCTAAAAAAAAACAAAAACAAAAAAACTTCCTCTTCCTGTAAAAAAAAATTAACCACAAAATAAAGAGAAAAAAGTATCTAAGTAAAACAAATTCAAAGGGAACCCAAAATGAAGGGGATATGATTGGGGATGTAGACTCTAAATGATCATCATAGTGGAAATATCAATAATATGGAAATAGGTCTTGTAAATAGGTCTTGTAAAACCCAGTGGAATTGGGTATCATCTATGGGAGGAAGGGAGGGAAAGAACATGAATCCTGTAACGGTGGAAAAATATTCTAAATTAATTAAATAAAAATTTCCAAATTAAAAAATAAAAACAAAGGGAACCCAAAAGCAGAGGATGTTTATATTAGCAACATATATTGTATATATTTTAAACAAATTGTCAACAATGTGGACTTTGAGGATTTTGATATAATAAAGCCCATCTAATGGAGGGATAGACAAAAAATATATACAAAGAGGCCATAGGCAGGGTTAGCAGAAAATTGTTAACAAAGGAAAAGCAATAGCGTCAAGAGAGGTCAGGAAAGGCATCTTGTACAAGGTGGAATATTATTTGGGATTCAAAAAAATCCAGGCAAGTCAATGGGTAGAAATGAGGAAGTAGAATTGTCCAGACAAGGAGTGGAGTAGAAGAAAATGCTCCCAGCTAAAGGATGGAGTGTCTTTTTTCAGGGAATATCCAAGATGCCAGTGTTACTAGACCTATGAGTATGTGGTAGGGGAGAAATATGTAAGAAGACTGAAAAGGTAGGAGAAGATTAATTTATGGAGGGCTTTGAATACCAATAAGAAAATATCTTATATTTGATCTCTCTTTCTCTCTGTCTCTCTGTCTCTCTGTCTCTCTGTCTCTCTGTCTCTGTCTCTGTCTCTCTCTGTCTCTCTCTCTCTCTGTCTCTGTCTCTCTCTGTCTCTCTCTCTCTCTCTCTCTCTCTCTCTCTCTCTCTCTCTCTCTCTCTCTCTCTATATATATATATATATATATGTAGGGCTATAAAACACATCATAAAATAAGTGCTAATTCAATTTGCAGGTAGAATTATTTAAAAGAAAAGAATCTAAGATGAGGTCCTACAATATAAATTAATCTATATAAAATTTAACAATGAATATTTCAAAGTGATTTCTTATGTTTGCTGACAAATTTTGTAGCAAACATAAGCCTATACAACATGAATATAATATAGCTAGGTAGATAGGAAGATAGATAGACACAGATATAGATATGATAGATAGATAGATAGATAGATAGATAGATAGATAGATAGATAGATAGATAGATAGATAGAGAAGCTATTCATTTAAAAATTCTATTATTCTCAAAAGAAAGCAGTTTCCAGCCAAACTAATTTGTTCATTCCCCCCACCCCCATTACCATGGATAAAAAATAAGATTATTCTATACAAAGGTGGTAGGTACCATGATGCTTTCCCTATTATGGGGATTTTATGATATCCTTATGAAATTCTGGAAAACAAGATACATTTTTAAAGACGTTAAGAGAAAAAAATAAATGAGTTCTATTTTCATCCAATAGGAGCAAAGCTGCCTTCTATTCTTATAGATGAAAGTAACAGATTTTTAACTAATCTGGATGTCTCCAAACAATGAGAAGAATGAAAGGAATCAAGTGATTCAGTGAAAGCCTAGGCAGAAAGCTCAATGAAATAGTCTATTGCTCAACAATCAAAAGTGATACTCAAACTAGTTGTTAAAAATCTCTTTAAAAACAAGTATTATACTGGATATGCATTCTTCCCAACAGACTGAACCATATTGTGCAATTTATATATTATGCAAATAAAGAAAATGATAGCTAGATTATTCTAGTATATTGATTCATTGGTCACTGGAGTACCCTGGAAGATCCCCCAATACAATAAAAATCTGGGTCTACTACTTACTCAAATTTCTCAATTTGCATTTAGGACAGAGATAAAGAAAATGGGCAATAATCAAGGGTGGGATAAAATTTGAATCGGTGTAGGCCAGTGGAGTCAAACTGCTCTGCAGTGTATTTTAAATTAAAATCCAAGCTTTTTGATTTTTTGTTTGAGATTATATTTTTATAAAAATTCAAGATTTTGATTTTGTTCCGAGAAAATATCTTCAAGGAAGAAGCTTGCTAATTTCTATATCCAGAGAACGAACTGTTGCAGAAAGATGCCAAAAAACCTTCACTACTCACTAGTCTATTTTTAGATCTAATAGAAAGGCTTGCTAAGTACCTATGAAGGTCAAATTAATCACTAAAAGGTCCAGCAACTTGCAAACTTGCAAGGGGTAAAGAGGTGTGAACTTACTCAAAAGTTTAGTCTACTCAGGTGTGAATTATTCAAAAGTTTAGTCTACTCAGGTGTAAATTAAGAATGGTCTGTCCTTTGGAAAATGTCTACTGTGATTGGTAGATGTGAGAACTTAGGAGAGGTGACATAGGAGAAAAGTTCTCTTTAAAAGGAGCTCAAAAGAGGTCTCTGGGAAGTTCAACTGGCCAAAGCTGAATTGGAGAGAGGGAGCTTGCCAGAGCTGCCTTGAAGGGCTTGGTGGCTGAACTTAGTTCAGCTTGCTGAAGCTGAACTGGTGGGTCTCTCTGAACACTAGAATCTTGCTTGGGACAAATCTTGTGGTAAGTGGATTCTTTAGTCTTTACTGACTGATCTCTCTCTTAGGCCTTAAGCCTGGGCTGGCCTAGGCTGGCCTAGGTTGGTGTGGCCCCTTTCTCATTATTTCCTCTTACTCTCTCTCTCCCTTTCACTAATTCTTTAATTTGTATTAACTAAAATCTCCATAAAAACCCAGCTGACTTGGGTATATTTCATATTTGGGAATTTTTCCCTGGAGACCACTATATTTTTTATTTGAAACCATATTTACATGGTCACAATTTAAGGCAACCACTCTTTTATCTGTAACAGTTTATGACTCCACTATTTTAATTGTTATAGTTTATTTCATTAATTCCTTAATTTGTATTAATTAAAATCTCCATAAAAACCCAGCTGACTTGAGTATATTTCATATTGGGGAATTTTTCCCTGGTGACCACTTTATATTTGATCTAAAACAAGAGACTGTCTTTAAACCATATTTCTGCGGTCACAATTTAAGGCAACCACTATTTTAATCATTACAGCAGCCAACAAACATGAACAAGACTAAAATGTAATTGGGAAATATAAAACAAAATCAATAAAAATATAATATGTTATATAGTGTTGCTATGTGATTTCCTAAGTCGATATGCAGCCCATGGGAATTCTTATGTATAGCTTAGTGATCCTTGTTTCTAATAGAGTTTGACACCACTTTTTAAGAGGAAATAATTTAAACAAATTCTAATTACCTTCAATATGCCTTATAAGAATCAATTTGATTCTCACCTTCCAATATCAGAGGAGGACAAATTTTTATAGACATATTGGAATAGAAGCCCTTTTTAAATAAGATTTTTGTGAAAAAAGAGAATTTTGATGCATAGGTCTATGACCTCAGTTGATAAAAAAGTAAAAAATGACAAAGGACAGAACACAGGCGCCTAAGAATAATCATCTTCATGGTAGGGATGGTAAGATAGTAGATGGGAAAGAAATAAAAACCTGTTACAAACATGAATGACGAAGAACAGCATTCCTGCTTTGTCCATGTCCAAAAAATAGATTTCTTATTCCATAATGATGCCTTCATGTCTTTTAGAGGTATATAGCACATTTCATCATTTGGATTCTGTAGTCTCTTCTTTGGCTGTTCCTTTTTTAGACCAAGCTGGGGAAAAAAGTGGCTTCTCCCTCCACTAGATCCTCCTCTACTGTATAGCTTTGTACTTGTCCATTCTGATTGTGTGAGATCATTTCCCCCATCTCTTCCTTGTATCAACCCTGAGCATTTCACGCATCTTTCATTTCCATGATTTTAAGAATATGGAGACAAATCAGAACTACTCTCATTTAATTATGGTTTTTCATCTATGATCATGATTCAAAGGAGTGAATCTTAAAACTTCTCAGACTCTACCTTAGAACATTTGGCTAAGGCTATTCCCTTATTGTAACAAATGGAGGTACTTGATCAGGAATGTATTGGGAATTTTAACATTTACTCCACCCATACTTATCGACAGTGCCTTAGGGGAAGATAAAGTTGTAAACTCCTGATGGAACAATAAAAAAGTCCCTAACTCATACTTATAGTAAAGCTAGAACCTTAAGGTAGATCTCTTTTTAGATCTAATACAAAAGGGTGCTAAGTACCTATAACGGTTAAATTAATCACTAAAAGGTCAAGCAACTTACAAAGGACAAGCTTAGCAAGAGGTGTGAAGTTTTAGTCTACTCAGGGAAGGTGATAACAAAAGAAGATGTGAATTAAGAATGGACAGTCCTGTGGAAAACATCTACTGTGATTGGTAGATGTGAAATTTAGGGAAGGTGACATAAGAGAAATTTCTCTTTAAAAGGAGCTGTCTGAAATCAGTTCAGGGAATTTTTCATAGTCATGGAGTTTGAAGTTAGTTTGGAGGAGCTGGCTCTCTGAACTTAGTTCAGGAGTTGAGGATTGTGGTGAGTGATTAAAGACTTACTAGTCTCTCTTAAGGCTCAGACCTAAGCCATTTGGTCTAGGCCTTTCCTACTATTTTCTCTTACTCTCTACTCTCTCTCTTCCCTTAATTCCTTCATTTGTATTAATTAAAATCTCCATGAAACCCAGCTGACTTGGGTATTTTCATATTTGGGAATTTTTTCCCATGGCGACCACTTATTTTTCATAAAAATCAAGATGCTAAAATTATCTTTACAGTTTTGGCAATTCACAGTCAAGAAAACGCACATTTTTGCGGTCACAAAGGAGACTTGTGTGTCATCTCTCCATATTAGAAAGTAGAGAGTTTATCCTTGTATTTACTCCTTGGTAGTGGAGGCTGCTAAATCATGTATGATTCCGACTGAGGCTCTTTAGTGCTTGAATTCTCTTCCTTCCTTCCTTCCTTCCTTCCTTCCTTCCTTCCTTCCTTCCTTCCTTCCTTCCTTCCTTCCTTCCTTTCCCATTGTTGATCATTTCTTCTCCTTGACACTCTCATCTCTCTATGTATTTGTAACACTATTTCCTGGTTTTTTTTTTTTTACTCATATGACTGTTTTTCTCCTTTTCTGGACCTTTATCCTGGACCCTTTTCCCTTCTCTCTCTACTGTTTCATTAGCAAATCTGATCACCTAGCATTCAATGATCATCTCTATGCTGATGATTCTGAAATGTACTTATCAAGCCTTAACCTCCCCTGCTTTCCTCTCTTCTCAGATCTCAAAATGTCTACTAGACACATTGAATTGGATATCATGAAAGACACCCTAAATGCAAAATGCCCAAAACTTATGAATTCATTTTCTCCTCAAACACTTTACTATTTCCAACTTCCCTATTTCTTTCAAAGTCACTTTTTCTTCCACTATCTTAGGCTCACAATTTAGTAGTAATCTTTGACTCCTCATCCTCTTTAATTCCCCTTTTTTTCCAATATGACACCAAGTCCTGCCAATTTTACATTTGTCTTTTCTCTTAAATATTCCCTTCTCTCTTCTGACAATACCACCACCAGAGAGCATGGTCCTCATCACCTCAAATTTGTCTCTTTAATTAAATTGTTAGCTCTATGAGAACAGGGGTTGTCTTTACCTTTTTTTGTAGTTATTCTTCACGCTTAGCATGGAGTCAAGCAAATAGTATACATTTAAATGTTTATTGATTGGATTTTCAATGTATGGCTCTCTTAGCATATCAATCCATTGGAAAGAGGCCAGGGCAGGTGAATGCTGTAATTTGTGTTTTTCCTTCTTCTTTGGCACTTTCATTGACCTGAGTGTTTGGCACAGGTTGGGGGAGATGAGATGTCAGTCTGCTGGTTGAAGAGTGGGCACAGGCTTTCTGGGGCAGCCGGAGCTACTCCTCTGAAATAGCAACTCTCTGCAACTCTACCTGATCATTTACTACCTTAGTTATTGGGAAAATTTGTGGGAGGAAAAGATGTTGCTAGGGTTTTCTTTTTTAATTTTTGCAAACCATCACATGTTTTATTTTCTCCAGTCTTGTCAAAATGTAGTTCATCATCTCTTCTTAGGAGATATTTTCTCCCCCATTAGTTTCTTCAAGGCCCCTTTGACATCATTGTTCCTCTTCTGTCTGTTCCAGCTCTAAGCCTTGGCCTGATCAATTTTATGGGGAAAGATAATTATAAAACTATAAAAATGGCAATTCCCATTTAGCTATCCCTTTATAGCTTCAGGGCACAGTAGAAACAACAGAGAGTGAAGGGAGAATCTCTAAAATAAAAGTCATCAGACATAGGTTCTAATAGTGGTCCTGACTAAATTGCTCTGTGGCCTTGGCCAAGGCAATTTCTTTGAGCTAGATGGTCCCTTTTAGGTCTGATTTTCTATGATAGAAATGATCTTATCAGACCTTGCAACAACCTTGTGGGGTAATTAGGACAAACATTACTATTCTTCTTGTACACCTATGGAGTCTGGAGTGGGCATTTAAAAATATTCTTATGTGAACCACAAAGGAGAGTTGCTCCTTTGTGTGTATTGGAATGCCAACCTTCAATGCCACCCCCCTCAACAGGGCACAACCTGTAGCAATGGCTTCCCTTTCAGTCTTTCTACATCCTTCATGCCCACGCAGGGCAAGACATTCTTCTAACATGAGACAATTTAATTATAAATAGAAAAATAAAACCCACAAAAAATTCCCCCTAGATAGAAAACTTTGCCCCAACACCAAAGCTACGTCTAGTGTAGTAACAATTTGAGTTTGAAGAGGAGCTAGAAAATACGCATTAGAGATTTAATCCCCGTTTCTTATTAGTTGTAAGTTCTCAAGTCAATTCTATTATATATACACTCTGAATCTCAGGTCCCTAATCTCTAAAATATGAAATCAGGGCCATTCCTACTGTTTGACGTAGGTCCTAAAAATACAAAGATACAGAAAATCAAATTCTATAGAAATATCAATTATTCATCAGTATTATTTTCTGGGCATACATTGCTTATAGCCGCTTACACTTAAAGTGGGGGACCCAGAATGGCCAGGGTTTAAATATACTTTACCCTGAATGTGCTTGAGAGGTATGATTAACCTTTACTCCTCTCCCCAGACCTTCAATCATGACTTTAGTGAGGTCAAGGTCTCTGTTTCCAGGCCTTGTTCAGAGACTTTTGACTCCCTAAGAGAGAGGCATTTCTCCTCCACTTCTCTTTCCTTTTAGAGACTTGGGTCACAGCTCTTTCAGCCTGAGTTCCAACAGAGGGTCCCAGGAATCCTTCCCAGCTCCCAGTTAGGCTTCAGGACATAGTCAGCCTGCCTATCTATCTATGGTTATTCTAAGCATGGGATCCAGCCCTTATATCTGGTGTCCTTCTAGGGATAAATATGTAATTTTAGAACTAGAAAATAATTTGATCTCTCATTTCTCAGGGTTTCAATGCAAGAGTTCCTTACCTGTAATTTTGTCATGGACCCCTCTTTGCCTTTCTGGTGATACTTATGAACCCCTACTCAAAATAATATTTTAATATATAAAATAAAATGAGGCAGATTACAAAGGAAAATAATTGGCATGAAATAGTTATGAAATTAGTTTTCAAAATATTTGGAGATGCCAGGGGGCCACAAATCCCTGTTTGAGTAGATGCAAGCTCATTGTGAGTCATCTGTGTGATACAGCATGTACTAAAGTTGATGCAATCTTAGGCTGAATGAAGCATGTCATTGCGTCGAGGACCATAAAGGTGTTAGTCCTGCTCTACTCTGCCCTGGTCCAATTACATTTAGAATAGTATTGTGAAATTCAAATACAATCTTTGGCTTTTAATTTACATATAAGGATTCCTGTAGACTGCCTAGTCACTTAGTTATAAAATGTAATGTTATCTTTTGTTTTTGCTTTTGTTTTGATAAATATTTCCCAATGACATTTTAGTCTGGCTCAGGCAGCAGTTTGGTATGTTGTGGGTCAAATGTGTCCTGCGTTCAGTGTGTCTGACACTTGTGAACTGGAGCACTTTGTTGAATTTTCAATTGTACATTTTAAGAAAGACATAAATAAGCATCCCACAAGAACGCAATATTGAGTTCATTTGATGGAAGGGAATTGGAATGATCCCTGTAATATATCACTATAGATAAAGATACAAGCTAACCAACTCCCAAAGAGTCATACTGAAACTAAATTGTCCATTTGGGCCTCTTCCCATTGATGAAATTGATCAATTATTAGTTTCTCCTTTATTTTGTATATGTAGCCACTATTAAGTGAGAGATCAAGAGTTTGACAAATTTAATTCCTTTTCTTTTTCCCTTCCCCCTTTCCTTTTCCCTCTCCTTTTCTGTTCCCTTTCCTCTTCCCCTCCACCCCACTTTTTAATTTGCTCTATTTTTTACAAAAATGCCAAAGCTATGAGTGATCTCAAGGGTGAACTACTCTAATTCCCATCTGAGCAGAAATCCTTTTGTATCATATCCCATATTCCATCTAGCATTGAAGTGCTATGATTCAAAATTATTTTTTTATTATTCCTCCTCTTTTCCTCCCTCTTCTTCCTCCTATTTCTTCTTATTCTTATTCATCTTTCCCTTCTTCTCCTTCCTATTTTTGACCTACAATTGATTTCATGTGTCAAATCACTTCCAGATGAGGAAGCTTTCTCTACCAATGTTATTCCACAACAACTTTGCAAATATTATCATTGATACATAGAAAACTGCCTAGAGTAAGAGAGTGAATTGGACTTGTGTCTTCCTGATAGCAATTGAATAATTGATTAGAAAACATTTTATATATTTTTTAAGATTTGTAAAGCATTTTACCAAAATCATCCCATTTTATACTTATAACAACTCTGGAAAGTAAGTTCTTCTTTTTATTCTCAATTTATTATTATTATTATTATTATTCTCAAATTTGAGATGAAATAACTGAGGCAGACAGATGTCAACTAACTTTCCCAGAATAACAGAGATAGTAATTTTCTGAGGCGGGAAGTGAACTACTGTGCTATCAAGCTGCTTCCCATTTTTAATTGAATAACCAAATTAGAAGAGTTTCAGATACTCACACAAACACCCCACACACACATACACACATACACATACACATCATGTCTACACCATGCCAATAGACTTCATCAGGTCAATCAAAATGTCATCCATAATCTACGTTTTTTTTTTCCTTTTTGGCTACATATGTAAAAATATATTTTCTAAGACTTGACATACTCTAGATCAACCTCTGGAATTATTCAATTAGAGCCAGAGGAAAATTAGCAATAAATGCCTAGACCAGATAGGAGAGGGGATCTAATATCATAGATCTCATTCTCTCCATGACTTCATAGCTTGGTTCACACAGTGGTTCAATGACTTGATCTCATAGAATATATTAGAACTAGATTTTAAATATATCATCCTGACTCCAAGCCCAGGACTGTATTCTCTAAGCCACACTACCTTGTATTTGTTGGTTGTTCTTCCTGTTTGAAGAGGACAAACCTCTCATATTTTGCTGCTGTTCCATTATTTCAGTTGTATCTGACTCTTTTGACTCCATTTAGGGTTTTCTTGGGAAAGACACTGGAATGATTTGTCATTTCCTTCTCAAGCTCATTTTGCAGATGAGGAAGCTGAGAGAAACAGAATTAAGTGACTTGTCATGGGTAGCATAGCTAGTGTCTGAAGGCAGATTTGAACTTCAGATCAGTCCCGTGTTTGATGGAGATATGTATTTGCTGGAAGTGAGAAGTTACCAGTTGTTAAAATGGTCATAAAAACAATGATCATGGGAAAGCTTAAAATGGAGCTCACACTTAACTGTACTATTGGAGAAAGTATGCTGGAGATAAAACTTAGTGATCTAACGAACAAAGAAAGATCTTTTGCTTTGTCTCATTCCAAATTTCATATTGCACCCCAAACCCTATGAAGGTAATTAATTTTCTCTGAAAATTTAGTCCTCAATAATATTCCATGGCATCCATATACTATATCTTGTATCTTCATCAGACATTCCCTAGACCTGTGTTGGCAAACCAAGGGCACATATGCCCAAAAGGGCACGCAGAGTCCTCTATGTGGACACACTTGTCATCACCTGCCAGAGTTTGCTAGTAGAAAGCCAAAGGGACTAATGGCAGAGCTGTTCCCCTCCCCCTCTCCATGCATCTAAGGACATTCCTCACTTTAACCACCCCTCTGCCCAGCAGCCCAATGTGCACATTTCCTCTCTCCCCTGTCTAGAGCTAGGCAGGCATTGGGGTGTAGGGCATGGCATTTGGCCTCTGGGGGAATGAGGTAGAAGTAGGGCCTGGGACTCCATCTCTAAAAGGTTCACTATCACTGCCCTAGTTGATTAATACTCACTTGTTTCCTGTTCTTTGTTGACTCAAAACATTCTGGTGTAAATATTTGTATCACCTAGATGTTGTGGCCTTTCCTATTATGCTCACCTAAAACTCCATCCCATTAGAGTGCTTAATCAAGATGGCAGACATGGAAGCCCTGGACTTTGCTCTGTAGATAGAAAGATATAGACTGCATCTGCTAGGCTGGTACTAATGCTGGTACTAATGAAGAGAGTGTTCTTTATTTTCATGATGCCATCAAAGGCTGTCCCAGGAAAGTATAAATATGAAAAAGAATCAGGCAACAAAACAAACTTTAAAATGGTGTTAGTGTACAAAACTGACTATTTTATAATAAGCAAGTTACTGATCCAGACAGCATAATGTCTTAAAAAACTGGACTCAATTACAAAAGCATTTCTGTGAATATCGATTTCAAATAGATTATTGCTAAAGGATAATAAATGGCATGTTGGATTTTGGAAATTCTGTCAGCTACTTTACAAACATACAGAAAATAGTGGAAAAGATGCATGCTCTAGAAACTTAGTACTCTTGTCATGCCTTTGGACTAAAAATAATGTGAAGACACTAGCAAATGGCATTTGCAACACAGCTTCCGGAAGCCTACAGTGTCTTTTCTTCTGTATTTATGATGCCTTTGGAAGTCTTCTGGTTTTCCTCATCTGATTTTGGGGCCTCCAGCTTAGTCTGAGGAGAAGTATGCAGCTTCTGTCAAGCAACACAGAAGGGAGAATTAGTCGTTTGAAATAAATACCATTTCAAAAGCAAACATATTGGTGATGACTAAAATTTGGCATGAAAAATGCATTGGCCACCCAGGAATGCAGCATATACACTACATGGATAAGCAATATTTGATTACAAATCAGCTTCTAAAGCTTGTGTAGTGCCGCTTGTAATACAAACCACACAAAGAATCTGTCCATGTAAAGAAGGTTCTTTCCAGAACTCTTCTGACTATAATTTAAATCAAATAAAATAGCTCAGGTCCGTGTGCAATGATGGGGCAGTGAACACTATTGTATGATTCCAAATGTCCCCGGTCCTTCGAAGACTGCTGCACACCCCCCTTTCATTAGAACCTAAACTGCTTAGGGTCAGAATTGTTTGGTCTTGTTCACACTAACGTGGATCCTCCTGCTTGTACAGAGTAGTCCCTTAAGAGACATTTTCTGAAATGGAATGGTGACAGGCATCATGATTATCTCAGTCTTAGGTGATATCTGTGAGTTCTCTAAATTGACAAAAAAAATATACATTTTTTTATTCCCAGGGCCTGGCACAAAGTAGTTGTGAAAGAATATTTGTTGATTAAATACTTTTTAACTGAAATCAATTTAGTTAAATGGTTGATAAGGGTAATGACTTTTTGATAAAACTATTCAGGAGTTGAGCCCATCCCATTTGCTTCCATTCAGGATAGCATACTTTAAAAAAAAAAAAGAGGGGGGAAATTAGCACTTAGGTAACCCCAAAGTTGCTGAAAATTAGACTAAAGAGTTATCAAATACCTATGCTTGAGTGTCAGGATAAATACAGAAGGAAAGAGCAGAACCAAGCCATTTGAGATACAGAAATGTTTTCAATTCTGCTTAAAGACAAGAATACCTGCAAGACGGGATCCAGTTCTGTGGTCTTGTTGTTCACGTTAGTAGAGTTGTGATTCAGGGCACAGATCTTGCCGCCCTATAAATATAACCATTGAAAATATGTCATGAGAGTCATCAGAAGAGAGCAGGGGTGAAGGAATGAACTCCCTGAGCTGTTCAGATGCTGAGAAAGTTCCAGTACCTTGCCTTTCCTGGAAAGGGCAAACCGCCATCACAAACAGCACAGATAATCACTAATGGGAACAATGGACTAGGACAAAGACATTATTTAAATATTTCAATATTGATCATGATATTGAGCTGCTGCAAAAGAGGGCAGTGCAAGGAGAAAGGTCCTTCTCAGAATGAGAACAGTAATTCTAAGTAAGGAATAACAAACAGAAGCATGGAAACCCTGGGGTGTTTGTCCTATAGTCCCAGAGAATGGAATAGCACAGTGTATTCTCCACTATCAGATCTCTCTCTTCTCCCTCCTCCTTCTTTTCCCTTCACATTCCTTCCCTTCTTTACACATAGTATATATTATATATACATAAATGTACACACCAATAACTGTAGTATATAAAGAACACAGAGCTTCTGTCCATATAAAACTACATATGCTATGTTCTTTTCCATTAATTTGTGTATATACTATATATTTATATAATCTCATATTCTGTCTTCTTTCTCCCATTCTATGTGTATATTTAATATATATTATTGATACCTTATATATTATGTTGTCTCCATAGTATATTATATATTATTGATATGTTACATATTATGTTGTCTCCATAGTATATATTATTGATATGTTATGTTTTATGTTGCCTCCATAGTATATTACATATAATACCCCTTCATTCTCTCTTATTATATTAATATACATATATACATATGGAGACCAAGAAGGTAAGAAAATATATATTTATATATACATATATATTTATCTGCTTTTACCATTATGGATCATAGGATCATGACCAAAATTTTCAAAGGACCCTAGAGATCATCTTATTCAACTTCTTCATTTTACAGAGGAAGAAATTGACCCTTAGAGAGTAGGATTAAGTGTCTTGACCATGGTGGTACTTATATGTGTAAGTATATACAACAGCCAAAAGCCCAATGTGATGATCTATGGAATGCAAACTAGTAATAGATTTAAAAAATCATTGACTACTTTATAAAAATTTCTTTCTTCTTTGTGAAAGTAGGAACTTTGAAAACTAAGCCGCCACCATCATTAGGTAATCAGGGCAAATAAGTTTTATTTATTAAACATCATTACTCACAGTAATGAAATAATTTGCAACCCAAGAAATCATTCAAAATGAGATTTAAACACTTTTCACCCATTTTCTGTATCATACCCTTTAGAACAAAAAAAATCCCATCTAAGATATTATAATACCCTACATGCAGATGAAATTTAGGTTTCCTGCTTTCCCCTCCTTCCTCCTTTGTCCTGATCATTCTGTCAATTACTATCAAGAGAAGAATTTGAGTCCATTAGGCAACTGTTTGAACTGGAGCAATTCATTTTTCTGGGTTATTTCCCTATTGTTAACATGATGGGGTTAGGCCAGGGGACATCTAAGATTCCATCAACTTTAAAATCCCATGACTAAACAATGTGATGAGATCCAGAAGCAGAGTAGTGAAAAGTTCTGAGCCTATTGTCTAACTAGACAAAAATATATGTAGGTAAGATGGATAAATAGAGAAATAGATGGATAGCAAGATAGCAAGATAGATGGATAGATATATAGAGAGAGAAATGGAGAGAGAGAGAGAGAGAGAGAGAGAGAGAGAAATGGAGAGAGAGGGTTACATATATATATATATATGTATATATATAAACACACACACACACACACACACACACACATTAAATAAAACTTCCAGGCATGCATGACCATTTCAAACTACTTGATGGACTCCTTGAACCCCCACACATAGGAAAAAAAGGCCCTGTATTTTACACAGCTGCAAGTTCATTGATCAGCCACAATTACAAAAATGCTTTCCTTTTGGTAGACCCAATCTATTTCTTCTTTTCTTTTTATCCTTAGTAAAGAAACACACATATTCATCTATCCACACAACCACAGATACTCACACACACACACACACACACACACACAAACAAGTAAAATAAGCTCTCCACAATGGCTATTTTCATTAGTCTATAGATGAATTAGAAGATAAAAATCTCTTCATTATTACAATACTTTGCTTCCTTACAGTTTCTTGTAGGGATTTGCCTGTAAGTTTCTTTTGTATTTATCAGTAGCAGTCTAAGTAAAACAAGTGAGTTGGATTAAATGATGGTTAATGATGTTTACTGTCCCTTTGGGCATGATCCTTAAACTAGCTCTTCTGGGCTCTCACATTTTCTGCTTTGTCCTTTAATCTCTTTCATAGTTTGCCCTTTGCTATACTTCTATCACATCGCTGCCCCTAGAATAAATGCCTTAAGCATAGTAGTTTCTGACTGTTATTTAATGTGAATTGAGCTGAAAAACCATCTTGTTAATTAAATTTCAATATTAATAAAGAAAAAAAAGTGAAGCCCCCAAATAGCCTCCTTCCTCTTACCATGCAGCAGGATAAAATCCTTAAAACTACTTTTCTCTTTCAGGAAGAGGTTTAATGAGATAGCATTCAAAAAGGCCTTTGAGTGTCTAGGAAGGCAATGCTAGATAAGGCCAAAGTAATTATAACTTGTAAGCATCTTGTCTTAATAAGCATCTTATCAACCTTGTAGCCATTGTTGGAGCAAAGTTCTCCTTTGTATGAAAACAATGGACCTGTGAAATTTGTATTCTTTATTACATACTTTCTAAAGTCCCTGATGGGAGAATATTCCTGCATTCTTAGGAAGACTCAGTGAAAAAGATGACCCTTGAAAATGTCCTAGGAGATTGTGGGAGCTGAGGCGGGGCTACTCCCCCAGAGACACTGGGCAGAGAGAGAAGCTCTGCTTTATCACTGTGAGTCTTCTGGACAGATTTGCTTCTCTGGACAATTTACTCCTGATCTACTGGGGTGGGGACCAAGCCCAGACAGAATTCATTTGCTGATTTTGTTTGTAGGGATCAAGGGGGAAGCTTAGGCACATCAGAACTGCTCTGACTGCTAAAAGATCTAAGTGATTGCTGGCTTCACTCCTCATCCAAATGGAAACAGAGCATTGTAGCTAGTGTGACAGAACAGAATGACTAACTCAGCTATTTTCTCAAATATCACAACAGGCTAATCTAGACATCAGAAGGGACATCACAGCTATTTAGAAAGTAGCCTTACCTGCCCTCTTTGGTCCTTATTTTCAGTGGATCCCCCCCATGTGAAGTAAGAGGAAGGAACCATTCACTCCCTATTCTATTCACAAGTGTATTCACTTGTATTGTATTCACAAGGGACCCATTCTTCCTACTTCACTAAAAGGTTATTTAAATGATTAAAAAATATGTGAACTAACTCTCTGGCATATTGGCACCTTCCACATTATTGACAACTCTACATAATGAGAAGCAGAAAATATGGCCACTTAGAAAGATGTAGAAATAATAGCAATTCAATAACCACAACTAGTGGAAGAGAGGGAGGGAACCATAGTAAGAACAGGAAGGAGAGAAAGGTAGGGATAGAAATCTTTCTTTTGCCTCTTTCTAATCAACAATTTTATTACTTAGGTCAAAGAAAATATCTCTCATTTCTTTAGTGCTGGGAACTCCTTTAATTGTTAAAACTTATGGAGTTATCTAAGGTGCACAAAGATGAAGTGGTTTGCCCACAGAAACAGAAAATACATCTTCTTCACTTTCATTCCTATGAGATCACTTCTCAAAAGCTTTCCACATTTTCATCCATAAGTGGGATTATTTAGCATTTCCTCAAAACATCCTCATTTCCACTTTTTTGTCTTCATTTACCTTATTCTTGTGACTAAAAATGTTCTTCCTCAGTTCCCTAGGTTATTTGTCATTGGCCACTCAGACTAGATAAATTCTGACAGAATCATCATCCAGTTAGAGGAAGGATGATGAATTTTTTTCACTCTCAAGATGCATGGATACCATTGGCTAAACAATAGTAGCTGTCATCTTTTGCATTACTGAAAACACTGTGGCTCCCATTGATGTAAACGTGGATGCCTAAAGCACTGACATAAAATGTTGGGCTACTCTGTCAACTTGGGTATATTGTGTGTGTGTGTGTGTGTGTGTGTGTGTGACTAATAGTATCAAAAATCTTGTTTTCCTTGTGACAAGATTTTACTAGAGTTCCTCAAGATTAAAGGTCTCCACTAATTGTTATGGGAAGAAAATTTTGGGAAGAAAGTTCATGAGCATTTCTCCTTAGTTTTGTTTGTTATTTTGGCTATTATGAAGAAAAACAAGTTTTTGATTTTTTCCCCTGGTTTCAGGATATTAGATATGTCTGCTGCACAACAATAGTCATAACAAATTTACTACCAAAAGGGTTTACAGAAACCAAAGAAAACCTGGAGGAAAGGGGGATGATATCTGGACCATAGCCAGGTTTCTTGAGTTTTGCTTAATTATATTAGGAAACAATTCAGTTAACATATTTGTTAAGCTGTTAAAAAGAACTTCCTCTCATTTCAGATACTATTTCCTCATTCTGATAGGAATGAGGTCAGAGGATTACAGATTCAGAGCCCAGGGTAATCCTCCAGTTTCTTCAAGACTACAACTTTAGCACAAGCTCTCTCAGCTTTTAACAGGAAAGATTAAAACAATTACAAATTTCAAACAGGAATATCTAGAAGCTATTTAAGCATGGAAGTTAGGTGGGGCACTGGATAAAGGCATTGACTGGGAGTAAAGAAGATCTATATAGGTCTTCACAACTTGAAATCTAGCCTCAGGCATATGTTAGGTGTGTGACTTTGAGTAAATCATTTAATCTCTGTCTGTCTCAGTTTCCTCATCTGCAAAAAAGGGATAATAATATCACCTACCTCCCAGGGTTGTTGTGTAAATAAAATAATATCTTTTAACTACCTGGACATAAATTAAACTTATATATAATTGCCCATTATGATGGCAATAATCGTGGTGAGTAAGGAGAATAATGTCCAACTTCCTTTTACAAATGGAGAAATTTGGACTTCTTGAAGTTGAATGACTTGGCCAAGGTCATACAGGTGGTAAGCAGTGGAAGGAGTATTTGAACTTGGGTCTTTCTTTTACTTCAAGTGTCAAAGTCTGTTTATTTTACCCCATTCCCTTCTTTGAGTACTCATCAAGTAATAGACCATAGATCTGTAATCTGAGGGTCAATCTATACAAGACTGCAGACACTGATTACACAACAGTTGAACAGAGGTTATAATTATTACTTTGGTTGTGGAAACTTAGACTAATGGCTTACTAAACAGAGAATGGATTGCTATGATGAGTGGCACTGAGACAAGGACTCCCAGTGATAAATACAGGATCTTTTGAAGTATTTAAAAGAATCACAAAAGGAGAAGTTCATAATCATCAAGGTGAAAGGAAACTTCAGTGGCTAGCTAGGTCATATTATATCAGACTAAGAAGTGCTTCCAATAATATAGAAGAAATGAATATTTAGGCTTAATTAGATTTTAATGAGGGAGAATTGACTTCCAAGAGAGCCAATTACACTTATGGAAATCTTAAGCTGTAATGAATTTTTTACTTATCTTAAAACAATTATTGCTTGTTATTATCCTTAAATCTTTTTTTTTTCATACTAAACATTCCTAAGTTCTCCCATAGTTTTTAAGCTAGTATGATATCGAAAAAATTTAGAAACATTCTGTCTGCATTTGTATCTAGAAATTTTTCTGTTTATTAACATCTTACCTGACATGTGATGCTCAGAACTCAACATAAAATCCTGAAATAATCTAACAAGGAAAAAGTACAGTGAGATGACCATATTTCAAATTTTGGATATTTTATGTCTCCTAAGGAATTCTAATTTCATATTATCTTGTTTGTAATTGTGCGAGGGAAGTCAAATCAAATGAGAGTACATTTAATTTCAAAACTTAAAGAATAACATAAATGCTACTTAATTTTCACTTCTATTATTGCTATTCTTTGTTTTTATAATAAAAATCATCAAAGGGAAGCATGACCTTAAAATAGGTAAGTATTATGGCAATAAAGAATGATAACTGGTTGGTAGCCCTCATGAGCTACCTCATAGCCACCTAATGATAAGCAAATTCAAGGAAATCCAAGGGAGTTCAAAAGCATGTCATGATATCACAAGGGGGGGAGGGACTTATAGGAGAACAAGAATATAGGAAGTGTATAATGAGAGGATAGATATTATGTCCAGATCAATAAGATGATATAAAAAGATATAAAAAATCTATATTTTTGACCCATGATGAACTTGTTATTCATTATGATCTCCAGATCTTTTTCAGCTAAATATTTGTCTAATCACACTTTTTTATATAATATTTGTGAAATTCATTTCATTTTGAACATGACTTGAATTTTTCACAATTAATTTTAACCTTTTTCACTTTGCCCCACTGTCCCAGAATACAGGTTAGTATCTTTCTGCATTTTGACCTCCATACAATGTGTTTGATAGTCTTTTTTCAGATGTATCATCTGCAAATGTAAAATATGCCATCTATGCCTTTATCTAAGCCATTTAAAAAAATCCTGTTTAAGAAACAAAGGGTTAGATCTCCTGGTGACTGCTAGGAGCTTCATTCTTTGTTGATATTAAATCATTACTGACTTCTTTTTTGATCTAGCCAGTTTACCAGCTCTGAAACTACTTGACTCTGTTGTCTATTTTTTCTCACATTTTGATAATAATCATGAAAAGCTTTTGGAAATTTGCAAAAACATCAAAACAACCCAAAATATCTAAACTAACAGTATCAATTACCAACTCTTGTCATGAAAAGCATATAAACTATCAGAAATGGAAATGACTTGACTTGACATGTGCTGTTCTAAATCACTGTTTCCTTTTCTAGATGTTTGTGACTAACCCTTTTAATAATATGTCTTTAAAATGTGCCAGCATTAAGACCACATTAGTGATTGGGTCAATGGAGACATGACTAGGAATGTAGACTCTGTAAACAATCACCCTAGAGCAATTAACAATAATATGGAAATAGGTCTTGATCAATGACACACGTAAAACCCAGGGGAATTGAGCTTCGGCTGGGGGTGGGGGGGGGGGGAAGAACATGAATCATGTAACCATGGAAAAATATTCTAAATTAATTAATTAAATGAAAATTTTCAATCCAAAAAAATAAATAAAGAGATGATGAAGATCACATTAGTGGAGAATTTACCTACTCTCTTACTTAAAAATGTGACATTGGTGGAAAGCTGGAAATTGAGTCAGAAGGTACTGAATTCAAATTTAGTCACAGATATTTGTTGGTTGCATAAACCTGAGTGAGTCATTACCACAGTTTGCCTTTATTGCTTTAAAAAACAACCACAAACACCTACATAACACTGTTACTGTAAGAAGTAAAGTGTTTAGAAAAGAGTCTTGTACATAGAAGGTATTATATGAATGTCTATATCCTTTTCCTTTTATTTAACTATTAGGACAATAATTTTCTTCTGCATTCCTATGATATATTTATTCGTTACTTCAAACATTACTTATTGTTTTTGCACAAGTTTTTTTTCTATTCTAGCATATACTTCAAATGATAAACATTTATTAAGAGCCTACTAAGTGCCAGGCATGGTGCTAAGTGCTGATGATACAAAAAGGGGCAAAAAAAAAATAGTCATTCTGATCAATGAGCTGAAACCTAATCTACTCTTTGCATCTAGGTGCTCAAAGGTAGCTAGAATTCTTTCTCCTTATTGTGCTAAATCTGTAGGAAAGCGAATCTTTTCTATTCCATTTTATTCTCTATTTGTCAGGCTAGTGAACATAACTTTCCTTAATAAAAAAGACAGAAGCGAACTGAAATGAAGACAGTCTCACCCTTTTCATTATCTCTTATCAGCACCAGCCTATTTATACAAACATGTGTTTATATTGTGCTATCACATTTTAGGAGAAGCATTGATAAATCAAGAATATTCTCAGCAGAGGGCCATTAGACTGGCAAGATGATCTATAAAAGACAAATAGATATGCTAGACTTGGAGAAAGCAAAAGTTTTGAGGAAAGTGATATATTTTCAAATATTTGAAATGTCGATGAGGACAAAATGAGCTTATTCCCTCTTGCTACATCCATTAGTCAGAATAATGATGAAAAGAAACAGTGAGGAGGCTGATTAGAGTTTAATATGACAAATATTTAGAATTATGTGTAAATAAGAAAGACTGCCTTGTGAGTTTGGACTTCCTTGTCATTGGAGGTATTCAAGTTAACCAGATAAAAGGTAGTGAAAAGGTAAATTGTTGGGGAAGGAAGGAAGGAAGGAAGGAAGGAAGGAAGGGGAAAAAATATTAAGTAACTATGGGCTAAGGCTATGCACCATGCTAAATGCTTTACAAATATTATCTTGTTGGATCCTCATAACAACACTGAGAAGAAAGTGCTATTATTACTCTTATTTTACAGTTGAAAAACCTAAGGTTAACATTTTCTCAGGGTCACATAGCTAGAAAGTGTCTGTCTATATTTAAACTGCAGTCTTCTGATTCCAAATCCTGAGCACTATGCTCTATGCCAACCAAATGGATCAATATAGAATAGGTGTTAGGATGAGAAGATATCAAATATCCTTCAAATTAAAAAAATTCTTATATCTAAAGTTATATAAAAATAGGTTAACTTCAAAAAATCCACTACATTTCATAGACAGGGAAAAAAATTCAAAGTCTAGAACAAAGGAAGTTTGATGAAAAAAAAAAATTGGTCATAGATGGACAATGAATAGAAGAATTTGCATCATTTGCAATAAATATCCTCAATGAATAATTTTTGTGATTTTTTTTTCTCCTTGAGTTGAAAGAAGTGATTCAATATTATGGTTGAACTTATTGATCAAATTTAATTGAGTGAGTGAATGCTGTAAATGAAAGGTTCTAAATTGGGCCTAGGAACCATTTCCCTCAGACAGGATCCAAATGAGAATAATTTAAATTTTTATATATATTTTTTCTATCAGCAGACACACTTTCAAATTCAAAATACAAAATTCAAAATTTAAAATTCAAAATTCTCATTTCTTAGCAATTAAAAAACCCCCAATTCTTCAGTTTGCACATGTATTTTTTTCCAGGATTCTTTATTAGCTATCAACATATTACTCTTAAGAAAGACAAAACATTCATGATAATGATGGCACAGACAACAGAACCAACAGAAGGCTGCATGTACCTTCCTTAGAGTGGAAACAGTAACTGGTAAAATAATGTACCATGACTTGGTAGCTCATAGGATATGATGCCAGTGGCATCAAATGCAATACAATAAGTCTTTCTGAATTCCTCTTTTTGAGACTCTATAAGGCTATAACTTGCAAAGAAAGTGTCCATCTCCACTGGTACAAGGCATTTCATTAACTGAAGTCTCTCTAATATCAGTGAAATACATCGTCAGTCTCTATCTTGACATATTTCTTTTAATTTATGTGTAAAACTGACATGTAGACCAAATATACTGCCAGGTGGGAAGAGACATTTTGGGAATGATTTGAGATGTGGAGAATAATATACTCACTTGGCATATAGTTAGAGAATTAAGTGGGCATGAAGAATCCAATATACTAATTCTACAGTCATGGGGCAGCTGAGTGGCACAGTGGATAGAGTACTGGGCCTGGAGTCAAGAAGCCTGGACTTCAAATCCAACACTTACTAGCCATATGACCCTGGACAAATCACAACCCAGTTTGCAGCAGTTTCCTCATCTGTAAAATGAGCTGGAGAAGGAAATGGCAAAATATTGCAGTATCTTTGCCAAGAAAACTCCAAATGTGGTCAACAAGCATCAGATGTGACTAAAACAACTGAACAACAAAAAATTAAATGAAATCATAGCACTTTGGCGCTGGAAGAAGCTTTAGAAATCATCTAATTAAACCCTTCATTTAACAAAGGAGAAAAATCTGGTCCAGGGAGGGAAAATAATTTGGCCAAGGTCTCATACTTAGTTTAGTTGCAGAACCAAGACACCAAGTCAATGTCATGTGAAAAAATAGCATATTTTACTCACTTAGGACAATACTTTCTGTGATGTTCTCCAATGTATTATTATAGTACTTTGTAGGTAATGCACAAGACTTATCTCAGGTTTTCTAGCAAAGAAAACTATTAGAATATCATGTCTCAGTAGAAATGGGCACAGTTCTTACTTTTTTGACTTAAGCCACTTGGGTCAATTCAATTACACAATCAATTTAAAGTGTCACTTCATACAAAGTCTGACAAAAAAATAGAACAAAAAAAATGGAAATGAGCTTGTTCACAAGGAATTTAGAGTTTAATGAAAGTGAGGAACTGATGTTGAGATCACTGATGTAAAGGCTAGTGAGATAAATACAAAAAAGTCCAGTCAAACTTCTTCAACTCGCTAGAGATGGAGCAATGAGTTTATTTAGGGATGAAGGAGTGCAGATCAGAGAAAGATTCATAAAGAAAGTGGCATTTGCCCTGAGTCCAGAAAGAATAGAAGACATCAACAAATAGAAACAAGGTAGTACAATGGAAGTACATTTGATATGTAAAATATTACATAAATATGGGCACCAAGATAATAACACGGAATGGAGAATAGTCCTAACTGAGAAGAATATGAGAAAAGATCATCTTGTCTCAACAATATGGATTGTGCATATCTTCCACAACATATCACATAAGTGGTCTTTTTGCTTTTGCTTGAAGACTTTGAAAACAGTGGGAACACATTATCTTCCAAGTCAGCCAACTCCAATTTGTAATAACCATCATTATAAGGAAGTCCCTCCCTCCTTCCTGTAACAGCCAGGTCAATTTTTTTTTCCTGGTCATTTCTATTCTTTGCTCCTAATTCCTTCATCCTTACATGGCACGATTTTGAGGTCATTCCCCAGGCTGGCTGTCTTCCTCAATGTTCTGTTGCTAATTAATGCCATTCCCAAAGCTGGGCACTGAGAACTGAATACACAGTCTGTCAAGGAAGATTCACTGGCATTTTCAACTCTACTACTTGGCATTGTCTTTCTTAATGGGGCTTAAGATTGCATTAGTGGTCTTGCCTATGAAGGCCATATCTTGATGGTGACTCATTCTCAGCTTGCAGACCAACCAGATGCCAGTCTTTTCTGGGTGAAGTCTATTCTTTGCTCTTTGACCCCATAGAAATTTTCAAGGGTTAAGTGCCTTTCTGCTGCTTGCTCATCTTCCCAGCCTTTTATTTGGCCCATTGACTGGAGATTCTGAAAGCTGCTCACTGATTCTGTCTCTTAAAATCAACTCTTTCTGCCTACCTTTCAAGTTGTGTTCAGCAGGAGAACCCCCTCATTTCATCTTGCTGTTGGATTTTGACTCCTGTCATTTGGATGCACTTTTTAAAGACAGCTGTGGAAGGACAGTCAGAGAGGTGTGGGCTTTTGCTGCTACTGAGGCACCATCTTGGTTCTGCTCTTGGATGAACAGTCTAGTCAAACTTCTGTCATCCAATAGAAAACTTGGAAATGAAACGTTCATAGCCACTCCTGAGGTCAGCCAGGAAGGGTTAATATCCTCATTTTGGGAATGAGGAAAGTGAATCTAGACAGAGTGAAGCATCATATAATGGGATAATGTCACTGTTTGTGTAGAATCTACACACAGGCTCCTGAACCATGTTCAGTCCTCTTTATGGAACAGCACAGCCTCCTTTGGATTTCCAGATATTCTTCCATGTTTTGCCTTCATCTTCCCCATTCATAGGACTATATTCTTAAGACTGTGCCATCACTCAGAACCCTGACATATTTTAAAGTTTCATTTCACTCAAGATGCTGAACCAAACTTTGGACACATTTTATTTCTTACTAGTCACAGGACATTATTTTAGCCTGTGCTCATGGCCTATTGGTGAGGAAGTTACCTTAAAGAAATACAGTGATTTCTTTGTTCTCTTCATTTAAGTAGTAGGGGTCAACATGCTGTTCCCCATTAGAGTCAGTCTAAAAAGGCAAGATGAAATGGGCATGTTTAGGTAAAAAGGTGATCATAAGCATCCTTCAAAGAACGGTGAATAGCAAAGTGCAGAAACAGCATTGGACCAGGAGTCAGAAGACCTGAACTGACATTTTACTAGCTATATGACCATAGGTAAGTCATTCACTTAAATAATAAACGTTATTATTATCACTACTACTACTCCTACAAAATATCATTGCAATGTGAACAATGGCAACTGCTGTTACAATTACATTTTTTTAAAGTTGTAGAGAATGCTGGGGATTGTCCTTCCCCAGCATACAGTATTTTTCTCAAAAGGCACATTATGAAATATAACTACAATGATTCAAGCATTGTTTTCCTCATAAAATAGACAGAATCCTCTTCCTATTTCAGATAAAATTTATATTAAAGGAGGCAGTCATCATGGTTTAGTGGAGTAGAGTATTGGCCTCAGAGTTAGAAAGACCTAGGCTCAAGTTTCCTCTCTGATGTACATCTGTATTTCCTTGGGAAAAAAAAATATTTACAATCATATTGTACTTTCTAAGACTGATTGCAGTTGAACAGGTATGTATGTTGTATAAGATGATTTTAGTTCAAAATCTTACAATTTCATAACAGTTAGAAATCTACAATTATATTCATATTAACCTTACAATATCATCTAACCTCTTCCTTTTATGCTTTCATTATCAATGACGAGTAGTAGACCACTTAAAATGACATTTAATTCTTTGTGTTGTATATTTAACATGCTACCACTGTGCTTAAAACACTTAAATGGCTCTCTTCTCTGTTTCATCAATTTCAAAATCCATAGCCTGACATTCAAAGTCCTCCACAATTTGATTCCACAGCCTCAGTTTTCCAGCCTTATCAGAAACTGTTCTCCTCTAATCCACACTCTATGAATACTCTATAATTTTGCCAAAGCAGAGGCAGTGTTCCCTATAATTATGCTTTTTCACCTACATGCTTTTTACATTTCTTTTTGTCCTCAATCCTTCCTTTCCTCAGCATCTGATAGCATGTAATATAGTTCCAAAAGGAATAGATTTTTGTCAAGGGTTGTGCAACCCAGAAGTTCTGGATTAAAATTCTAGCTCTGTTTCTTACATACTATGTGTTGTTTGGCCAAATCATTTCCTTTCTTTAGAGCTATTTCTTTAACTGTAAAACTGAAGACTAGACTATATAATCATTGGTTTCTTCTAAGGTAAAATCAAATGAATGACTACTCATTTTTTAAAGCTTGATATTTCCTTCAATCAAGCAATTACTAAACATGTATAAAATATGATCATGGCCAGATTCTCTTAGGCATTGACTATTTAAAGGCAAAAATTAAACTCTTTCTGTCATCAGGGAGCTTACATTCATTCTACTGGAACTTCCAGGACCTGATACTCTCATTCAACAGTGATTTTGTTAACAAAAGTCTCTTCTGGGAGAAAAACATTTAGATAAAATACAACCATATCCTCATGGAAATTACAGAAATAGTATGGGATATGACACTGAAAATAATTGTCATACTCAGATATCTATGCATATCCTAACCCCTGCTAGTCTGTAATATCTATGTGGGCAAAGATTTTTCTAAATTTTACATTTTTTTTAGGTTCTATTAGACATGAATAATATCAGTACTCCTCTAACCACTGATAAAATATTTGACAAAATTCTCAAAGGCAAAGAAAATGATTTTGGATTGAAAAACTAACAAATGAACCCAAAATACTAAGAAAAAAAATAAAACAAGAGCAAAAGAAAGTTGTTTTTTTTTTTTTTTTAATCCTTACCTTCCATCTTGGAGTCAATACTGTATATTGGCTCCAAGGCAGAAAGAGTGGTAAGGGCTAGGCAATGGGGGTCAAGTGACTTGCCCAGGGTCACACAGCTGGGAAGTGTCTGAGGTCAGATTTGAACCTAGGACCTCCCATCTCTAGGCCTGGCTCTCAATCCACTGAGCTACCCAGCTGCCCCCTAAAAGAAA
Organism: Monodelphis domestica; assembly: GCF_027887165.1. Classification (NCBI taxonomy): domain Eukaryota; kingdom Metazoa; phylum Chordata; class Mammalia; order Didelphimorphia; family Didelphidae; genus Monodelphis; species Monodelphis domestica. The sequence continues at coordinate 51,697,054 of NC_077232.1, forward strand.
GTTTTTTGAGTGAAAGGAAAAGCTCTTTAATACAGACTCACACCAAAGTACCATTGGCTGTCACTCACCCTGTTGGCCACTCCTCTCTCTCTTTCTCAACATCCATTCAAAAATCCACACAATTCATCTTGTATTTCCTTTTTTAAAATAATATTGATTTATCTTATTAAATATTTCTCAATTATGTGTAAAATTTATAATTTAAAAATTTGAGTTCCACATTCTCTCTTTCCCTACTGATTTTCTCTCCTCCTTGAGAAGGTAAGCAAATTTTTACTTTGATTATACATATGAGGACATGCAAATTATATTTCTATATTTGCCATTTTGGAAAGGACAATACAAATGAACTAACAAATAAAAATAAAGTTTAATAATGCGTATTTCAGTCTTCATTTAGAGTTCATTAGTTTTCTTTCTGGAAGTGAATAACATTTTCCATTATAGATATTCTGGAATTGGGTTGGATCATTTTTTGGATCAGAGTAACTAAATCTTTCAAAGTTAATAATCCTTACAATATTGCTGTTACTGTGTACAATGTTTTCTTGGTTCTGCTCACTTTACTTTGTATAAATTTTGATAAAGTGTGCCCAAGTTTTCTGAAAACAATCCTGCATATCATTTCTTACAATACAATAGAATTCCATTAACTTCATATGCCATAATTTTTAAGCCATTTCTTAGTTCATGGGTATCACCTCAATTTCCAATTCTGTTACCACTAAAAAAGTTGCCATAAATATTTTGTACATATGCATACGTTTGTTCTTTCTTGGATCTCTTTGGGACTTTGTAGTGGTGTTGCTGTGTCAAAGGTTTACATTTATTTTAGATTGCTCTCCAGAATGATTCTATCAGTTCACAGTTCCAACAACAGTGTAGTAATGTACCAATTTTAGGCATGCCCTACAATGTATATCATTTTCCCTTTTTTTCACATTACCCAGTCTGATATCTGTGAGGTGGTGCCTCAAAGTTTTTTCCACTAATTAATAATAATATGGAAGATAATTTTAATTTCACTGGAGAATTGTCTATATCCTTTAAACATTCCTCAATTGGGGAATGTTTTGCATTACAAATTTGACTTGCTTTTCTATATATTTGAGAAATGAGCCCTTTGTCAGAAACACTTGATACCGCATTTTTTCCCCAATCTGTTGTTCCCCTTCTAATATTGATTACATTGGTTTCATTTGTACAAAAGTCTTTTGATTTAAGGTAGTCAATAATATCTATTTTACATCTCAATCTGTCCCTTTGAAATAATATATCTCTTATAACACCTTTTAATTAGGTCTATTTTTGCTTTTTCTTTTATCTGATAATATAATTGCTTGCCCTTGCCTTTTTTCCTGCATCTGCTCTGTTCCCAAATTTTAACTCTGTGTATATATCTCTTCTTCAAGTATGTTTCTTACAATCAACATATTATCGAATTCTTGTTTCTAATCAATTCTAGATTGCATGTCAATATAAATTTTAATAATCATTTCCTGACATTTCGTGAGCCACATTCTCCCCCTCCATCCCAGCCCATCCTCCTCCTCAAGACAGCAGGTAATATGAAATAGGCTGACATGTTGTGATCACACAATATATATTTCCATGTTTGTCATTTTGTAAAACAAGACACATAAGGCTTACACTAAAGGAAAATTCATAGAGGAAATAAAGTGAAGAATGGCATGCTTCAATCTGCATTCAGATACCTTCAGCTCCTCCTATGGTGGTTGAAAGCATTTTTCCTCACGAGTTCCCTAATCTATTCTGTTATCTGCTTCTGTTTTACAGGAGAGTTTATCCCATTCACATTCAGTTATGATTACAAGCTGTGCATTCTTCATCTTTCTATTTTCTTATTTATCTTCTCTGTGTCTCTTTTTCTATTTCTCTGTGTCCATCTGTCTCGTCTCTCTGTTTCTCCTCTAAAGTCTGTTTTGCTTCTGACCCCTAAAATCTTTTTTCTTTCCTTTTTATCACCCCTGCCCATTTCCCTGATAACCTTGTCTTCCTACTTCCCTTTGGCTTGAGATAGATTTCCATTACTACTTGAGAATACACACTCACACACACCTACACCTATATAATGTAAAAAATAGACTTGAACTCTGGACTTCAATGTGCAGGAGTCCTTGCTCCACTTCCCCAGAATGCTTTGAATTCTCACGTGGGCCGAGATCGAGAAGGTAATTAACCTGATTGCAAAGGCTTTTGGTCTTTTTTGGACTTCCGTTTTTGGAGCAGACGTGGCTCTTCCATGATGTGAGATTATCTTGTCTAGGCCTCTCTGGCCTAGGCACGTGTTTCTTATCCTGTATTTTCCTTAATCCTTAATCTTTAATAAACCTCTAAAAAATATAATACTGCTTGCAGAGAGAAACTAATTTCTACCTGCCTCAGTCTCCTCAGCCTCCCCTAAATTTTAATCTTTATAATAAATACATGTATAAAAGTATATACATACATGTATGTATGTTTTATATATACCTAAATGAATATATATATATATATTATATACATATACAAATATGCATATGAATATATATTTTCCCTCTTTCAAACAATTGAAATGTAGGTGAGTTTCAAGCTCCAACTGTTTTTGCTTCTACTCTAAAAGTTCATTCTTCTACATATCTTTTTTCTGAAATAATTTCCTTCATTCTTCTTTTCCCTTCCCCCTTCTCCCAGGAAATCTTCCTGAGGGGAATAAAAATAGCATGAACTCCTCTCAGGGAAGTGCATGTGGCTGATGAGATAAACAAGCCAAGTTTTGTTTATCTCAAAAAAAAAAAAAAAGCAGTATATAACCTCTCTTGTTTAGTTCAAAGGGTATATAGGATCCTAGAAAGATAGGGTTGAAACAAACCTTGTTTTGATGGGTTAAACCCCACTTAAATAAATAGAATAACTGGGTTTGTAAATTGCACATTCTGATTAACTAGCTTTCAACATAAAATTGTGACTCTCATGTAACCAGCCAATGGCGAAGAAGGGGAGGGATCATCTTTGAGTCAGGGACCAAGATAAAAAGGCTATGGGCCCACATGTTTCCCACTTAACTGTAACACTGATTTTGAGTGCCCATTCTCACCAGAATGAAATAAAAAAGCTGTCACCCAAAAGAGTTTCTACCATACTGCGAAAGAATATGAAGATTTATTTGAGTTACTGGTTCTTCCACTCACTCTTTTCTCACATATTCATTTTTTTAACATAATCTCAACACAATCAACCAATTACCATACTTTCTTTGGGGAATCCTTCTAACTGTCCTAATTATGATCCAGTTTTAAAAAAAAATATTTACATTGTCTTCTCATATATAAAAGTAAATAGTTTACATGTACTGAGTTCCTTGCGATTTCTCTTTTATGTATGCTTTTTTAAGCTTTTCTTTTTTTGAGAATCAAAATTTCTCTTCATTTTCAGTCTTTTCACCACAGATGCTTGAAAGTCCCATGTTTTATTAAATATCCATTTTTTCCTTAGATTGAATGTATTGATTTTGCTGGGGAGTTTTTTCTTCGATAATATTCTAGCTCATTTGCCTTTCAGAATACCCTATTCCAAGCTGTCCAATCTTGTAATGTAGTATCCACTAAATCTTGTATGATACTGACTTTGGCTCCATAATATTTAAATTATTTCTTTTTTTCTTGAAGGATTTTTCTCCTTGACTTGGAATTTAGTTATAGTATTCATGGGAGTTTTTATCCTGGGATTACTTTCAGATGATGATTACGTGATTCCTTCAAATTTCTCTTTTACTTTCTGGTTCTAGGACATCAGAACAATTTTCCTTGATAATTTCTTGAAATATGATGTCTAGGCTTTATTTCTGATACTTTTTCAGCTAATGTAATCATTCTTAAGTTATTGTTCCTCATACTATTTTCAAGTCAGTTGTTTTTCCAATGAGCTATTTCAAATTTTATCCTATTTTTTATTCTTTTGACATGTTTTGTTGCCTTTATTTTGTTTCTTGATGTCTCATGGAACCATTACCTTCCACTTGCTCACTTCTGATAAGGGATTATTTTCATTAGTGATAGTTTTATCTCTTTTTCTATTATACCAATTTTTTATTATTATTATTTTCCAGATTACAAATCAAGACAATTTTAAAAATCATTTTTTGATTTTTTGCAATCCCTTTGCTTCTCTCCCTTCCCTCCCACCCACCTCACCTCTCCGAGAATCCAGGTAATATGATATAGGATGTACACATATTATCATACTATATATATATATGTATATATACATATATATGTCCATGTTCATGATATTATAAAATGTAATACATATTGCTGACACTAGAGAAAAATTCGTGGAGAAAACAAAGTAAAGAATGGTATCTTTGGCCTATATTCAGTTTCTATCAGTTCTTTTTATTGCTAATGAATAGCCTTTTTCATCATGAATCCCTTTCTTGTTGTCCTGGAACCTTTCCTTATGAATAACAAGTATTATTTAGGGTTGATCATTATGTTTTACTGCTGTAACTGTGTACAGTGCTCTCCTGGTTCTGCTCACTTCACTCTGCAACACTTCATTTAAGTTTTTCAAACTTTATGTGTATATGTGTATTCTCATCTTATTTGTTATTTCTTAAGACAAAAAAGTATTCCATTATAATCATAAGCTATAACTTATTCAGCCATTCCCCAACTGATGTGCAACCCCTTGATTTCCAGTTCTTTGCCACCACAAAAAGAGCTAATATAAATATTTTTGTACAGATAGGTCTTTTCTTCCTATCTTCAATCTCTTTGAGGAATAGATGTAGTAACTGTATTGCTGGGTCAATGAGTATACAATTTCAATTCTTTTTTTTCAAGGTGTTATTTTTTGTGTTTCTTTTACCAAGCAGTTAATAGCCTTTTCATGATTTTATTTTATTTTTGCTTTCATTGCTTTACCAAATTTCTCCTTATTTGATTTAAAAATAATTTTTTAGCTTATCCAATGACTAAATTTGCTTATATCTGTTTTGACTTCATTGCCTTCTTTCAAGTTTCTGTCTCTTCCCTTTCAGCCTAGTACATTTTTATGGTCAAGTTCTTTTCTGTGTTTTACTGTCCTTGTTGCTGCTACTGCTGATTTCTCATTTTCTCACTTTATTGCTTTGTTTGTAACTTTATGTTAATTGATCTCTGTTTTCCATATAGGATTAGAGGGCTTTGTCTCAAATCTCCTATTTTTTTCCACCACTATTTTCAGAGAGATTCCTGGGGAATTGTAAATTTTCAGTGCTTCCAAAGTAGTGTGATCATCTCTTCTTTAAGAGCTCCTGACACTTCTACTGCTTTGGTCTCCAATTCCAAGTCCCTGGTGTTTCATTCACGGGGACTCCCCAGGCCAACCACCTCCCCCATTTCACAAATATCTGTTTTTCCAATTTCCAATATTGGCCTGAAAGAATGTCTTACTTTGAAATTTTGGTGACTACACTGCTCAAGAATTTGATTTGAGGAGGGAGCAGCTGGGTAGCTCAGTGGATTGAGAGCCAGGCCTAGAGACTAGATTGAGCTCAGATGGAATTCCCAGCTGGGTGACCTTGGGCAAGTCACTTGATCCCCATTGCCTAGCTTTTACCTCTCTTCTGCCTTGGAGCCAATATACAGTACTTATTCCAAGATGGAAGATAAGGGTTTAAAAAGAAAAAAAAAGAATTTGATTTGAGTTGTTTGGAAGGAAATTTGGGGAGAGATCAGCTTTTTCTTCTCTGCCATCTTGGTTCTGCCTCTCTAAGCTCAGTCCAGCCTATAGCTTCTCCTGAACAATGAAGACAGAAAGCATTTTAGCTTCTTTGTGTTGATCCTCTTTTTGTTCGTGTCTGAAGTGACAGATGAATAAGGATTGTGGCTAGAAGGATCCTGGGAACAGATGAGATGGGACACTCAGGAGGCTGCTTTATTAAGTAAGCATGCCACACTGCAGACAGAAGCCACAGGATGGTGATAGACAGGCACACCTTGATGGACCACAGCAGGGACTCAGGGATGAATTACAGCCTGTTAGAAGAAAGGCATCCCAGCTGCCACCTGCATAGAACCATAGACGTTCCTTCTTCTTTGATAGCTTTTATTTTACATATACACAAACATCTAGATAGTGCTGATCTTCATTTTCCCTATTTCCCTCAGTTCATTTATTGAATGTCCATTTCTCAAGTCATGCTGTATGTCCAGAAAAAGAAAAGAAATATATATATATATATATATACATATATATATACATATATATGTATAATATGTGGCTTTCTACAAAGGAAGGCAAGTAACTATTTTCTCACTTAGCAAGTTTTCTAGGTATGATACAAATCTTTGTAATGTAAGACAGTGATGATGATGATGATGATATAAGAATAATAAGGATAATAATATACGGGCAGCTAAGTGAATAGAGTGCTGGATGTGGAGTCAGAGAGACCTGAGTTCAAATTGAGCATGTGGCAGGAGCTGTGTGACCCTTGGTCAAGTCATTTAACTCTTCTTGCCTTAATTTGCTCATCTGTAAAATGAGCTGAAGAGTAAATAGTACAGAACTCCAGTATCTTTACCAAGGAAAGTCCAATCAGGGTCACAGAGAGTCAGATAGGATTGAAAGTGACTAGACAATAAATAAATGGCATTTGTATAGCATTTGAGGATTTACAAAATATTTTAGATAAATTACATTTGATTGCCATAATATAATTATAATCATTACAAATGGAGAAACTAAAACCAAGGTAAAGATTATCATTTTTCCGTTCTCTCACATTATCAATCAATCCATCAATGAGCAAGAATTCGTTATTTACTATTTGCTTAGCCCTATGCTTAGTGATGAGGATACAAAGACAAAAAAATGTGAGCATATCATTCCTAATATCACTTCATCTCTCCAAAATGCAATAAATGGAAGCTTTTAAAGAATTAGAATTCATTGAGTAAAGAAGAAAAACCTGGGATTCAGGAACCGTATGTTGTAATCTTAGTTCCGCCATTTATTAAGTCTGGTTACATTGCACAAGTCATTTCTCTTCTCTGTTTCCCCACCTGTGACATGAAGGGCTCAGGTCAGCTGACTGCTAAGTGTCTTCTTTCTGTGTTGTGACATTTTCTAGGGGGGATCTTAGCTCTGTGGAGCCACATTCCACACTTCTTGCAGAATGAAGACTTCTGAATAATTCACTGAGCAGGCTGACAAACTGGGCTTTATCCAGATTCTGAATGTCTTTTCATTTACTGCATGCCTCTCGCTTCTCCAATCAGTACTGCAGTTCCCAGACTGACCTGCATAGCTGATGAGGATTTGCTGAGCTTTTATAACCTTGAGAGTGAGAACTTCCAGCACCTTGATGCTTTTTTCAGCATTTAAAGACCTTGAGAAACATTAGCAAATTAATTAAGTCACATAAAACCCCGCTTTCATAATGAAACATTAGGCATGTCGCTTGGTAAACTCCTGCACGGTATTACTGCAATCAAGAAGGCAGGGCAGTGGAACCGGGGGGGGGGGGGGGGGGGGGGGGGGGGGCAGGGAGGCAGCAGCTGTTTGCTGTAGCCCAGTAGGAAGCCCTTGGCATATTGATCAGGCTACAACTACTCATTAAACACCTCTGTTCAGGCTCTATGCTGGCTGCTGTCAGTACAAAGGATAGCAATGAAGCCATTCTTACCCTCAAGGAATTCACATTCTAGCAGAATTTCAGGGGGGGATCCTAATCCATTCCAGTAGACTGCGGCTACAATGCTTGTAGGGAGAACCCCAAAACCAGGGCACAACAATGCAATACAGTTGCTGACGTACTTCTAGATAATTTCTTCTATTTGCCTGTTTTGTGCCTTCCTATATTGTGGGTGACCCTGAAAAAGCCTTGTGCTACAAGCAGGAGGACTTAAGCACAGTAAGTACTTAAGAGTATGGATGAGGATGACTGTCCCATACAGTCAACTAGCTGTAGATGATGCTTTGCTACCTTTTGGATCTTTTTTTTTTTTTAGTTTTAATGGGGTTATGTCAGAAGACAATATATACTGACAGTTCAAGGTCACAGGATGCATATACACATCTCTCTCTCCCTCTCTTTCTCTCTCTGTCTCTCTCTCTCTTTCTCTCCCTCTCTCTATTTCTCTCTCCCTCCCTCCCCCTCTTTCCCTCTGTTTCTCTCTCTCACTCCTCTCTATTTCTCTCCCTCCTTCTCTCTCTATTTCTCTCTTCTTCCCCCTCTCTCCCTCTGTTTCTCTCCCTCCCTCCCTCTCTCTCTATTTCTCTCTCTCTCTCTGTCTGTCTCTCTCCCTCTCTCTCTCTTTCTCTCTCTCCCCCCCTCTGTCTTTGTCTCCCTCCCCCACTCCATTTCTCTCTCTCTCTCTCTTTTTGTCTCTCTGTCTTTGCCTCTGTCTCTCTCTCTGTCTCTCTGCTTGTCTGTCTGTCTGTCTCCCTCCCCCACTCTCTTCTCCCCCCTCTCTCTCTCCCTTTCTCTATTTCTCTCTCCCTCCCTCCCCCTCTTTCCCTCTGTTTCTCTCTCTCACTCCTCTCTATTTCTCTCCCTCCTTCTCTCTCTATTTCTCTCTCCCTCCCTCCCTCTCTCTCTATTTCTCTCTCCCTCCCTCCCTCTCTCTCTATTTCTCTCTCTCTCTCTCTCTCTCTCTCTCTCTCTCTCTCTCTCTCTCTCTGTCTCTGTCTCTGTCTCTCTCTCTCTCTCTCTCTCTCTCTCTGTCTCTCTCTCCCTCTCTCTCTTTCTCTCTCCCCACTCTGTCTCTCTGTCTCCTTCCCCCACTATTTCTCTCTCTATCTCTCTTTTTGTCTCTCTGTCTTTGCCTCTGTCTCTCTCTCTCTCTGTCTCTGTCTCTCTGCTTGTCTGTCTCTGTCTCTGTCTCTCTGTCTCCCTCCCCCACTCTATTTCTCTCTCTCTCTCTCTCTTTTTGTCTCTGTCTTTGTCTCTCTGCCTGCCTGTCTCTGTCTCTCTATCTCTGTCTCTCTCTGTCTCTGTCTCTCTCTGTCTCTCTGTCTCCCTCCCCCACTCTATTTCTCTCTCTATCTCTCTTTTTGTCTCTGTCTCTCTGTCTCTCTGCCTGCCTGTCTCTGTCTCTCTGTCTCTGTCTCTGTCTCTGTCTCTGTCTCTGTCTCTGTCTCTGTCTCTGTCTCTGTCTCTCTCTCTCTCTCTCTCTCTCTCTCTGTCTCTCTGTCTCTCTGTCTCTCTCTCTCTCTCCAGAAATAATGTACTTGCTTAAAATGAGAACCCCAGACTTTGGGTGATAAGTCCCTCCATTCAAAACTTTCTTGCCAGGCAAAATCCTGGCACATGGCAAACAAAAGCTAAAATAGTTTTTGGATTAAAAGCTAGAAGGCATATTGGGGATTATTTTAATCCTCTCCCATCAGTTCATTTTCCAGATGAGTAAACTGACATTCACAGAAGTTATTTGGCCCAAGAACATGCAATTGAGGAAGTGCTAAGATTCAAGGTCATATCACTAGACTCCTGTTTATTTGTGATTTCATTTTCCAAGTAGAGAATATTATTACCTATAGAAAGAAACATTTTCAAGGAAAGTTTGACAATACGTTGTCTTTCCTTGATATTCTTTCCTACTTAAATACAGAAGAAATGGTTAAATTGTGAGAGTGAGAGAAGAGAAAGGAAATGAAGTCCTTTTATTTGAAAAAATACATGAGACTGTTCAGATATCCATAAAATATGATATATATGTATTATGTCTGTTTGCAGACATAGTCATTTAAAAAAAAAACTTTGCTCATTGAGTAAATATGTTACATTGGAAAGAACATGGCTTTTGGGATTAGAGAACTAAATTCAAATCATAGCTCTTCTACTTGTAACTTATATACTAATGGATGTGTCATTTAGCCATGCTTTGCCTTAGTTTCCTTCTTTATACATTGAGATTGGAGAGGGTTGGCGTGGATGCAGACAAGGTTGCATCAGATGACATATAAAGGTTTATAAAACGTTTTCCTGAAAACAGCACTGAGAAGCACTCAGTAAGGAAGAGGGTTACTGTCACTTTGGGAGAAACAAAATGATAATTAGAGTCCATGATTTTCCCATGGTGACATCTAGAAGTAGCCAAGTTTGAATTGATATTCAGTTCTCTTGATTTTCCATTGAATGTTGTTTTTTCCCCTCTTAGGCTGCCATTCCACTAGCATCTGCATATGAACCATGTGGTGGTTCCTGCCTCTGAGAAGGGGGCAAGACTAATAACACATGAAGTACCAAAATGAGTACATGAGATGCCACTTTATGTCCCTGAATATAATATATCTGCCCAAGAAATGAGGATAGCAAAGAAATTTGGAAAGACAAGGACTAGCAAAAACTAAAATCAGCAGAACCAGGACAATGAAATATACAAACATTATAACAAATAAGAACAAACAAAAAACTTGATCATGAAAAGACCATCCTAGTTATAGAGAAAATGAAACTTGCCTTCTTTGCCATATAGTAGGACTATGGTTATGTTAAATTACATATTTGAGGGACAGCTGGGTGATTCAGAGGATTGAGAGTCAGGCTCAGAGATGGAAGGTCCTGGGTTCAAATATGGCCTCAGACACTTCCCAGCTGTGTGACCCTGGGCAAGTCACTTAACCCCCATTGCCTAGCCCTTAACACTCTTCTGCCTTACAACCAATGCACAGTATTGATTCCAAGATGGAACATAAGGGTTTAAAAATAAAATAAAGGTCCATGAGTGTTCAGTGAAGAAACTTTTAATATTTGTCCATTATTTGTCTTTTCTGCTGGTTCTATAACCCATTTGTCAATGACTATTTCTTTTAAAATAATTATTATATACCATTATATAAACATAGGATTGAAAAGTGGATAGAGATATCTCAAATACAAGAAATAATTATGTTCAAAATCTGACACAGAATGGCTAGGTTATCTTCTTTGTAAGTATCCCAGGCGATGCTCATGTAAAGGGAATTTGTAGCCTGCATCAGTAGAGGAGTTCCTTACTAGCAGTTGCAAATACCAATAAAATCATAGAGTTATTATTAGTCTATTTTCTTATGATTTCCAAGAAAGGCAGTATAGTCTATTGAAGAGAGAGCCTGTTTAGAGTCAGGAAGGTTTAGTTTCAAGATAACCTGATTATGATTCTGGAAGAGTCATTTCCCATCTAAGTTTCACTGGTAACACTAGAGTCAGAAAGATGAGTTCAAATATGGCGGCAGCCACTTAAAAGCTAGGTGATGCTAACCAATTCACTTAACTGCTGTTTCAGTTTTCTGTAAAAGAGTGATAATAATAGCCACCACATCTTATGGTTGTTATGAGGGTAAAATGAGATTATTTATTATAAATCATTTAACTCAGGTCCAAGCACAGAGTTTTTTTTATATAAATGTTGGCTATGATGGAGATGATGATGACTGTGATGATGATAATTACAATTTGCATAGCAAGTGTATTAGATTGCATTGAGATTTATTATGGAGAATTTTCTAAGATTAAATCATAGCTCCTATTTGTCTAAATGGAATTTTGGGAAATACTAAGGAACATATGGGGGATGAAGTCCAAAGGCTCAAAATCTCCATTTAAACATATTCAAACCACAAAAAAAAAAAAAAACAAAACGTTTTTTAATTCCATGGAATCATATATTTGAAACAACTTTTCACAATCATAAAGGCCAAGCCTAAATCTTACCTAGAATATAAATTCCCTCTACAAAAACAATAAGAAGCATATATTCATTCTTTAACTGAATTTGATTAAACATTCATAAGGATGTCATCCCTTACATAAGCAAATTATACATTTTGATCAATACCTAGTTCTGACCTCAAGAATAAATTAGAAAACTTTTTTTTACTTTTCCTTAAGGGAATATGTATCTATGGATTAATTTCAATGGTCATAATTATTCCATTCATAATCTTCTGCACACCCTGCCACTTGTCAGATTCTGTCCATTAATGAGGTCATCAGAACTCAACAAAATGGTGTAGAGGTGTTTAGATTATGGAGTTTTCTATCAACCTAAACTATTCTCTCTAAATATGCTTGTACTCATGCACAGATGAGTCCCAAGACTGGGGGAGGTGGCACTTTCTCTTCATTTCTTATATTTGCCCAGTTAAGTCAAGAAAGATAAAAAAGAAAGAAAGTCAAGTTGGCCTTCTTTATAAGTAACCTGTCATTATCTTTTATTCTCAGGATAAAAGACCATTTTCCACATTCAGTATTGAAACAGGCCACTTATAATATTTGAGAATTCCTCAGGAGGGAATTCCCTGCATTAGGAAGTTTATGATTATAAGTAGATAAGCACTAGGAAGTTGCCTAAGACGTAAGGTTAGATGAGTTGGCTGTAATAACGTATCTAATAAGGTTCTGCTGGGATTTCTTCCTTGATCTTCGTTAGGATTTAAGCAATACATAAATTATTCCACACTTTCTTTATATCATTTTCTATATGATTCTCTATATATATAGACCATTCTCTCTACAATAGGATAAATCTAGTCATCACAGAATCAACTATCTCAAAGTTGGAAGTCTCCAAGGAGGGAGAGTCTAACTGGTAAGAAGGAGAAGAAACATTTTTATAACATTAGATTGGAGGTCTCTTGAGTCTCTGAAAAGTTCAAGACAACATATATACCCTCTGGAAAGTTCTGATTATGATTTTTTGGTTTCTTTCCCCACATATTAAGCCAAATTATGACTTTAATGAAATTGTATTCATTTCTACTAGTTATGAATTCTGGGAAATAGTAGAATAAATCAATTTTCTACTTTTCATGCTCGCCTTTCAAAGACTTGAGTCTCCTCTTCTTTAGATGTCTGTAAACATCTTGACCTCATCTATGTCTTCTTTAAACCTAAAAAAATGTTCAGGACCTTCAATTAATAAAACATAGGGTTAAGGTTATATTTGGTATATTTGGTATACCAAATGGTATACTTGGTATATTTGGAGTGAGGCGGCTTGATTTTTCATCCTAAATTTATCTTTCTTTATTTCTATCCTTGGGCTGTGGTATATATGATATCTAAGACAGGTTTGGCTTTATGAACCAAGATCTGCCACTTTGTGTACCAGGCAAGTATGTAAGATTGGAGATTATATAATAGTAATTGATTGGCATTAATGCAGGGAATTTCCTCCCTGAGAATTCTGTATAGTAACGAAATCACTGAAATATATATATACATGTTCAAATGCAATCCATGTATATGCATACATACTTATATGCAAATACATGGTTATGTATATGTGCATGCATATATGTAAATATTTGTACTATAACTATATATCTATATTTACTTATGGATGGTTATAAATTTCTCAGAAGGAATACCTAAATGGAACAATGCTTAGTTTCTCCCTTCATCAGCAATCTTAACCCAAAATATTCCTCATTCAAGAAAATGGAAATTATCCACATTTAGATCTAATTTTATTTCTTTCACATGAATAAGGAAGAAATGAGGTAATTGTCTTTTTGGAAGAATATATAGGGATTTAACATGCCTATTTGTAATGGAAAGTTGATTATTTAAAACAGCTTCCTTTCTGCTGCTCTGAGAGATATATGAAAGCTAAAATAGTGAATTAGAGTAAAGAATACAGTACAATCAAAGACTGGGCACAGGTCTAAAGACTACTTCCATCATCTCGATTAGTTAAATATGCATCCTGATTAGCAAAGTACCGGTATCTGAAAATTTGGCTGATGAAAAATGGGGAATGATCAGGAGAGCATACAAACATGCGGCAGCTACCGCATGCAGCTCACTCTTTAAATTATACAGAGCGAGAGAAGTACACAGCTGGGCCCGTAAATTATGAGACTGGCTGAGCCAAGAATGCATCTTCATTAAAATGATTACAGACACATACATACACAGCATAGCCAAAGAAAGTCAGTGCATACTATCACAACTCTTTGAAAATGTCATTCAATCTGTCAGAAAAGCAACAATGTCGTTACCAAAGCATGCAGGGCAAATAGCAACCCTGTGCAGGCCAAATTAGACTAATTACTTACTGTGGGATATGGAGATGCCATAAACCCCTAGTAATGTGATTTAGCAGGATTGTCGAGTAAGGAAAAGTGAGCATTTAGTAGGTGAGCAGGGCAGGTTTTTTACTTCCCTGATCTCTTCCTATCTTATACTGCCCTTCACGCCACACTTCTAAAATCTGGCAGAGAAATTCCGGCTACCTTAATTGTTTCCTCATTATACTGATTTTGGTTTCAACACACTAGCTCTGCTCCTGACAATGTCAAGTGATTTGCTGATTTCTTGTTCTTTTTCTTAGAAGTCTTTTTGTCTGCTTTCCTTTCAGGATTTTTCTGCTTAGGATTCAACAGAGCCAAAAAATAAATAAATACATAAATAAATAAATAAATAAACAAATAAATAAATAAATAAGTGAATGAATAAATAAATAAAACAATAAAATAAGACTCATGCCTGTTTCCCAGCCTCCTAGAGTGGTCTTCCTTTCTCAGAGTACCTTTGCTCCCTTATCTCCCACATCTTCATTCCTTAAGATGCTATTCATCAAACCTGTCCATCAAATCTACTTTAAGCCTTCTGGTGCATCTTAAAAGTGTTTGATTTCTTTAAAAGATATGCCTTTGGTCCAGATCTGAACATGATATCTGATCAGTTTACAGAGCCAAACCAGATATGTAGAAGGACACAAATGAAGGAGGAACTATTTCAGAATTAACAGCCCATTAAACAGAAGCTGTTGCTTCTCTAAAAACAATATTGACTTTCTTTCCACTCTGAATTCTTGTGGCTCTGGATGCACTCAAAAAGAATAAAGCTAATGGAAGGCTGGTGCTGTCAATCACTGCCAAGCATGGCTAGAGATTGGCTTTCCTTTTTCCATACCAGTTGATCTTATTCTCCTTCTGGTATTAATCATGCTGCACCTCCCTACCTAAGAGAAATTGAATTTACCTGTGGGGATCCACCACGAACATTCCTAAAACACAGAATCATTAAACTTTGTGATCATCTGAGACCATATGTTGAATATGTGTGGGTGGTTGAAGGGGGTTTCAAGACTACACACTCTTTGACAGAATCCTTAAAAAATGCCATGTCTCATTGCCATATTGTTCAGAAATGTGTCCATGTTTGGAGCCGATGCTTCACCCTCCCCTGCAAATGTTCCCTGAATGAATTTGTAACTTTTTGCAAAAAGGATGCTTATCAGAATGTGAAAGGCAGTTAATCAATCAGAGTTGTTTTTCTTTGCAGAAAAGCCTGAGTTTGAAGAAAGGAAATAAGGAAGAGAGCTAGAGAATAAGATTCTGAGGCAAAGCAATGGCTTTAGTTAGTAGATAAGATGGGAGGAACAAGGGCAAAATATCTGGGTTTTCTCCCTGACTTTTTCATTATCTTCTATTTGATTTTGGGCAAGCTAATTCTATAAAATCTTATTCATAAGGGATTGCTTATGGCCAACTAGGCTGACTTTTGCCTAAATAAGAATCCCCTCTACAATCCTCCTAAAGATGTTCATCTAAATTTTACTTAAAGGGGGTTCATAAGGAAGACTCATTACTTCTGAGGCTGCCCATCATACTTTGGGATATCTTTAATTGTAATAATTCCTTTTATTCCCCTATACAACTTGTTCCCACAACTTCCAGTTCTTCCCCTACTCTTCCATGGACCAACCTTTTTATACTTAAAGAAAGTTATGATATCCATTGTAAACCTTAAAATTTCACAGACTTATGAATGTTAAAAATTTTACTCTACATCGAGGAATCCTCCAATTCCCTGCTTGAAATAATTCCCTACCAGATAGTGAGAACTCTACTTGAATGTGAAAACTCCTTGCTATGGGAGGACCTTGATTCCACCCGTACTTAAGACTGCTTTAGGGCAGAAAGCTCCTTGCTAAACAATGAAAGTACTTGAAAACCATACTTATAAAGGAAAGGAGTTCTTTGAGCCATGCCTGTTTTTGGAATTGATACAATGGGATGCTAGGTGCCTATAAAGATGGGGCAACTTGTAAACTACTTAGACCTAAAAGGTGAAAACTTACTCAGAGGTTTTCTCTTAATGAAATTAGTCGACACAGTAGCATTTTTTTTCTGACTTACTAAAGAGATTAATCTACTCAGCTGTGAATTCAAAATGGGCTGTCTTTTGGAAAACATCTACAGCGATTGGTAGATGGAAGAACTTAGGGGAGGTGACATAGGAGATTTTGCCCTTAAAAATAAGAGCTCAGAGAAGAGCTGGAGAGTCATTCTGAAACATTCAGATTGAAGAAGGACTGATTCTGAAACATTCAGATGGAGGAGGGAGCTGGTGAAAGCAGCTGAGATGATGATGGCCTGGTGTCACTAGAATCCTTGCTTAGGCAGACCTTGTGGTGAGTGATAAAAGATTGACTGACTAATCTCTCTTAAGACTCAGGTCTAGGCCATGTTGGCTTAAGGCCCTTCATACTTATTTCCTTTTTCTCTCTCTCTTTTCTTTAATTCCACATTTGTATTAATTAAAATCTCTATAAAACCCAGTTGACTTGGGTATTTGAATAATTAGGAATATTTCCCTGGCGACCACCTTATATTTGATTTAAAAACCAAGACACTGTAGTGAAACGTATTTTCTGCGGCCAAATTTACTCACCCTCTCTTATATCTATCACAATTTATATCTTCCACTATTTTAATCACTACAGTTTAAGACCTCACTATATTAAATCTCACACCATTCCATCCCTAAATTTTGTCCAAGATAAACATTCCCTTTTCCTTCAACCAGGCTGACTATGGCTTGAGTCATGGTATTGAACCATAGAAGTTTCTCTTGTCTGGATGCTTTCTGGAATATTAGTGTCCTTTTAAAAATATGACATTCAGAATTACACAAAGTATCCAATTTCATTCTTCCTGATGGTCACTTTTCATTGTATAAGTGGAATTTTTCAACCTTTGGAATTCGTCTCCCAGAAGTCCTTCAGTATTTCCCAGAATTCCTTTCCTTTCTCCACCACATAGCATGGTCACTTTTGTATTTAAGTTTGCTGTAACTCCTCCCTCGATACTCTTCTTTTGGCAGAAAGCTGAGTGGTTTATGTAGTTCTTTTACTTTAGTTGTTATTAATAAAACTTTTAAAATATAAGTTATTGAGTGTTAATTTTAATCTTTACATCCTTTTGTAGGAACTAAATGATCTCTCAGTTCCCTTTTAGGTGTACTAGTCTATGAAACAGTCCTATTAATAGCCTGCATGTCAATTATCTGGACCTGGAGCCAAGAGACTTGAACCATCTTTAGCACAGAGCTGACTAGTGGGTCAGCAGTGTTACTCTCTGGGTCTTAATCACTTACTTATCAGTAGGGATAACAATAGTTATGCTGTCTTCCCTATCAAGAGGAAAACACTTTATATCCCATGTATATCTATATGGAAATGTCAGGTCTTATTAGGACCCTGGGATTAATCTTTAGAGAGGGGAGGGCCCAAAAGGACGATACAGCTCAACTGTTTCATTTTCTTTCAACTAGCAAAAGCAATACTTCTGTGATTACTAAAAAGAAGGGATGTCAGAGAGGAGGAAAGGACACATGTATGATCACAAAAGCAGCTTATGCCCAACAAGAAAATTTGGACCTAGCTCCTGTGTCTCTAAGCCCCAATTTATGGCATGGGTGAGAAAAAGAAATAATAGGATTCAAGATTCCTTCAATTCACAACGACATTTCTGCCTGATAAACACCAGGTGAGTGACTGTGCATCCTACCCGACTCCATTATTTTTTTATTCCATGAACTGGTAATTATAGGTCAGAAAGAAAATCGTCCCATTGTATAAGTTTAATGATGCAAAGTAATGATGGACCTGGGGCCATCTTGATAGGATACATGTGTCCCAAACTCATTAATATCTGGCAAAGAGCAGAGGAGGAATACTGGAAATCACAATAAAGGAGGATTTTGACTATGTCTCCCAACAGTCGCTGCTGACTTCAAAAGGCTGCTGATCCTTCTCTCCTCCACTCCAGGTCTTCTATTCACAATTTCTTGCGGTCCCTAAATGCTCTTCTGGTGCTGAATAAACCTGTCTGGGTGTAGGCAGTGTAAGCAAGCGTAACCATATGAATCCACCAGAAAGGTCCCCGGGCTCATCAAAAGCCATTGTTCAGAAGCCAGCTCTTCATTTTCTCAGCACATTAACAAAAATTAAATATTCACTAAGTCTCTAAGACTGCCAGTTAGAAACATAACAGAATCCATTTACTTTAAGCATTCAGTCGTAATCCCTGGGTGAAAGTTACAATGAAATGCACAATTTCTTTAATTCCTGCTCTGCCATTAAACAATATAGTGAACATTTACATGGTGGGGGAGGGAGTGCAAGGTGCCTGGGCAGGTACCTCCTCGCCTTCCTTCTAAGCACTGTCATTAGAGCAAAGCCGCTGAGAATAACTGGATATTTGAAAGCAATTTTCAAACACCCCAATCAGAACATTTAGCATGGCCCCAAGTACTCGATGATCCATTTCAACTTTTAGAAATCCATTAGAAAGGAACCCAAGGATGCACTTTAAAAAATAGTTGCCCTAATAGCATTGTGATGGGTTATTGGAGGAGAGAAGGATTTGACAGCATGCTGAACCCAAGCAAGTATCTTGGAATGAATGTAAAAGCTCTGACAGAGGAGAACAACTTTGTTATTTTTGCTAATCACAGAAATATTACATTTGCAGATTGGAAGGGATACTTCCAATGACAGCATCCACTTTGTGGCTGAAGCAGAAAACCATTCAAAGATATCCCAGACAGATGTCCATCCGGTATCTGTTTCAAGAGTTCTAGTGGGAAGGGATTCCCTTCTGACAGAAGCAGTCCATTTCTATTGGCAGAATCAAGTAGGTGGCCCAGTGAATAAAGAGCTGGGCCTGGGGTCAGAAAGAACTAAGTTCAAATCTAGATTAAAATACTTATTAGCACTGTGACCCTGGAAAAGTCACTTAACCTTTTTTGCCTCTGTTTCCTCAATGGTAAAGTATTTATAATAACAGCATCTACTTCCCACAGTTTCTATTTGGATCAAATGAGGTATTACTTGTAAGGCCCAGTGCCTGGCACATAGATGTTATAAAATACATCCTTTCTTTTCTTTTCCCTCTGTGCTTGATTTGTTTGAGTCAGCTCTGGAATCAGAAAGGTCTACTTTCAGGTCTTATATCAGACATTTAATAGATGGGTGACCATGAAAAAGTCACTTAGTCTCTCACTCTTCTAGGAAAATTTCAAGGTTTGTAATCTTCCAGGGAAGATGCTAATCTACATTGGTGGATGCAATTCCTGCACTAGAAGTGTCCATAGCTATGGACTTAAGCTACCTCATACACACAAAAAAATAGAATGGCAGGGGATGGAGAAGATAAGGGTGAGAAGATGGTGCATGTGGATAATTATTATTTATTTTCTTTTTATTTGAAACTCTGGGCAAAAGCAGAAAAACAATTTAATCACTCTTCTACCTACAATATTACTCTTCAGATATGTGAAAATATAGTCATCATATTGCTCTTAACTCTCCCTTCTCTCTTTCCTTCCTTCTTCATTTCTCTTTATCCACCACTTCTTGATACAGCCTTGGTATGGAGTGAGAAATTAGTGTGTTATTCTCAAGTTATTAATAATTAATATCTCTAAGCATGGTAGGTGACAGATTAGGGGCACTGAGGAAAAGCATCAAGATGCTTATAAGTTTAAGATTCTTGGCAAGACCAGTCTTATAGCTATGGCTGTTTTCTAGGCTGAAATTCAGATAAGAAAGGATTCCTCTCCCAATGTGGTCATCATCAAACCTTGAGTCCTTCCTCTTTCTAAAGAGCAAAGAAGTCTTTGTAATATCATGATGGAAAATACCAGACCTTCCTTTCTCTAAGTTGTGCAGAATAGATTAGCTGCCACTCTTTCTCAATTTGCTTATGTTTGTAAAGGAACTCTGGTAACTTTCTTGTGTGAAGTTATTTCATAAACGTATCCTGTGGGAAAGTACCCCCCCCCAAATAATAGTGTAATGCTTAGAATTCTACTCTATATAAAAGAGTTCATGGACTTCCCATCTGTCCCTTGCTTTTTATCTCTCTATCTCTATTTCTCTCTCTACTTTCTCAATGACAGAACCTCAGTTCTCAACGCATAATGCCCCCATCCAAGAAGTTAGTAAAGCTGGTCTCCCACCACCATTGTTTTGAGTTGGGTCTTTGGAGTTTTTCTTGGAACTTGAATTAGGGAGGTGTACCAGACTGACCTTGTCTTAGACTTGAAATACCAATGATCAAATCTTTCTCCCATTGTATCAGAGGCTTGACCAGGTGGTCAAGTCCAATGGCTGGAATGATCCTCTTGTCAGCCCCTTCCAATCCAACCCTGAACTCCTCCTCTCTTTGTATAATATTCCTGTCCTTTATTTCTGGATTGAAACATTTCTTTCTAACTCTTGACCATTTCTTTAAAATGTTCATTTAAAGGAACGCTTGAATGTGTAAAATAAGTCTATTGTATTTTCCTAAAAGTTAAGAGTGTCTCTATAAATCTTGGAACATCATATCAGAACATTGTATTGGGGCATTCTGTCTTTGGTCAATGAGCCACACATCTCCCACTCTTGCTGAAATCTAGGAAACATTGGCTTATGTCCATGATGTGAGACTTTGCTCCACATTTCTCTCTCAATAAATATATTACATTTTAAATATAGTTTTCCTTGGTCTTTTTGAATACTGGTTAAAGTGGGGGTACCTTGATATTTCAAGGTTCCCTTAAACTTCCACTTCATACAGCCTTCATGGAACTTGATCTGGAAATCCCTCAAAATTCTGTTCCTTCTTTCTTCTATAAGGCTCCAATTTAGTAGTCTGCCTATGGATGCAGCTAATGGTATGAGAATAGAGAGGATGAGTCTGGAATCACAAAGAAGGGCTTTCAAATTCAGCCTCAAGCAAGTTCTAGCACTGTAACACTGGGGTAGTCACTTGACCCCTGTCTGTTTAGGTTTCTCCAAATGTTAATTGGGAATGATAATAGGACCTATCTCCTAAGGTTGTTATCAAATCAAATGAGATAATATGAAGAAAGTCCTTACTACAGTAACTAACACAAAAGAGATATTCAATAAGTCTGTCCTTCCTTCCTTCCTTCCTTCCTTCTTATTTCTAATATAATATCACTCTATGTCCTTTATCATCTAAAAATTGCTTTTTCTGAAAAAATAAACAGTATAAAGTTACAGCTGGAAGGTGGATTTTTTTCTCTCTCTGCTTATTTCTAACATAATATCACTCTATGTCCTATAAGAATAGGGACTATATCTTCCTCATTTTTCTTGACCATACCGTATCTAAAAAGATTTTAATTGATTTTTTAACAATTTGGTCTTCAATATTATAAGTAACCCTCAGCTATTTCTGAGAATTAGACTATTCTTATAAGACTATGTCACTTTCTTGGGATACCCACAAGCTTTAATTGTGTTCCTCATGTTAACAGCTCAGCATACTACCCCTATTAAATTGCACCTTATTAAATTCAGCCCATCATTTGAGCCTGCTGAGATCCTCATGGATACAGATTCTGTCATCCAACATATTGGTTATTCCTCAGAATGTCTCATAAGTGTGGCTAAGTGTTAAGGAAGCTGTTGCAAATCTGTGGGGAAGGTAAAATTGTCAGACATAGCCTTTCTGGGTAAAACTGAAATATTTCCATTCTTCTGGGATGTTAGACTGAAGACTCAAATACTTGAATACCATTAAAATTCGTTGGCCTTAAAAACAATGAATGTTTACCAAATTAAGAGCTAACTTGTATTTTTTCCCTTTTTTTAAGATTGTGTTTTGGAAGATTGCTTAGGTATTATATGACCAATGCATTATGAAGATGGGATACCCTCAGGAAAGACAATAAGAAGAAGCCAGAAAAATCCCACTGAAATTAATTGGACCATTTATTCCAGAGTAGAAATGGGATATCATGGAGGAAAATGCTGCTAGATTACATGGTGTTTCCAACTGAGGTGGGATATATATCACTAGAAATGTATAATATACATATATATATATATATTATTTTTAGGTTAGAGTAACAATATTCTTATGTGGAAGATGACTTGGTGTCAGTGAAACACAAGTGGAATTACTAATTATCCCTAGGAATTTATAATTGCAAATACATGATTTTTTGTAATGTCTTATTCTGGGTCTATAACTTCAATTTCAAACTGCCTTTAGTTCATTTTACATTTTATATCACCACTATGATCAACACTGCCACCATCCTGAGACTCAATGTGAACATGTTGTAGTGATGGGTACGATATAAAATAAATATGGAATCCATAGCTACTACTCTGACTACTTACTGTCTAATTTGACATGCCATTTTCCAATTCTGCCACTAATAACTGACTTCAGTGAAACAGGCTATGGAATATTGTCATTGCTGCCAGTCAGGTGTCAAAAGAAAAGAAAATATTTCAGATTTCACATTTACAAATGAAATTTATTTGAAAATAAGATGTCATATAAAAGCATCATAAGGATTTGAGAGGCACTAGAAAAACTTCACTCACTGGAAAAAATCTCCACCAAGCTATATTTAGTGATTAAAATTCTATTTTTGCCCAAAGCAGCATCCTTTTCAGTTATAGAATCACGGACAAAATATTTGGGGTTTCTAAACACTCATTATATTTGGTGAGGGAGAGCAATGATTTTTGCAAAAATAAAATGAAGTTACATTTTTTCTTTGGTATGGGGAACTTCTAATGTGGAAACTGTATCCATAAGTATAGATGAGCATCTTCTCTGTTCCTTAGTCTTAGAGAATTTCCTGGAAGCAAGGAGAGGTTAAGTGACTTTTTCAATCTCTTCACTATGATATATCTGATAGAAGAATGGATCTCAGATCTTTCTGATTCCAAAGCTGAATCTCAAAATCCATGACAAGAAATGGTTACAAATAACTACTGTCCCCTTTTAAATAGAAATGGGGAGCCCAAATGTCACATAAGTATGTATGAGCTATGCACTGACTTGAAAGACAGATTTTACATTATCGTATTATATATGATAATGTATCTATTATAATTTTGTTTTTTATTGAATATTTGCCAATTACATTATGCAGAATTCTGGAGTGTTGTAGGACAAAGTATGGTCTGTAGGTCATGTGTTTGAGGTCTCTGGTGTAGAATATCAAAGAATTATTTTATTAAAAACTCAGATTAAATTTTCTTAGGGAGGTTTTATTATCACACATTCAACAGCATCAGGAGGCTGGTAACTAGGCAATTAGATGATAGCAAATATAGCTAAAGAATGCAAATAAAAATTCAAGTAGAACACACAGTCCTGAAGACTATCTCCTCATTGCCAAAACACTAGAAGAGACATACTGAAGCATCTCCAAGTCAGAATAGTCTCCTAAGTAATACAAATAATACAGTTATCATTTTCTTCTGCCCTAGAAAATCAGCTAAATCACTTCCTATAGAGGATACAAAATCTGTCCAAAGTTCCACACAAGTAAATAGTTTTTTAACTTCCAGTGGGGAAATCTGTTTTTCCTTTTCCTTAAATCATACACTACATGCTGTCCCCATGGCCAGGGTGCTCAATGTATGAGTTATTTCTTCCTCTTCTGATCCTGTGCTGAAGGACTGCAAAGAAAAGAGAACTAAAAGGCACCTCAAAAGTCCAAATTCTACATGCATCCTGTCTACAATATTCCCAGTCATTAAAGTTTCAAATTTTTCTCAAAGAGATCCAAAAATAGAAACCTACAACTTCCTGATAGAGCTGATATCACCCATTGTATTAATTACTATGAATATATTAAATGCCGCAGAAATGTTTCTTAATTTATATTAATAATAATACCCTAGAGTTACAGACTGTTTTCACATTGGTGATCTCATTTTATTTTTTACAATTTTAATATGGGGAATATGCATTTGAGAGCAGAACAATCAGGCTTAGAGTATTATTTAACTAAGTCACAATAAATCTAAATTATGTACTTAGGAAGGGAAGATATAAGTTTTGTGATGCTCTACCCTCTCTTTCTCTTCTACCAGAAACACGGCTCAGGCCTTTTGTTCTTGGTATTTCTTCTACTTCAAGTGATTATTAATAAACTTTATAAAATATAATATA
The DNA here is from genome assembly GCF_027887165.1 of Monodelphis domestica. Taxonomy (NCBI): domain Eukaryota; kingdom Metazoa; phylum Chordata; class Mammalia; order Didelphimorphia; family Didelphidae; genus Monodelphis; species Monodelphis domestica. Next base: position 51,721,255 of record NC_077232.1, read on the forward strand.
TAGGGTTATTGGATATTAAATTAAATTTAACATTGTTGGCGACCAAAGTCTGGATTTAGGACCCTAGCTCCTCTCTAAGTTGGTAATTTTTTTTTTAATAGACAAAAAGACAGATTAGTTTTAAAAGCCTGCTCCTCCTCCTCCAGCTGCCATTTCTTCTGTCTACAGCTACTGTAGTTCTCACTGTCACTCCCCTCAATCCTGCCTCGGCCTCCCTACCACTGTTGTTTGCCAGAAGGTCTGAGAGCTGTTTGGAGGCACCTCCTTTTTCCTGCTGGAAGGGAGAGATCCAAATCCCCTTGGGCTATTCCTCCCTACAATGATATGGGTCTCAAGCCTATACTACATGCTTTTCATCAGGGGAACACAGTATGGAGCAGCCTTTCCATTTTATCCACCCCAACCCCAGCCTGGCTAACACAGGGAGGCTTCCATTCTCCTGTCTATAGTTGTGGGTTCTGAGGTGTCATGGGGCTACTGACTTTACTCCTGGGGGGAGTGGAAGGAAGGTTACTCTTCCAAACCTCTTAATTTTACTCCTAGCCAGTATATACAAGGGTAGCGCCACCTATAGCCAGGAGGTACAAGCATGGGCCAGTTTCCTGCTTGTCTCAAATACCTCCCATTCCTGGAGAACATTACTGATTTTGTACAGTTCAAAGTTTTAAGGTGTCTTTTCTTACCACAGTTCCTGGGTGCACTTGTCTTTGCTGTTAGTTTGAGTAATCTCAAGATTCAGAAGGAGATTCATTCCCCCTTCTATCTAAGCATGCCCAGTCTCTGAAACATATCTGATATGGGGTTCATCTACACTATGGTCAATGTGGAAATCTGTCCCTATATGGGGAAACTCAGAAGTATGACCAAATGAATCTAGATGTATGATGATATTTGGGAGGGGAAGGAACCTTAAAGAATTTGGAGTTAAATTTTAAGCCTTTTCAGATTCCATTTGCCTTATTGATGTTAAGTGTTTCAGTTTGTTTTGTGAATTTTAAAAAGACTCCACCCTACTCAGACCATACTTTATAAGATTTGATTTAGCTATTTCCTGATTTGTAACAATGGAGATACTTGGTCTAACAGAATCAGGTCTTGGGAACTCTACATTGCTCCACCCTACTTAGTTTAACAAAGTCAGAAATGTCTGTCCCAGTACTCAAGGATTAAATATCTAAGAAGATGGTCATCAACAGACATGTGCAGAAACAGCTGACAGACCCCTGGGCTGTCCTAAGTCAAGCTAAGCTATCATTGGTACAGATGAGATGCAGGAAAGTGACATAAAACCGCCTGGCTCAAGCCAGGCAGAAGAAATGCTACACCCTTTCCTTCTCCCTTCTTCTTAATTTCTTTCCACTATATTAATTAAATCACCATAAATTTCCAGCTGACGGGTATTTTTTTATTTGGGATGTCCATGCTGACCAATAATTAATATAGTTTAGGTCACAACACTAAAATTATCATTTACACTTTTGTCAACCACGAAGGAATGTGACAAAATACCCTCAATCTTCTTAACTTTCCTAAACCTTTTCTCTACTGTGACTATACATAAGTTCAGCTTTTAATAGCTTATTTTGATCAGCTGTAGAGGTAAGGAAATTTGGATTTTTTTTCCTCTTTCCTTAAATTAGATAGAATACAGCTGTTTTTCTTTCTTTCTTTCTTTTTTTAAATCCAAAGAGTCAGGACTGGGAAAGATGTTTAGCTATGAATCCCCTTTCCCTGAGGGAACAAATGCCTAGATTACTCTTAATTAGGAGTGAAGGGGACCTAAAGAGAGTTTTGGTCTTTCCCTGCTCCTCATGTGCTTTGTGAAGCCCACTAGGAAAATAATTACAAAAACATATATATATATATATATTATATATACATATATATAATATATATTATATATAAAAAATGAATACTACATTCTTCAACATTTATATGGCAGTTGAAGTATTAGGGACATTGAGGAATTCAGCATACCTCTAATTTTGTATATTATTTAGGTAATGTCATTATTGTACTCCTCAGTACTGTGTTTAGAGATACTAACATAAAAAAAATTATTTGAAGCTGAAATTCAGAAAAACACACAAAATTCTGAAGCTTAAATACAAGAAATTATGCAAGAATCTGAAGCTAAAACACAGAAAATTATAAAAGACATGTAAGATAAAACACAAGAAAATATAAAGAAATTTGAGGCCAAAATTCAGGAGAACCTACAAGTCCAATTGGATAATCTAAAATGTTTCTTACAGGATCAACAGGCAAAATCCACCCCACCAGAAACAGGTCTGGACATGAACTTCTAAATGAGAAAATTTCTTTCCCTGAAATAGAGATGGAAAACCCCTTCCCTACAGCTCAGTTAACATACTTCTCTCATGGTCTGCAAATCTTGGCTGAACTTAATCCCCAAGACCCTTCCCCTGCAATCCCAGTTTCTCCTGTTCCTTCTCCTACCCAAAACCAAATTCCAGCCCAAAGGAAATCTTGTCCTTTTAAAGAAACTCGTCTTAGTCAAACTGACCCACTGGTACCAAATTCAATTAGAGGCCTGTTTCCTCTCTGAGAAGTACCTGAAATAGGATGGAATGGGGATGTAATAACTTTAAGGAACAATATATTGTTTACTCCCCAAGAAATAAATGAATTTACACAAAATATCCCCACATATGAACAAGATCCCTTTCTAGTAACAAAAAAAATGACAGACATATTTTTCAGTATAATATGTCTTACAAGGACATTGAAAACTTGCTATAGGCTTTTTTAACTGAATATGAGAAAAACAAAGTAATTGCTCGTGTCAACAAAACCTGGGGGCGCAATGCAGCACATTGGCTATCTCAGGATCCTGAATGGGATTATAATGACTCTGAGAATCTTTTACAACTATACCGTTGTAGAGAGGCCATCTTAACAGCAATGAGAGAGTATACAGACAGTACAGATAAGTGTACAGAATTTGAAAAAATTAAGCAAAAGGAGGAAGAGACACCCTCCAGATTCATGGACAGAATAATCAATTTGGGGGTAGATACCTGGATTTTGACCCATCTAAAGAAAATTCCTTAAGACAAGTTAGACGGCACTTGTCAATAACTCTTGCAAAGCGATTAGAGTTTATTTTTAGAACATATTCCCCAAGATGGCCAGAGATGGACCTTGAAGAATTGCAGAAAACAGCTCTATATGTTTCAAAGGGAAACAAAGAAAAGGAGGAAGAAAATAATGATGTCATGGAGGAAATAAAGGAAGAATTGAGATGTTTAAAAGATAAGATGGATAAAACAGAAAGTGGGAATGATACTCAAAGAATGACACTTGCCCCTTTCCAGGAACCTAATTACCGATCCATTACCTGCCAATTATGTGAGAAGAAGGGCCACAAAATGATAGATTGTAGAACTTTACTCAAGATTATCAGAAGGAATACTCAGTTTAATAACAACTACAGAAGTGATAGTTATAAAAATAACTATAATAATGATAATGGAAACCACAACTTTAGAAATAATAACTATAAGAATAGATATTGAGAAAATGATAACTCAAACCAAATGATTCCACAACAATATAACTTAAGTGGTGCTCTTCCAAAGAATACTCAGGGGTGTGCCCTTCAGAGGGGTGCCCAAGGAAGTTCCTAAATACTATGAAGGTGTCCAGAGTGCAGTGTGGGGGCTGGGGCACAGGAATCAGAGTATACAACCATTGATTTTATGGACCCTGATGTCCTACTACCTGTTATTCCTATCCACTGCCCCCCCAATACTAATGAACCCCATGTTATCTTAAAGGTGGGTAACACCTATTATGATTGTCTTTTAGACACTGGAGCTTCCAGGTCTGTATTAAAGAATACACCTAATTTGCATTGTTATTCTGTTGTCTCAGAGAATATAATGGAAGTGTCAGGAATACCACAAAGGGTTAAAAAACTTTCCCCTAGAATGGTGTCTGTAGGACCCCTAGAGGTACAGCATTCCTTCCTTTTGATGCCTGACTCCCCTTTAAATTTTCTGGGGAGGGACCTTCTATGCAAACTCAGAGCCACAATAACTTGCTCCCCAGATGGTTGCTTATCATTGGAAGTACCTGAGGAATTTTTAAATTTACTCCCTGTAATTCTCTCAGAAAGTCAGGAGGGGAAAGAGCATCCAACCTTTGTAATACCTGAATATATACCAGAGTCTCTTTGGGCCACATGTTCTTCCAATGTAGGCTTACTTATGTCGGCTGTTCCTGTACAGATAAAAACAAAATCTAGCCCACCTCCTTCCATTCCTCAGTATCCCCTCTCAAAAGAGGCAATTGAGGATATTACCCCAGTAATAAACTCATTAATTGCACAGAGAATAATAATCCCTTGTAAATCTGAATACAACACACCCATCCAGCCCATTAAAAAACCAAACAGGGGGCCTGATGGCAAGCATCTCTATAGATTGGTTTAGGATCTGAGGGTTGTGAACAACCACATTATAAAGAGACACTCCGTAGTTTACAACATACATATGATTATTTCTTCTATTCCTAGCACAGTTACATAATTTACAGTAGTAGACCTGTGCTCAGCCATACGTGAGAACTCCAGGAATATATTTACTTTCACCTGGAAGGGCTCAAAGAATACATGGAGTTGCCTGCCACAAGGGTCCATGGAAATCCTGAGTTTCTTTGCACAACTTTTGAGCCAAGACAGATAATATAACATTTAAAAATAGCAAATTAATCAAATACGTAGATGACGTACTCTTGGCTTCAACAGATGCAGAAGCATGTCAGGAAGATAGTAACACCTTCTTTTGGAATTGCACAAAAGAGGACATAAGATCTCAAAGGATAAAGTTCAGTGGTGTCTCCCTAAAGTATAATATTTAGGATTCATCCTGACTGTGGGTGCCTGCTCTATTTCTCCCAAACTGATTGAAAATATTCAAAATTTAAGCACTCCTACCACTAAGAAACAGTTGAGAGCAATTTTAGGAGCAACAGGGTTTTGTAGACAATGGATTCCTTGCTATGGGGAAATTACTAAACCCCTTACAGCACTATCAAGGGATTTGGTCCCTGAAACCCTCAAATTAGAGCCAGAACACTTGTCAGCTCTATCAGATCTAAAACAGGCTATCCTGTCTGCCACCACTCTAGGCATCCCAGATTACAACAAGCCATTTACTTTATATGTACATGAGCGAAGAAGGATAGTTTCAGGTGTTTTAACTCAGACTTTGGGGCCTTCTCAGTGCCCAATTGCTTATTATTTTGCCCAACTGGACCCAGTAGCATCAGGAGCACCACCATGTCTTAGAGGAATAGCTGCTATATCCTTACTATTAACAAAAAAAAAAGTTGATCTAATATTAGGATGCCCATTAACAATTATGTGCCCACAAGAAGTAGAAGCATTGTTGCTAAGGCATAGAACACAGGTGTTCTTGGATCAACAAATTACAAGGTATGAAATAACCTTGGTAAATAGTGAAAACATTACCTTGAAATGCTGTACAACCCTTAACCCTGCCACCCTGCTTCCAAATTTACCAACTTCAGAAGAACAACTACACAATTGTGAAACACTAGTGTCCATGGCAGAAAAGCCTTGAGATGATCTCTTAGACACTTCCTTAGACAATTCAGATCTGGTCTTATTTACTGATGGTTCCTCTTTTATGAGAGATGGCATACATTACACTGAAGCTGCTGTAGTCACATAATTTGCCACTTAGTGGTCAGCTTCACTGCCCTCTAATATAAGCGCTCAAGGGGCAGAACTCATAGCTCTGAAACATACGTATAATTGCCAAGGACAAAAAGACAACAATTTATATAGATTCTAGATATGCTTTTGGCATTTGTCACTCAGTCGGGATGCTATGGCTCCAGAGAGGATTTTTAACCTCAGCTGGAAAATCCATAGCTAATGCGGAAATTATTAATGAAGTTCTTTCTGCTCTCAACCACCTGAAGCCCTAGCTGTAGTTCATTGCTCTGCCCATACAGGTGGCACTGACCTTGGGAAATGATCGAGCAGATGCCGTTGCAAAGCTAGCAGCCATAGAAGGGCCTGAATTAATTTTAACATTAACAACCACTGATTACTTAAATTTATCACTTCCCTTTGATGAAAAGGAAGTGGAAAAATGGAAGCAAAAATTCAAAGCAAAACAGATTAATGTAGTATGGGTGTCATCTGAAGGAAAACCCCTGCTCCCTAGAACTTTCTATCACCACATTTTCCAATCTATTCATAAAAAATGGTCACTTTGACACCCAGGGCATTGTGGATACTGTCAAGAGAGTATGGATAGGCCCTGGTATAACTACTATAGCCTCTAAAGTGTGTACAGCATGCTCTACCTGCCAAGCATATAACCAACATGCCTTTCATGGCAAAGCCTTTGGTGGGTGTCCACCTTTTCAGCATCTACAGATAGGTTTCATAACAATGCCAAAGGCTAGACATTATAAATTTTGTTTAGTCATAGTATATCAGCTGACCAGATGGCCAGAAGCATTTCCTGCGACCCAAGCCACAGCGGTTTTTGTTGCTAAGGTGCTTTTAAAAGAAATTATTCCTCTCTTTGGCCTGCCAGCACGTATTGATTCAGATAAAGTTATCTTATTGATTCTGTCCTAAATCAATTATATTGTTGCTTAGGGATAACTCCCAAGTTCCATGTTCCATATCATCTCCAGAGCTCAGGCCAAGTTGAAAGAATGAACAAAGAACTTAAAACAATGATTGGCAAATTATGCACTGAGACACATTTAAAATGGCCTGAAATTCTCCCTCTGGCCCTATTTTATCTTAGAAGCAGGCCTAGAGGAGACCTACACATCTCACCATTTGAGTTGCTCTTTGGACATCCACCAATACACGCTAAGCCTTTCTCCCGTGCATATACAGCACTATTAGGGGAAGATACTACTATTGCTTCCTATATACAGGAATTACAGCACAAACTGTGTGAACTCCATGAATCCCAAGCTGTAGTACATGCCTGACCACTAGACTTTTCACTTCACGACCTGAACCCAGGAGATAAGATGTATATTAAGAATTTCCAGTGTACTGGAGCAACTCAGCCTTCCTGAGTTGGCCATTCCAAATATTGTTAACTACTCCAACATCTATAAAGATTGGAAAGAAGGACTCTTAGATTCATTGCTCACATGTAAAGAGAGCATCTTCTGTTGAGACTGATTGACTGTATCCTATCACATGCATTGAAGATAATAATCCAAAAGAATGAAGGAAAAATCAGACAAGGGAATGAACTTCCTATCAAAATGAAATTCTAGTTCCTTTTGTTCTTAAAATATGGCAACTTCCTATAGTTTTGGCTGCAAATGGGTAAGTGAAATATTACTTCATTCTGTCCTACAGACTTGTGGGATAGAAATTACTTTAAATTGGACCTGTACAATGGCCTATTATGAATTTACTCTTGGTTACTCAACATTTTATATACATAGATGTTGGTATTTTGATTCTGATTTTGAATTTTTTTTCTTTCTCCCATATCTCAACCATACATCCTGAGCTGAATTGGATGTTTTTTAACACCCACTTCAGGGGGAATTTTATTTTAATAAAAATCCAAGATTTTGAAATTTTTTGTTCGAATAAGATCTTCATGGAAGAAGCTTGATAACTCCTAAGTCCAGAGAATGAACTGTTGCAAAAAGATGCGAAAAAACCTAGACTACATCAAGAAGATCAAGAATGAACTTTGGGTGTGGTTGATTGAACTGAAGTTTAATTGAACATTTATTGTAAATGTACACTTGTATGCCAAAGGGAACTGTCCCTAATTTGACGTTTTGTCAATGAGCCTAGCAAAACAATTGTTTTGCCTTCTCTCTTCTCTATTCCTCCCTAACTATTATAATTTCCTCTTAGAAATTGAATACTGTATACATCTGTAGTTCAAAGTGCTTCTGGACTACAAAATGATTATGTTAAATGATCAATGGGGAGACTAGTCTCCCAATGATCATTAGGGGGAATTGTGAATTTTAAAACTACTCCACCCTACTCAGACTGTACTTTAGAAGATTTGATTTAGCTATTTCCTGATTGGTAACAATGGAGATACTTGGTCTAACAGAATCAGGTCTTGGGAACTCTACATTGCTTCACCCTACTTAGTTTAACAAGGTCAGAAATGTCTGCACCAATACTCAAGGATTAAGTATCTAAGAAGATGGTCTTCAACAGACATGTGCAGAAACAGCTGACAGACCACTGGGCTGTCCTAAGTCAAGCTAAACTATCATTGGTACAGTTGAGACACAGGAAAGTGATCTATCTATCTATCTATCTATATGTATATGTATATGTATATGTATATGTATATATGTATATATACACACATATATATATAAGGCATGTCACTTCCTCTCTTTGCGTTCTTTCCCCTGAGAGGTGACTCTGGCTGGCAGTGTGATAAGCATTCTGACATATTCGCATGGTTGCAGCTATTTGGGTTTTGGTGGTGAGTTTCCCTTCAGCTAATTCAGGTTCAGATATCATGGCTGAGCCCTCTTGGAGTTCAGACTGATTCCTTCCTCTTTTACTATCAAAAACCTTACCTTCCTAAATCCTCTAATCTTCCCCCTGGCCCAAGCCAGGTGGGAGAAATCCTACACCCTCACCGTCTCCCTTCTTAATTTCTCTCCACTATATTAATTAAATCACCATAAATTTCCAGCTGACTTGGGTATTTTTTTTTATTTGGGATGTCTATGGCGACCAATAATTAATATAGTTCAGGTCACAATGCTAAAATTATCCTTTACAGTTTCCCTCCAAATAGTGAAGAAGCCTCTATTTTGAAGGTATCTGAATTGGGGAGAAGAACTCTTGGACTGATAGCACATATGTAAAGAGAGCACCTTCTATTAACACTGAGTACAGGTATCCTGTCACGCTTATTTTGTTTGCTGATTGTTTGCTTTAAAATTCAATTATGTATTTTAAGTTCACATATTAATCTAATACATTCTGTCATATGATGTCATTTGGGTGAGAAACCTTTGCATTGTGTCTCTAATCATGGAATGTGAATTATATATTTTTAATTTATTTTACATTTTATTACTGGTTTTCCTTGTATGTATAATAGAGTATTTGAATTTTAATTTTTCTCTCATATTTTTTAGTTGAAGCATGCTATCTGTATTAATAGTTTTTTGATTTTGCACTAAAGTAAGATTAAAATGTCCATTAGCCCTAATATCAATGCATACCAAAAAGCTTTAGACTATGGAAACCTGCCTTTGATTGTTAAATAATTATGGGACTTTGATTAATGACTGTGTCTGATTCCAAGAGAAGGGATAACAAAAGAGCCACTGCACAGTGCCAAGGAACACAAAGTTAACCTGCACAGAGCCTAGGAGCACAAGGTCAAGGAGACTAACAAATCTCAGTGGGATTAATGAGATTCTGTGCCAAGACAGGGGACTTGAACTTATTTTGGGGTCATGGAGCAGCCTTTTGACACCCTCAGACCCAGGATTTCCCCATGCCAAATCCAGACTTCTACAAAGTACCTCAGTTTGGCTGCCATTTTGGCTCCCCTATGCCGGAGAACAAAGGAAAAATCAGACCAGGGAATGTTCTTTCCCTTCTGCTTCAAAATCTAGTCCCTTTTCTCTCTTTCATTGTGTGGCAATTTTTTGTAGTCCTGGCTGTTGAGTATGTAAGTACATAATTGCTACTACAGGATTATGGGACATAAAACACTTTAATCAGGTCCTGGTTCAAGGACCTGTTATGGGCATATTTTTCCTTAGATTTTTTTAAACAGGAGACCTTGATATTATATGTTTCATTTAGAAGTTACTTTTTTCTCTTTTATTTTTTTTTTACCTTTTGATTTCTTTTTTGATTCATATATCTCATAATTCAGCCCTGTATCTCTAGGTGATACATGTGTTGGTCAACACTCTCCTCAGGGAGAATTGTATTATTATCCTAGAATACAAGGTTTAATATCTTTTTTTTCCCCTTTTAAACATTATTTTATTTGGTCATTTTCAAACATTATTCATTAGAAACAAGGGTCATTTTCTTTCTCTCTCCCCCTCTCCCACCACCCTTCCCAATGGCGATGCATGATTCCTCTGGGTATCACATGTGTCCTCAGTCTGAACTCTTTTCCATGTTGTTTGTATTTTCATTAAGGTGTTCATTTAGAGTCTCTCCTCAATCATATCCCCTCCACCCCTGTAGTCAAGCTGTTGCCTTTCTTTGGTGTTTTTACTCCCACCATTTGTCCTCTGCTTGAGGGTAGCATTTTTTTCTCCTTGATCCCTGCAGATTGTTCAGGGACATTGCATTGACACTAATGGAGAAGTCCATTATGTTCGATTATACCACAGTGTATCAGTCTCTGTGTACAATGTTCGCCTGGCTCTTCCCCTTTCACTCTGCATCACTTCCTGGAGGTTGTTTCAGTCTCCATGGAATTCCTCCATTTTATTATTCCTTTGAGTACAATAGTATTCCATCACCAACATTCACCTTTTACCCCTTATTTATTTTTTTATTTGATTTGTCTAAATCTGATAATGGTTGGTTCAAATCTCCCACTAGTATAGTTTTATTATCTATTTCCTCCTTCAATTCTCCTAGTTTCTCCATTAGAAATTTGGGTGCTATATCATTGGGTGCATATTTGTTGATTAGTGATATTTCCTCGTTGTCTATACTCCCTTTTATCAGGATGTATTTATCTTCCCTATCCCTTTTAATCAGGTGTATTTTTGCTTTGGCTTTGTCAGATATCATGATTGCTACTCCTGCCTTCTTTCTGTCAGTTGAGGCCCAATAGGTCTTACTCCAACCTTTGATTCTGACCTTGTGAGTATCTACCCGCCTCATGTGTGTTTCTTGAAGACAACATATGGTAGGGTTATGGATTCTAATCCACTCTGCTATTCCTCTACGTTTTATGGATGAGTTTATCCCATTCACGTTCAATGTTATGATTGTCATTTGTGAGTTCCCCAACATTTTGATACCCTCCCCAAATTCTGACCTTTCTTCTTTTGTTATAACCTTTTACACCAGTGATTTACTTTAAATCAGTCCCCCTAGTCCTTTCCCTTATTATGCTTCCGTTTCTGGCCCCTCCCTTTTAGTTCCCTTCCCCTCCCCCATCTCCTTCCCTTTCTTTTTGTACTCCCTCCCTCCCAACCCCCATTAGATTTCCCTTCTCCCTTACCCTGTTGGATGAGATAGAATTCAATATCCCAATGGATCTAGATGCTCTTCCCTCTCAGAGTTGATTTCACTGAGAGTAAGGTTTAAGTAATACCAATTAGCACTCTTTTCCTCTTATTCTTATAAGAGTATTCTTCCCCTCCCCATCCAGTGTGTATCTTTGTGTGATAAAGATTATTCTATTTAATTTATTTCTATTTCTTCAAGTATATCTTAGTACCATCATTGATGCCCCCTCCCTTTCTCTTTCTTTTTGTTTTTTTTTCACCAAATCATGTTAATGCCCCAATCTTTCCCTATGAGTGATTCTTCTAATTACTATATTAATGCATAAAATTTTTGAAAGTTACAGATAACATTCTCCCCATATGTTAGCATATATGATTTGATCTAATTGTAGCCCTTATAGAAGAGAGTTTGAATAAAAGAAAAAAAACTCTTTTCTCCTTTTCCCTTTCATATTTACCTTTTCATGTGTCTCTTGCTCTTTGTGTTTGGATGACAGACTTTCCACTGAGTTCTGGTCTTTTCTTTGCAAATACTTGGAAATCTTCTATTTTGTTGAATGCCCATACTTTCCCCCTGGAAACATATAGTCAGTTTTGATGGGTAGCTGATTCTTGGTTGAAGACCCAGTTCTCTTGCCTTTCTGAATATCATGTTCCAGGCTTTGTGGTCTCTTAATGAGTTCACTGCTAGGTCTCCTGTAATCCTTATTGGTGTTCCTCTGTATCTGAAGTTTCCTTTCTTAGCTTCTTGTACAATTTTCTCCTTAGCTTGGAAGCTCTTGAATTTGGTGATTCCATTCCTGGGGGTTTTCTTTTGGGGATTTAGTATAGAGGGTATTCTATGAATCCTTTCTATTTTTATTTTACTCCCTTGTTAGAGAACATCAGAGCAATTTTCTTCGATAATTTCTTGTAGTATGGCATCAAGATTTTCGTTTTATCTCTGGTTTTTCAGGTAGACCAATGATTCTCAAGTTGTCTCTCATTCCTCTGTTTTCCTGGTCTGTCACTTTGTCAGTGACATACTTTATGTTTTCTTCTAACTCATTAATTTTTTGCCTTTGCTTCATTCATTCTTGCTGTTTTGCAAGATCATTGTCTTCCAGTTGCTTAATTCTGATTTTTAAGGACTGATTTTGCTTTTCAGTTTGGTCTGCCCTTCTGTTTGAGGCTTCCAGCTCTTTCTCCAATTGGGAGTTCTTGTCTGTCAGGCTGTTGACTGCTTTCTGAATTTTTCCCATTTTTCTTGCCAGAAGGATTCCATCTTTTGGATACGCTCCATTTTGAGTTCTTCCAGAGCTTGTGGATAATTTCCATTTTGGGGGGGCATGTTTTGATTTTGTTTGAATTTCATCCTCTTTTTCCTCTGTAGCCTGGGTTTTCCCTCCATAAAAGTTTTCAATAGTCACTTTTTTCCCTTTCTTATTGGATGGTTGATCTTGGGCAGTGTGAGCCATCCCTTTGGTGGTTTCCCTTTCCTTTTTGGTCAGAGGTCTGGATGATATGGGCGGGTTTTCTATGGATTTAAGTGGTGGTGCTTTTGCCTCAGACTGGTTCTTTCCAGACTCCACAGTTTGTTAGCATGCCTGCCCCCGTGCTCTGTGGTCTCTTCTCTCTGGTGCGCAGGAGTCTCCTGTAATACCACTCTGAGGGGTAGTTCCTTGGTAGCCTTTGTCAGTTCCCAAGGACCCTGGAGTGCCCCCCCCCACTACAGCAAGGAGTGGAACTTTTGCCTCAGGCAGTTTCTACCGTTTCTAGGGTCTCCACAGTGTTCTCAGTTTGCAAGAGCCCCATGTTCTGTGTGCTTTCCAGTCCACAGGAGTCTCCAGTGAAACCTCTCTGAGGGGTAGTTCCCTAGCAGTCCTCGTTAGATCCCAAGGATCCTGGTGTGCCCCCCCAAGACAGAGATGTTCCTCACTCACTTGCTGTCTCTGGTGAGCAAGCTGGCCCCTACTCTGATTTTATAGGTGAGGTGGGGGAGGGTAGCTCAGGTCACGTTTTTGTGCAAGCTTCTTCTCCTTCTTATAGTGTGGAAATGTTCAAACCCCACATACCTTCATTTATGTGGACTACTGGAGAGTCCCTCCGTTCTTCCAAGGATGATTTTTATGCTCTTTTGCGGTAGTCTATTTCATTTGGTGCCAGGGGAGAGGAAGTGATTTGCATCTATATTGCAGCCATGTTTACTCGGAAGTTCCATATGGTTTAATATCTTTTAGAGAAATTTGAGGTTAAGAAATTTGCTACCTCCTCAAATCAAGAAAGTGAACTATCTGTAGAAGGCACCATAAAGAAACCACATACTGCACCAAAAGATCCAGAATGAACTTTAGGATATAGTAAATTGAATCGTGGAGAGTTGAATGCATTTATTTTGAATGTACATTCTTATGCCAAAGAGGTTTGCCTCGAATTGATTTTTGTCAATGAGCCAAATAATCATTGTTTTTGCTTTCTTTCTCTTTTATTTCCCTCTTATCTCCAAATTATTGTAATTTCCCCTCAGGAAGTGCAATATTATATGTACCTCTAGTTAAAGATCTTTAGATATATAAGTTGATTGTGTGTACTTATTCACTGGGGAAACTAGGCATGTAAATCTGGGAGATTTCTACATGCTCATTTCCCAGTGGAATCACAGGGGAGCTTGTGTGGAAAGAATTTTACTCCCTAGGGTCTCTTTCTCCCAGTATTCCATTTATGTATCTATGTTACATACTAATGAAGGGAAGATATGTTTTGTGTAACTCCACTCTCTCCTTCCAGAAACACATCTCTGGTGGTTGGGTGAGTGCCAGGCAGGAGAATTTTACTTAGGCTTTTCACTTTTGTTCTTGGTATTTCTTTTACTTCAGATGATTATTAATAAACTTCATAAAATATAATACTTAGAGTTAAGGGATATTAATTTAAATTTTACAGAGTTAAAGAGTTCCTTAAGATTTCATGTGTATTAAATGGAGGACAATTGATTCCTAGCCCAGTATGTTAATTTCCGAGTAGTTTTTCCTACCACACTATATCACCTCATTGTTTTCTAACTTATTAACTAAGATTTCATAAAAATTTTACTATCCTGTACATCTCACCTGACCCACATAATTTACTATATTTTTTGTTTAATATGTAGCAAAGAAACAATTCCATGCTTTTAGGATTTACTTCTGTTATAATTTCAGTTTCATCTTCTTCCTCTCCACTGCAACTGTTATGACTTGGGGATTTGTTTGTTGACTTTTGGTAGTATTAAATAATCATACTTGGATCTTCATTATATATCAGCAGCATTTCAGCTAAATCTCATTAGGAACAAACAGATCCCTCAACCTGCTAATCATAAAGTTGCATCCATTGGACTAGGTTATTCTACCAAAACAAAACAAAACAAAACAAAACAACACATTATATATTCTGTTTACTAATTCATAATGGAAGCTCCAACATAAATTAGACCATGAAAATATTTGTTTTTCAGGACCCAAGGGAAAAAAAAGTTTAGATTTTCTATCTCGTTCTAAATGGAAAGTTATTTGTGTGCAGGCATTTAATAAAACAAATTTCTACATTGTTTCTGGTTTAAAAACGATTTCTGTTGAGCCCCAAACAATATGGAAAGTAATCTTACATCTGGAGAATCACACTTGCTACTTGGCTTTTCTTCTTCTGGCAACTCAACTTGAAGGATCTTTTTATCACCCAGGGCAGTTGGTTGAACCTAGAAAATAACAAAATATAAATAGCTGAAAGAAACTCAGTAGACTTGAACTGACACATAAAGTCAAGTGAATAGAACCAAGAGAACAAAGTGCATAGGAAGAGCAGTAATGTTATGTTAATCAATTGTGAAATTTAGCAGTTCTCATCAATATAATAATTTACAACTCTAAAGGATTCTTAATGAAACATGTTATTCACCTCCAGATATAGAACTGAAGGACTCAAATTGTAGACTGAAGTACCTTTTTTAACCTTTACTTTTGTTTTGTTTTTTTCAGACAACATGATAAATGTGGAAAATATATTTCAAATAATTTAATATTTATAATAAGTATCATTCATTACCTTCTAAATGGGAGTTGGAGGAAGGAAAGGGAGTGAGAGAATTTCAAATTGAAATTTGGTCATAGTTTCAAATTATTCTCTAAAATGGTTGAATTAGTTCACAAGTTCCCTAGTGCATTAGCATCCTTATTTTCCAACATCTCCTCCAGCATTTGTCATTTCCTTTTCTGTCATGGTAGCCAATCTGTGAGATGAAAGATGTAATTTATTTTATTTTTCATTTTTCTAATTATGGATAGAGCATTTTACATGACTATGGATAACTTTGATTTCTTCCTCTAAAAACAGAGTGTTCATATTCTTTGATTATTTGTCACTTGAAAAATGATTCATATTCTGTATAAACTTGACTCAATTTCCTATATTATGAAAAATTAGGCCCTTACCCCAGAATCTTGGTGAAATTTTTCTAGTTTATCTTTTTCTAATATTGGTCTCATTAGTTTTGCTCATGCAAAGTTTTTGTTTTTTCCATTTCATGCACAATCAGAATTATCCATTTTACTTTCTGTGTTTATATCTTTTGTTTGATCTTCCCTCAAGTCTAAATAATTTTTCCATTTTGACATTATTTGGTATTTGGTGTGAGATGTTGGTCTATACTGAGTTTCTGCCAAATCAATTGTCATTTTTCCCAGAAATTTTTATCATATTTTCAGTTCTTACCACAAGAGCTTAGATCTTTGACTTTTTCAAACACTAGATTCTTATGGTCATGTTGTATTGGCCACTGTGTACTGTGTGGCTAATCTATTCCACTGACTTATCACTCTATTATGTGAATTTTAAAACTATTCCACCCTAATCAGGCCATACTTTAGAAGATCTGATTTAGCTATTTCCTGAATAGTAACAATGGAGATATTTGGTCTAATAGAATCAAGTCTTGGGCACTATACATTTTTCCACCCTCCCTAGTTTAAAAAGATTAGGAAGGTCTGCACCAAACTCAAGACTTAATTATCTGAGGAAATGACCTTCAACAGACATGTGCAGAAAAAGCAGACAGACCCCTAGGCTGTCCCAAGTCAAGCTAAGCTATCCTTGGTACAGATGAGTCACAGGAAAGTGATATAAAACCTATATAAGACACTTCACTTCCTCTCTCTTCTCTCTTTCCCTGGAAAGGCGACTCTGGCTGGCAGCTCACTAGGTGTTCTGACATCTTGGAGTGGTGGCAGTTATTTGTCTGGGTTTGGCAGTGAGTTTTGCCCTTGAGCTGATTCAAGTTTGGGCATTTTAGCAGAGCCCCTTTGGAGGTCAGGCTAATTCCTTCCTCCTTCTCACTCAAAACCTTACTTTCTAGATTTCCTAATCTTCCACCTGGTATTAGCCCCTTCCTTCTTCCTTCTCCTCTACTATATCAATTAAATTGCCATAAAATTTCCAGCTGACTTGGATATTTTTTTACTTGGGATTTTCCCTGGTAACCAAATTAAATTTAGATTTTTAAGTCACAATGCTAAAATTATCCTTTACAATTATTTGGCAAGTACCAGATTATTTTCATGATTACCACTTTATAATATGGTTTCATATCTGGTAAACCAAGGTTGCATTCTTTCTTTTTTTCCCATTGATTCTCTTAATAATCTTGACTTTTTGTTCTTCCTAATGAATTATTTTTCTATAATATATATATTGTATATATATATACATATATATTTCTATAAAGTACTCAGTATTTTGTGTGGCATAGAATGAGTAAATTAACTTAGGTAGAATAATTTTTAGTTATATCAGCTTGGGCTACTCATAATAATTTATATTTCTCTAGTTGTTTAGATTTTTCTTTGTGTTAAAAATGTTTTGTAATTGTGTTCATAGAATCCCCAAGTTTGTCTTGGCTAGATAGATACCCAAATTATTCATATTGTTTGAGGTTATTTAAAAGAGAATTTCATTTGCATCTCTTCCTGCTGGTTATTTTTCATAATAACTAAATGCTAATTATTTTTTTGGGTTTATTTTATATCCTGAAGTTATTTTTTCAATTAGTTTTTTTAGTTGAATCTCTATAGTTCTCGAATTATACTGTACTATCAGCAATTTTTTTCCTCTTTGTCTATTTTTTCCTTTAATTTCTTTTTCTTGACTTACTATTATAACTAATGTATCTGCTATAATATTAAATAATACTGATTATAATGATTTTCCTTGCTTCACTCCTCATCTTAGTCATAAAGCTTCAATTTGACACTTGTCACAGATAATGCTTGGTTTTTGTTTTACACAAACCATATTCATCATTTTAAGAATGGTTCTATTAATTCTTTTGTGTTCTAGTTTGTTTTAATTTTATTTGACAAGAATGGGTGTGGTATTTTGTCAAAAGATTTTCTGCATCTATTGTTTTCATTATTGATATTTTTAATTATCCTTATAGTTTTCCATATATTAAACCATTGATGCATTTTTGTTATAAATCCTACTTGTTCATAATATTTTATTTTGGGGTTATATTGCTATAATGTCCATTCTAATTCTTAATTTAAAATGTTTGCTTCAATATACATTAAGGAAATTTGTCTATCATTTTCTTTCTGTACTTTTACTTACCCAGTTTCAGGTTTAAAAATCAGGTTTATGTCCTAAAAAGATGTTGATTGGACTTATTTTTATTTTTCAAATTGTTTAGGAAGTACCGTGAAGAACTTTTCTTTAAATGTTTTGTAGAATTCACTAATCGACCATATCAACAAGCAAACCAACAAAAATCACATGATTATTTCAATAGATGCAGAAAAAGCCTTTGATAAAATACAACATCCATTCCTATTGAAAACACTAGAAAGCATAGGAATAGGAGGGTCATTCCTAAAAATAATAAACAGTATATATTTAAAACATCAGCTAATATCATCTGCAATGAGGATAAACTAAATGCATTCCCAATAAGATCAGGAGTGAAACAAGGATGCCCATTATCACCTCTACTATTTGACATTGTACTAGAAACACTAGCAGTAGCAATTAGAGAAGAAAAAGAAATTGAAGGCATCAAAATAGGCAAGGAGGAGACTAAGCTATTATTCTTTGCAGAAGACATGATGGTCTACTTAAAGAATCCTAGAGATTCAACCAAAAAGCTAATTGAAATAATTAACAACTTTAGCAAAGTTTCAGGATACAAAATAAACCCACATAAGTCATCAGCATTTCTATACATCTCCAACATAGTACAGCAGCAAAAACTAGAAAGAGAAATCCCATTCAAAATCACCTAGTCAAAATAAAATACCTAGGAATCTATCTCCCAAGACAACACAGGAACTATATGAACACAACTACAAAACACTCTCCACACCTAAAACTAGACTTGAGCAATTGGAAAAACATTAACTGCTCATGGGTAGGACGAGCCAATATAGTAAAAATGACTATCCTACCCAAACTTATCTATTTAGTGCCATACCCATAGAACTTCCAAACTTTTTCTTTACTGATTTAGAAAAAACCATAACAAAGTTCATTTGGAATAACAAAGGATCAAGGATATCTAGGGAAATAATGAAAAAAAAAATACAAAGGAAGGGGTCCTTGCAGTCCCAGATCTCAAACTATATTACAAAGCAGCAGTCATCAAAACAATTTGGTACTGGCTAAGAGACAGAAAGGAGGATCAGTGGAATAGACTTGGGGCAAGTGACCTCAGCAAGACAATATATGATAAACCCAAAGATCCTAGCTTTTGGGTCAAAAATCCACTATTCGATAAAAACTGCTGGGAAAACTGGAAGACAGTGTGGGACAGATTAGGATTAGATCAACACCTCACACCCTACACCAAGATAAATTCAAAGTGGGTGACTGACATGAACATAAAGAAGGAAACTATAAGTAAATTAGGTAAACACAGAATAGTATTCATGTCAGACCTTTGGGAAGGGAAAGACTTTAAAACCAAGCAACACTTAGACAGAATCACAAAATGTAAAATAAATAAATTCGACTACATCAAATTAAAAAGCTTTTGTACAAACAAAACCAATATAACTAAAATCATAAGGAAAGCAACAAATTGGGAAGCAATCTCCATAAAAACCTCTGACAAAGGTTTAATTACTCAAATTTACAAAGAGCTAAATCAATTGTACAATAAATCAAGCCATTCTCCAATTGATAAATGGGCAAGAGACATGAATAGGCAGTTCTCGGCCAAAGAAATCAAAACTATTAATAAGCACATGAAAAAATGCTCTACATCTCTAATAATCAGAGAGATGCAAATCAAAACAACTCTGAGGTATCACCTCACACCTAGCAGATTGGCTAACATGACAGCAAAGGAAAGTAATGAATGCTGGAGGGGATGTGGCAAAGTAAGGACACTAATTCATTGCTGGTGGAGTTGTGAATTGATCCAACTATTCTGGAGGTCAATTTGGAACTATGCCCAAAGGGTGATAAAAGAATGTCTACCCTTTGATCCAGCTATAGCACTGCTGGGTCTGTACGCCAAAGAGATAATGGACAAAAAGACTTGTACAAAAATATTCATAGTTTCGCTCTTTGTGGTGGCCAAAAATTGGAATATGAGGGGATGCCCATCAATTGGGGAATGGCTGAGCAAATTGTGGTATATGTTGGTGATGGAATACTATTGTGCTAAAAGGAATAATAAAGTGGAGGAATTCCATGGAGACTGGAACAACCTCCAGGAAGTGATGCAGAGCGAGAGGAGCAGAACCAGGAGAACATCTTACACAGAGACAGATACACTGTGGTAAAATCGAAGGTAATGGACTCCTCCACTAGGGACAATGCAATGTCTCTGAACAATCTGCAGGGATCTAAAAAACACTATCCACAAGCAGAAGATAAACTGTGGGAGTAAAAACACCGATGAAAAGCAACTGCTTGACTACAGGGGCTGAGAGGAAATGACTGAGGAGAGACTCTAAATGAACACTCTAGTGCAAATACCAACAACATGGAAATGGGTTCGAACCAAGAACACATGTGAAACCCAGTGGAATTGTGCACTGGCTATGGGAGAAGTGGTGGGAGGGGGTCAGGGGGAGGAAAAGATAATGATCATTGTTTCCAATGAATAATGTTTGTAAATAACCAAATAAAATAATGTTTAAAAAGTCAAAAAAATAGTTAATAACTTTAACAAAGTTACAGGACATATTAAAAATCTACATAAATCATCAATATTTTTGCATTACCTACAAAATCCAGCAAGAGATAGAAAAATAAATTCCATTTAAATGAAGGATAGATGTATAAATTACTTGGATGTCTACCTGCCAAGACAAGTTCAGGAATTATCTGAATACAATTACAAAATATTTTTCCCAAAAATAAAATCATATTTCAACAATTAGAAAAATGTTATTTGCTCATATAGTGGTCAAAACAATAGAAAAAATGGCAATTCTACTTAATCTATTTATTTATTGTCATACTAATCAATTTGCCTAAAAATAATTTTTGTAACAAAAAAATAAAAACAAAATTCATATAGAAAAACAAAATATCAATAATATCAAGGGAATCAATGATAAAACTGTGAAACCCTTGGAAGTACCAGATACTAAACAACATGTATAATTATCCTTAAATCCAAGGTTTCAATTTTTTTTTGGAGAAATTTCAGTTAAAGAAACTTGCCAACACCTCAAATCAAGAAAGTGAATTGTTTGGAGAAGGTGCCATAAAGATGCCTACAGACACCACACATTGCATCAAAAGATCCAGAATGAACTTTGGGATAAAATGAACTAAACTGAAGGGGGTTGAACATATCATTTATTCTGAATGTAAACTCTTATGCCAAAGGGGAATTCCCCCAATTGGCTTTTTGTCAATGTGTCTATCAATCATTGTTTTTGCTTTCTTTCTCTTTTATTTCCCTCTTATCCCCAAATTATTGTAATTTTCCTTTAGAAAGTGCAATATTTTATACACCTCTAGTAAGAGAATCTTTATAAATATAAGCTAATTATTTGAAATGATTCATTGGGAGAGACTAGTTATATTAATCTCCTGAAACCCTAAATTGGGGAGATTTCAACATGCTTATCTCCCAGTAGAATCACAGGGGTATTGTTAAAATAGAATTACCCTCCTTTTGTCTTTTCTTATAATCAATCAGCAACTTTTAACTTGATCAATCAAGAACTTGGAATTCCCCTCCTTTCTAACTTAATCAGTTAGAAATTTGAAGATCCTTTTGATAGAAGTTCACACCCTCAGAGAGGAGAGGTAGATCCCACAGGCACTGCCCATTGGACAGTGCCAGAAACTATAATTAGTTTCTGAGATGTGAGTGGGAAAGCTGATGGGTGGAGAAAACCATGTATAAGCAGAACCCAGGGAAGCCTCAGGCTCTTGGGCAGGACACATTCTTGGGTGGGACACATTCTTCTGGCAGACAAGTTCTTCTGGCAGAACACACTCTGTTGGGACAGTCTTGGAGGCTCACACTCTCTTTTGGTTGGTGACACACATTACTGGAGACACTCTCCTGGGCAGGTTCTCACTCACTCTTTGGAGGCACTTGGATTTGGAGGCTGATTGAAAGAGCTCTCTCTTGGGTTGGTGAGACTCTTGCTGAAGAGACTACCATGACTTCTGGCTGGAGATCGAGACCTGAGGGAGCCTTTATCAGTGGTGAGCTGGATTCCATCAGACTGGCACTTAAGGTATTTAGCTAGGCAATATTTTCTACCTTCTTCCTACCTTTCCCTATTTTTACTATATTTCTATTAAACCAAATTGTTAAAAGCTACTAACAGCCTCATATTTTAATGGTTAATTATTATAATTGGTGATCACAACCTTTTAAAACTATTGTACCATTACAAAGCTGTCATCATAACAATCTGGTACTAGTTAAGATAAAGAGTGGTAGATCAGTGGAGTAGATTAACTATATAATACATGGTAGTAAATGACATAGTTATTTTGTATTTGATAAACCCAAAGATCCAAAGTTTAGGACAAGAAATCATCATTTGACAAAAAACTGCTGGGAAAACTGGAAAATGGTAGAGACTGTGTATAGACCAACATCTCACACCCTATACCAGTGATGGACAACCTTTTGAGCTTGCTGTGTCAAAATTTTCCAAAAAACCTGGCATAACTCAGGTGGTATGTCACTTCAAGAAAACACCCATAATTTCATGATATTTATAGTTTAGATAACAAAAATGTATAATTGTAATATATAACTGTATTTAATAAACCAAAAACAAATTATTTAACTTATGTGCTTAGTGACTTTGTTCATCTAACAGTCCATTTCTTTTGTTGGTCTTGATATTATTTAACTTGTGCAGGGTGCCATAAACTAAGATAAATGAGGGGGAGGGGGAATTCTTTAACTAACCTGCCTATTAGTGATCTTTTTGTTGTTGAATTATATTGGCTAAATCTTCAATTGAAGGTTGGGATTTTGCACACTTCAAGCCCAAGCAAGTGCTACTAACTTCATCTGTGTTATATTTAAAAGAGTTAAAGCCATAAACTGTAAGAGTTAAAATGGTTGAGGTGTAAACTGTAGTGAGTAAAATAGTGGAAGATATACATTGTGATAGATATAAGAGTGGGTGAGTAAATTTGTGACCACAGAAAATATGTTTTCACTACAGGGTCTTGTTTTAAATCAAAATATAAGGTGGTTGCCAGGGAAATATTCCCAATTATGAATATACCCAAGTCAACAGGGTTTTATAGATAATTTAATTAATAATACAATGAGAAATCAAAGAGAGAGAGAGAGAGAGAGAGAGAGAGAGAGAGAGAGAGAGAGAGAGAGAGAGAGAGAGAGAGAGAGAGAGAGAGAGAGAGAGAGAGAGAAATGAATAAGTATGAAGGGCCTTAAGCCAACATGACCTAGACCTGAGTCTTAAGAGAGAGATCAGTCAGTCCTTAATCACTCACCACAAGATCTGTCCAAGCAAGGATTCTAGTGACACCAGGCCAGCTTCATCTCAGCTGCCTCCAGCAGCTCAATCCTTCAGCTGAATGTTTCAGAATGAGTCTCGAGAGAGACCCTTCAAGGCAGCCTTTCCCAGCTGACTCCTTTCTACTCAGATTTCTCATCTCCTTATATAGGGCATTTTCTCCTTTGTCACCTCCCCTAAATTCTTACATCCACCAATCACAGTAGACATTTTTCAAAGGACAGAACATTTGTAATTCACATTTTGTTATCATCTTCTTAATTCACATCTTGCTCTCACCTTTTCTGGGTAGACTAAAACTTCTAAGTAATTCACATCAGGAAAGCTCTGAGTAAGTTTTCACCTCTTTGCTCCTTGTAAGTTCACAATTTGCTTGACCTTTATAGGTACTTAGCTTAAGAAAAGTATGGGTTTAAGTACTTTTCTTTGTTCAGAAAAAAGTTTACAACTTTATCTTCCCCTAGGGCAGACCCAAGTAGGTGAAGTAGAATTCTCACATTCCTACTTTAAGTAGAGTTCACTGCCCAAATGGGGAATGGTCTTAATCCAATCTTATAAAGTAGGGTCTAGGAAATTTTAAGGTTTAAATCTGTCAATCTGTTTCTTTTGTTGGTTTTAATATTATTTAATGGTGAGAATAAGGTCTCACAAAAGTACCTAGAGGGAAAAATTGTGGGTAAAGCCATTGATATATTTTTCAGGGTGCTAAAACTGTCTGATAATCAGTTCCAGGCACTCCTCCATTGCATGTGGGCCAGAGCCCCACCCAGTCTTCCCTGGGCCAGGCCCTGCTCCTCCCCAGCCAGCTGGTGGGGGGGGGCAGAAGGAATTTATGACCCCCAAAAGAGATAGAAATCATTAAAGGATGTAAAATAAATAATTTTCATTTTAAAAAGTTTTTGAACAAAGAAAATCAATGTAACCATGATTGAAATGAAGCTGGAAAAAAATTACATCAAGTATCACTGATAAGAGATTTATTTCTCAATATGTAGAGAACAGAGTCAAACTTATAAGAATAGAACTCCAATTGATAAATGGTCAAAGGATATGATGGGAGTTTTTAAATGAAGAAATCAAGTCTCTATATGATCATGTGAAAAAATGTTCTGAATTGTTCTTGATTAGAGAAATGCAAATTAAAACAAGCCACAGGTGCCACTTCACATTTACCAGATTGGCTAATATGACAGAAAAAGAAAATAATAAATGCTGAAGGGGATGTTGCAAAATTGGGACATTCATTCACTGTTCATAGAATTGTGAATTCATGCAACCATTTTGTAGATTGATTTGGAGATCTGCCCAAAGAGTTTTAAAACTATATATACCCTTCGACCCAGCAATATCACTAGTAGTAGGTGTTTATATAAAAAAAATTAAAAAGAGGGAAAGGACCTGTTTGTCTAAAAATATTTATAGTAGTTCTTTTTGTGGCTGCAGAGAATTGGAAACTGGGAAATGTTGATAAATTGGGGAATAGCTGAACAAGTTGTGGTATATGATTTTAATAGAATACTACTCTTCTGTAAGAAATGATGTAAAGAACCTGGAGAAACCTCCATGAACTGATGCAAAGTGAACTGAACAAAACCAGTAGAGCATTGTTCATTGTAACAACAATATTATATAATGAACCTTCATGAACTACTTAGCTATTCCTAGCATTATGGTGATCCAAGAAAATCTTCATGGGTTCATGATGGCATCTGTCTCCAGAGAAAGAACTGATGGAGTCTGAATGCAGGCAAAGACACACTATAGTTCATTTTATTTCTACCTTTTTTTCCCTTAAGTTTTCCTTCACAAAAGGAATAATATGTGTGTAATTAGAATCTGTTTCCCTAAAAACTACAATTCCCAGCACCCCACTCTCCTCACGTTATGTACTAACATAGGGAGGATATACATTTGGTGTAACTCCATCTTTTGCTCTCTGGTTTTTCTGTCTTGGATTTGGTGGAGTGGGCAAGGAGAGCTTGTTCTTATTTTGTTAGTTTTTAAAATTTTTTTATTCCTTGACTTCTAATGATTACTAATAAACTTTATAAAATATAACACTTGGAGTATTGGACATTAATTTAAATCCTACACATGGAACAATGTTTAACACTATCACAACATGTAAAATCTATATCAGATTACTTGCCACCTCAGAGAGAGGAAGAAGGAAGTCTCTATATTTGGCTCAAATGTAAAGAAAATGAAGGTGATACTTTTTCTTTTGAGTTAAAAATAAAAGATTGGTAAAATTTTTAAAGCATATTAGAATTGGTTTTATATGTAATTGGAGAAAATTAAAAGTCCTTGGCATGAAAAAAATAAATGGCAGTAAAGAGGAAAAGAGAGAGATGAATCCATTGCAGGGACATGGGATGTCACATGGAAGCACAAGAAAACAGAATATCATATGATGAGATAATGGAATAGTAAGTAATTAAAAGGTTGTTTTCATCTTAATGTTATTTGTTATTATTTATTATTATACATTTTCTTTCAAGAAAAATCCTGCTCAAAAATTAATTTGGATAATTAGAAGGAACTTCTAATTAGAAGGAACATCACTTCATCAATGAGGATACTGAACCATGAAAAGTTAAATTTCTTTAGTTGTCAGATCTTATTATTTTGTGATTGAGGGGTGACATTTAAAGAAGTGATAAATGAATCCTTCTCAATGGGACATTTCAAAAAGTATGATGATTCTTTTTTTAAAACACAGATAAATTTCTGTGCATAACCAAAGAATGAAATAGGGGTTGAATATGGAATGTTTACTTAAATAAGAGGGCATACTGATGGGTACTCTGGGGAGTAATATATCAGCAGAAGAGGAGAGAGTGTTTCCTATAGTGATCTGGAAACACACCAGGGGCTTGTTCCAAAGATCTTGATTTTCTTTTCCAGAATTTTTTTCAAGATATGAAATAGAATACTTCCTCAACAGATTTTTTCAAGCCTTTACCAGCAGTTAAAGTAAATAAAGTCTTTCCAGACTGAATGTAAAATTCATATATAATGTCCCAGTTGTCTGAATTAAATATAAGAATCTAAAAGTAATTTATTTCCTGTTATAATGTCAAAGGCATCCATGAGGATGTGCCTGGTGTGAATCTTAAAACTGCTCAGACTACCTTAGAACATTTGGCTAAGGCTATTCCCCATTTAAACAATAGAGGTACTTGATCAGGAATGTATTGGGAACTTTAACATTACTCCACCCATACTTAGACAGTGCATTAGGGGAAGATAAAGTTGTAAACTCTTGATGGACCAATGAAAAAATCCCTAACTCATACTTACAGTAAAGCTAGAACCTTAAGCTAGGTCTATTTTTAGATCTAATACAAAAGGGTACTAAATACCTATAAAGGTTAAATTAATCACTAAAAGGTCAAGCAACTTACAAAAGGCAAGCTTAACAAAAGAGGTGTGAAGTTTTAGTCTACTCAGGGAAGGTGATAACAAAAGAAGATGTGAATTAAGAATGGTCAGTCCTGTGGAAAGCGTCTACTGTGATTGGTAGATGTGAAAATTTAGGGGAGTTGACATAGGAGAAAATTCTCTTTAAAAGGAGGTCAGGAGATCAGAGCTGGGGTCTCTTAACTTAGTTGAGTTTGGAAGCTGAATTGGAGGGTCTCTCTGAACACTAGAGTTTTGCTTGGGACAAAATCTTGTGGTGAGTGGATAAAAGACTGACTTAGTTTTCTCTCTTAAAGAGAAAGGTAAGGGCTATTTGGCCTATGCCCTAGCCTTTTCCTACTATTTCCTCTTACTCTGTCTCTCTCCCTTCCCTTAATTCTTTCATTTGTATTAATTAAAATCTCCATAAAACCCAGCTGACTTTAGTATTTCATATTTGGGAATTTTTCCCATGGCGACCACTTATTTTTGATTAAAATCAAGACACCAAAATTATCTTTACGGTTTTGGCAATTCACAGTCTTGAACCCACATTTTTGCGGTCACACTGGTTGGCAAAGAGAATTCCAGTACCAATGGCCAAATAACTCTTTTCAAGTATGTGAGCACACTTGTCATTCACTCCAAATCATCCCTCACCCTAGTTTATATTTCATTATTTTTTTCTAGATTTCAAATTAGTTTAATTTACAATAATCATTTTCTGACATTTTATAATCCATATTTTCTCTAACATTTCAACCCCACCCCTTCCCTAAGAGAGTAGGCAATATGATAAAGGTGGTACATGTATTATTATACAATTAATTTTTCCATGTTCATTATGTTGTGAAAGAAGATACAAATCATTAATACTAGATAAAAATCATGAAGAAACTTCTCCCAATTTTTTTAAACGTTTTCTTGATTTTTCAATATTGAGCATGGTCATGATAGTTCTTATAACTGAATGATGGAGCAACTAAGTAGCACAGTGGATAGAGCACTAGGCTTGGTATCAGGCAGGCCTATGTTCAAATCTGGTCTCAGACACTTACTAGTTCTGTGATTGGCCAAGTCACTTATCTCCACTTGCTCAGTCCTTACCATTTTTCTAACTTACAACTGATGCTAAGACAGAAGGTAAAGATTTTTAAAAAATTGAATTCTTCCCCTTCATCTGATATGATTTCCTTTATTACAAGGACTAGTTTTATTTTTTTTTTATATTCAATGCTTAGCACAAAGTCCAACACAGAGTAAACATTTTATAAATGCCTGTTTAATTGACTTGTTTTCCCTTCTTTCCCTATTGCAATTATCTACTGATAGAAAGTAATCTTTAACAAGAAATCATGGAAACAGATAAAATCATGAGCATTTTGTTATTGGGAATGCTTTGCCCTTCCTATTGAGAGAAAAAATAGCAGATAAATGATCCACTAACTTAGTACTACAACAATCCAAAGATTAACTATTTCATGCTTTCATTTTTACTTATTTGGAAATTGAGACACATAGAGTTTAAAGGAACTTGTCTAAATCATACAAGTTTTTAGTGGCAAATCCAGGAATTTAATCTAGATCAACATCTATTATTACTTTCCCCCATTGTGCTTTTTTTTTCCAAGTTTTGTTTTGTTCCCTAAAATGCCTTAATGAAATCTAGCCCAGGAAAAAAATGGCCTTCCTAATTTTCTCTAATGACCAGTAACTTGAAGAATGTTGTTTATAACTCAATTATATCTTCTCTTAAATACACTCTTGAGAATGAATGGGCTGGACAATGTTTTATCAGTGGAGCACTAATAGATGATCTCTTTGGCTTTACTCTACTCCTTTTATCTACGTTATTACAGAATAAATATGTATCAGGTAAGGAAACTCAAGGGTGAAGAATGTTTGGATTTTTTTTGACTGTGCATAAGTCTTTAATCTGAAATTAGTCTCTCTAAGGGTCAATGATAGCTAAAATGTCTCTCCTTTGGGGATTCCTTATAATATCCTTCTTTTGTATAATCCAACAAATCATTTCCTTGTAAGGAAAAAAAAACTACAGTCAACTCTCATCAACAACAACAAAAATTGGAAATAATTTCATAGGGGAGGTAGTATGATTTAGGAGGGATGGGAAAGGCTGCTTAAGAAGAGAAGATTGTTGCTCAGACTTGAAGAAAAATGGGAAATTTGGAAGATGGAGATGAAGACTTCTGAAAATAGAAATGACAGGATTTAACCAATGATTGGATATGGCTGGGTCAAAGTGAAAAATCAAGGATGATACCTAAGTGTGAGTTTGAGTGATTGAGATCATGGCAATACTCTCAACAGTAGCAGGGAAGTAAGGATGAGGGAATGGGGTAGAAATATAAGGAGCTGAGCTTTAGAAATGTTGAGGTTAAGATGCATATGGGAACCCAAATTTCAAGTATTCAAAAGGAAGTTAGAATTCAGAGACCTAAGTTCAGGAGAGCTCAAGGCCAGAAAGATTGATCTGAAAATTATTTGTATAAAGAAGATAACTGAATTAATGGCAGCTGATGAGATTACCAAATGAAACAGTATAGAGGGAGAAGAAAAGACTCAGGATAATGCCTTGGGAAATAACCATATTTACATGTCTGGAATGGATGACTATTTAATAAAGATGACTGAGACTAAATGGTGAAAAAAAGAATCAAGGGAGAACAAAAGCAAGAAGAAACAGACAGTGATATATTGCTCAGTAAGACATTAAACCCAGATGATCATAAAATACAAAAGAGTCAATTTCAATTGCAAAAAAGTTGACAAATTTCAAACTATGATAGAGTCAAGATGGTGACTAAGAAAAAGTATTTGAATCTAGTTCTCACCCCACCTGCCACCCCAACATCACCTTAATAAAGAACTAGAGAATGCACTTGACCAATTTCTGATCAGAAAATTGACATTTGTATTCTTCCTCTTTACTTTCTTTTGACATAGCTAGCATGAGAATTTGTTTCACATGCCTATATGCATTTGTAATTTTTTCTTGTCTTTTCAGTGTTTGTTTCATTGGTAGAATTCATAATTCATAAAAGAAACAAAATGATCTCCATAGAAATTTGCTCTGATAAAATCTAAATGTCTCCAATAGAGAAAGAATTGATACACATACCTAAGAACAAGATTGATTCCCTCAAAAAAAAAAAGAACTAAAAGGTGTCAGATCACCAAGTAAAGGAGAAATGCAAATTACAAGTGAGGTTTCATCTCATGCTCATCAGATTGGCAAAGATCCCAAAAGAAGAAAAGGAACATTTCTGGAAGGATGGGCACATTAGTTCAACGATTCTAGAAGGAAAAAAAATAAAATTATACTCCAAATGTGACTAAATAATATTTGCCCTTTCCCCAGCATATACATATAATTCTAGGAGATGAAGGAAAGAGACATATGTCCCATGATATTTATAATATCATGGTTTTACTGTGGCAAAGAACAGGAAAAAACATAGATGACTAGTCAAAATGTAAGATATAAATATAATCGCAATTTATGGTGCCATATAGAAAAACATAGGATCTGAATTTGAAGTCTTGCTACCTTGTTAAGGTCCACCCAAAACAGAGCCTTTTGTAATTCAGTTACCTTGAGACAAAGTTGATATATTAGAGTAATGCTTGTGAGGAGGATATGAGCAAGGAATTTAATCTTATTTCCCTCACCTTCTTCCTCTCTCTGTTTTCTCCTTCTTTTTTTCCTTTCACACTTTCTCTCTCCCTTTCTCCTTTTTACTTTTTCTTTCTTTCCTCTCTTAAAAAGGCAGAAAGAAAAAAAAAAAAGATAAAAAGTCTCCACCCTGTTTGCTAGTCTACAAAGGATCTTTGGAAAAAAGAAGAATAAAAATCAAATCACAAAGAGAAATACAGATAAATCACACTAAAAATATGAAGAAGAAATATCAACATTATACCAAAGTGATCATGGACCTACTTACAAAATCGAGGAATATCTATGTGTTTGTGTGTGTAATTAACTTTCACTCACACACATCCTTAAAGCTTTTCCCTCTCTAATTTACACATTAATTTCTCAAGTATTGGTTTCCCCATTGTACTGATGAATTAAAAACATCAGATACTGGGAGTTCTGTCTGTTTTAGTGAATCAAAGACTCCATTGGCTTCATTTTTCTCTTCCCAATTCATTGCCCTGCTGCTGTGCAGCTTCACATGAGACTACTGGCTTCACTGGGAATGTGTTCTTGAGAATGTGGTAGTTCAATATATTTAACAGCCACATGAGTTTCCCATTAAAGGCCAGTAGAAGCCTTCATACTCCATGGCAGCCAATCTGTCTACCTCTCCTCCTTTTAGTATAATCTCCATTGGTTCTCAGTGGT
This sequence comes from Monodelphis domestica, assembly GCF_027887165.1. Classification (NCBI taxonomy): domain Eukaryota; kingdom Metazoa; phylum Chordata; class Mammalia; order Didelphimorphia; family Didelphidae; genus Monodelphis; species Monodelphis domestica. Next base: position 51,752,254 of record NC_077232.1, read on the forward strand.
CAAAACAACATTTACAAAGAGCTGCTGAATGCATCATTTTACATAGCACATCAGCTTCCATTAGCAAACCCACCAGGATATTTTAAGACCTTTGAACATAAATGGTGCCATGAGAGGGGGCTGAAGATGCCACAAAGCTCAGGGTCATCATCTCCTTGTATACATGACTAAGAGAGATTCCATGACCAGAGCACCAAATAAAAGAAAGAAACCAGATAACCCTCATTTAAAAGGAACTTCAGAGGCCATCTAGTTCAAACAATAACAGCATAAATTCCCTCTGGAATTCCTCTGACAGGGAAATATCTAACACAGGATTGAAACCTTAAAATGAGAGAAGTCATTTCATCCCTAGGTAGCTTGACTAGTTCTAATTATTAGGAACATTTATTTTTCTTTCCACCAAGTTGAATATGATTCTTTGCAATTTGAATCTTTTTCTCCTAGTTCCTTTCCTCAGAAGATGGGAAGAATGAGCCCACCACCTTTTCTGCCTGATTGCCACTTGTAAAGATTAAAATTAATATATAACTCAAGTATTATAGTTATAAGATTTATTAAAATAAAAAAAAACTAGAGTTAAAAGGAAACTAACTCACAAACTACAAGAAAGAAAGAGAGAGAGGGGGGGGAGTCACAGAAAATTTAAATACAAATGTGACCATGCTATGTGGTGGAGAAAGGAGAGGAATTCTGGGAAATACTGAAGGACTTCTGGGGGATGTAGTGTAAAGGTTCAAAATTCTACTTAAACACTTTTAAATTCTTGAAGGTATATATATATATATATATATATATATATATATATATTGTGTTCTCTGAATCTTTTTTCTGCATCATCATTCCTGATATCCCCAACATCATTTGATAATCCTTATGAGTCATGAACTGGAGACCTATTGCAGCTGCCTTCCTCTGAATGTTTTCCAATTTAATCATTTTCTGATATTTTGCAATTAATGTTCTCTCTCTTCTTTCCACCCTTCCCCTTTCCTAAAACAGCCGTTAATATGAAATAGGTGGTACATGTGTTACACAATATATATTTTCATGTTCACTATGTTTTGAAAGACCATATACCTCACTAAATATGATGACAAGATCAAACCATACTAGTCCAGATATGGTCTAACCATGGCAGAGTTCAATGGGGCTATGGGCTCTCTAATCTTGGACAATGGCTCTCAAAAGTATCATTTGGATGTGGTTTTCTGAGCTACCCTGTCACAATGATGATTTGCCCACTGAAATACTCCTCAGGCTTCTTTAAATTTTTTTACAATTAAGTTAGTAGAAATTTGTTATAATGAACTTATAGACAAATAAAACAGAAGAACAAAATTGAACATGAAAATAGGGATCTCTGACCCATACTTTGTGGCTTATTTGATCAAGTATATATTACAATGAGCATGATAGTATCAATTATATTCTGTTTATCTACACCACTAATTTTCCTTCTGATCTGATGAGTATATTTTCTTACATTTCTTTAATACTTTTTATTTTTTAATCTCATTACTGTCACTAATCCTTACTCTTCCATAACTCTCAGCAAATTATAAACTCTCATTATAAACTCTCATTTAAAATAAATACATGTAGTCAAGGAATATATATATATATATATATATATATAGCTAAGATCTAAACCCCTATGTCTCATTCTTTAGTTCTAAACTTCTCTTACTCCTACCCAGATTTTTAAAAATGAACTTCCATTTGGCAATTTTTACACAATTTAATAGGGAATTATAAGTAAATCCCAGCTAACTTTCTTATATCATATAACCATGATAATCATGGCCATGTGCTTGATAATATACATATATGCATATTTATAAATACTTCCATATTCATATGAAACATTTAATTATAATTCATATTCCACTCAAGTCTATTAGTTTTTGCATCCAGTAAATAGCTCTAAATGGAAAAGTATAATCTTCTTGACCTTTCTGTAGCATTTGACACTTTTAATGGCTCGCTGCTCCTTCACTATTTTTACTTTGAGGGTATTCCTGACATTGCTTTCATTCAGGTCTCTTCTTGTCTATTCAACTTCATTTTATCAGTGCCCTTTTCTGAATCTTTTTTCCTGTTATGCTCACTAAACAGTACTGGAATTTTTCTCTTTTTCTCTTTAGGCTGTTACTTGGCAATCTCATCAGCAGCTCCAGTAAGTTTGCTTATTACATTTATGAAGATAATTTCTAGTTCTACATGCTGCACCTTAGTTTGTCTCCTGAGAATCTGAGAATCCACATTTTCAGCTTCTTTAATATCTAAAACTGGATGTTTTAAATTCACATGTCCAAAACAGAACATACATTCTCATTTTCCTAAAACATCTCCTCTTTTGTTATTTCCTATTACAATTTATTATGCCACCATTCTCTCAGGCTTCCAGATTTACAACCTTAATGTCATTCTCAATTTATCATTCTTATTGTTTGTCCTTTGTTTTTTTTTTTAAGAGGCCCAATGACATCACGGGCAACATCCTCAATTGTGCATAAATTGGATTTAAGTAAGGCAGAATTGCCCAAAATCATCAGCCTCACTCACTCTCTTCCAGAGTCACCAATGTCCAATAAGAAGACAGAAGTAAAAGAGCTGGAGATGGCCCATCATTCAATGGATGATCTTGATGATGTCATTGGATGACCCTGATGACATCAATGGATAACCTTGATGATGTCATTGTATGACCCTGATAACATCAATGGATGACCTTGATGATGTCAATATTTGGCCAAACTCTAAATGTTCCATAGAACCCACTTCCTCTGCTTTATGGCTATTGGAACAAATTGTTCTCATAAGCCCAAACCATGGAGGAAGGTCTTCTCATGGGAGGGTAGACATGCCCATAACTCACTAATGGGTTTGTGGTCTGCTGGTTAACCTCAACTTGTTTTGGCCAGCTTGTTAACATGGTTTCCTGGATGAGCTCATTGCACATGCTATAGGTTCTTGGAGCAAGAGGTAAAAGTTGAGAGCTAGGTAAAGACCAAAGGAGGATGAGCAGTCCTGAGAAGAGTCCCCAAGGTGCAAGTGCTTGACCACTCATACTCCCATTCTCATTCTTATTCATTCTACATATATATTTCCTTCACATTTTTTAAATTCTTGTCTTCACATGATCTCTTTTGTGGGAATCCTTCTCTTTACTCACACAGGTATCAATATCTCTAACCCATGTTAGAGGCAGTATTCTTCTAATTAGTCTCTCTGCCTCAAATTTTTCTGTACACTCATCACTCTCAACTATCAAGGTGATTTTTCTAGATGTGATCTGATGTCCCCCCTACTTAATAAATTTAAATGACATCCCATAACTCCAAAGATTAGGTTTGTATAACTATTTGGTATTTAGAGATATAGCCTATAATGGCTACCCTGAATTTCCTTCCATTCACCACAGAACTCCATCTGACATCTCTGTGCCTTTTCATGGTCTGTCCTCTTTGTTCTGTGATCACCCTTTACAGTTCTAACTTCTTGGGTTTCCTTCAAGATTCAGCTCAAAGCATGCCTTTTGGTAGAGGTCTTCCTCTTCTATTTATCACCCCACTAAGCCCTCCATTCTGAAATTTTATGCCTCTTAAAAATATTCACATGTTTACAACTCTTTAGAATCCTAGTTCTTTGAGAGGAGAGCTATCTTTGCCGTATCGTGTGTGTGTGTGTGTGTGTGTGTGTGTGTGTGTGTGTGTATGTGTGTATGTGTGTGTGTGTGTGTGTGTGTGTGTGTGTGTGTATCACTGGCATTAATGGCATACACCAAATACATAAAAATACTTAATGATTTGAATATTTATATTATATTATATTATTTCACATTTCCAGAAAACTCTAGACTTTTAATGTAGATATGGTCAGTATATTGGCTTTGGGATCAGGAAAAACCAATTACAAATCTTATGTTTTTGTTGATCTTAGAAAAATTGTGCAGAATATTCTAGCTTCATTTTTTCATTGATATAATGGGGTCATTTAAAACCCTAATGCATAGATCACAGGGTTAATGAGAAGGTCTAAAATAGTCTATTTAAAATACCTTGCAAACATTAAAAAATACATGATTTATAAAGTAATGATGACACTGATGATGATGTTGCTGCTGCTGCTTATGGCAGAAGCATAATGAAACAAAAGATGATGAAATAAGTGAAAGTACTCCTGATATGTATTAGCTGTCTCACATGAGATTTCAATTAACTTCTGAGTGCTACAGTCATCTCAATCAGCCCCTAAAAGTTTAAATGATTTCCATTTCTGTTTCTTCTTAGGATTTCCACATTGTATGTTTCCCATATATATTAAATCACATGTTCAACAGTGAAAACTATCATCATTATTGTTACTTATAAATAATATCCCTTCCTACCAAGTACACAATTTATTTTTTTGAAAAGGACCTTTTAGAACAAAGATAGGACTGTGAAATATAATCCACTCTCTTCTATAACATTAATTAGAAAAGGATTCAGAATATAGTTATTTGTCCTCTGAAATTTTGAGAGGTACAAGTCACTACTAGCAGAATGTAGGATATTCTAATTAATAACAGCTGGGGATGGGTTAACCCAGAGAGCCTTTACAACTTGATTTTAAAATTAAAAGGTTTTAAAGAACAGCTACCTCAAGATTGGTGTGGAAAGTTTGCCTCTAAAAGTGATCTTACTTGATACATCAAACACAAAAGGATTACTAGTGAGGGGGAAAAAGCTCACTTTTCTCTTTACAGTATGCCAAAATCAGTAAATTTCTGTGCCCCAATGAGAAATGGTCTGACCACATATTATATGATGATTTTATAACAAATTCTTTCATGTTTTTCAGTTGGGAGGAAGGAATTAGATGCAGATATATCAGTATTTCCACTTTCAGAAATTCTATCCTTTAAGGGATTATTACACATAAGATATTTAAACATAGTGTCTCAGTGTTGTGCACCCCTTTCTTCCTTTACCCTTTTCTCCCTTACAACATGTCATATCATAGATTTAGCTTTGGAAAGATCATTAGAGCTCATCTTAGTCTACATTTTCATTTTAATAGACAAATAGATGGAATCTTGGCTAATTTAAGTGACTTGCTTATGGTCGTACAAATAGTTAAGTGGCAAGTTGGTATCTGAATTAAGGTCAGTTCTTATTTCATCATTATGGAATTACCTAATGTAAGTTCTCTGTCTGAAGAGATCTAGACATGTTTACAATCACAAGAGAAGAAACTAAACAAGTTCATCAGGACAACTTTGCTTAGATTCCATTGATTCTAACTTCTTCATTTTAATTTAAAGAAATTAACATTGAATCTGTTTGCTGCAGGTCACAAACTAACAGGGCGGAATTTAATCTCAAGTTCTCTGACTACAAAGTCAGTACTCTTTCCCCTATACCAGACTATCCCACAGAGAAGACGACAAATACTTACTGGTCACCAACTATGTATCCATTATTCTTGGGCATCCAGTGTGTTCATTTATAAAATAAAAAGACTAAACTATGTAACCTTCAAAATCTCTATCACTTAATCATTTTTATTCTACATCTCTAAAAGGAAGAATTCCAGTAGATATGTTCAAGAACTTTGTTGAACACTTGTCAAGCGTGTTATAAGGAGGCTATTTGCTTTAGATAAGCATGGTAGTCCATTGGAAAAGACATAATGTAGAACCATGGCATCCATGTTTGAATCCCATTCCAACAACTGCCCATTGTTAACCCACGTATCTATTCTGGAGCTCACTGAAAGGAAAGGTTTGGTTTTTAGGACTTGGAAAGTCCATTCCGCCTATAAATCTGTGATCTTTATGGGATATCTCTAATATCCTCATGGCCAACTTCCAAACGGAGAGTAGGAGATTTATATCATAGCACCACCAAGCAAGACTGGTGGCATAGCAACTAGAAGGGACTACTTAGAATGAGAAAGATCATCAGGTATCATGTGTATGAGAAACTTGTGATGGGAATTAGGTCAGTGAATCCCACTGACATCATCTTATGAGTCAGTTCTGGAACTAGTTTAGTTCTCTTTCTTTTCAATTATTCAATGGTGGGAATTGGAAGAAAACCTTATTTTATTTTTTTGAATCTAGCTCTGCATGTCTTAGAAACTGGACCATCTATAGTTCCTTTTTAGAGACCCTTAGCCAAGAACCTAGGGTTATGTCAACATAAGACAGCGGATCCTAATATAAGGAGATTTCTCATAATCATATATCTGAAGCAAGCCATAGTTTTTGTCCAAAAATTGGACCTATACTGATCAATCAGTTATTATTTCCACATTCTTTTTATTGTTTACAAATACTTGGGGAGAAGTGTGGCACCTCTTTTCTGGAACTCAGTGAATTGTATCTCTTCATTATCTCTTTCCCTACATAGAAATTCCTTAATCTTTCATCCAATTAGAAATCATATTAACTAACATTGTACTGTTTCCTTATTTTAAAAAATGGCTTTATTTGATTAATTGTTTTTATGGCTTAAAATAATGTCTTCTCCTCTATTCAAAATCCTGTCCCAGTCTGAAGAAGAATTTGGGTCTTGATTTGTTGGGCATTTGGCATATATTGCTTAACAAATTGCTTTATAAATAAATAAATACATAATAAATGAATGAATGAATGAATACTTTGAAGAGAAAACCTTTGTGTCCTCAGCCATTTCATCTTTCACTGGTTACACTTCTGACATCTTCTAGTCGTATAGGCCTAGGCAATTCATTGGATCTCTATATGTCTTCAGTAGCTTGGATTAATCTACTCACAGGCCATGATCTTTATGACTAGAAGGAATTTCCACATCAGAATATCCCTTTACAGAGGAATCACATACCTAGCATATTTAAATTCTTTAAGGAAAAGAGAATTATGTTCACCAGTAAAATGAATTTAACAAATATCTGTGATATTTCAAGCGTTTTCAAAAATAAAAAAGCAGTCAGAATACAAGGAAATATAAAAAGTATAAACATATAGGAAAGATTTAACTTTAGTGATTGTCTTTCTGCTACTATACAAAATTTGATAATAAATTAGAAAAAAGAACATTTGTTAGAGCCCTATTATGTATTCAAAAAGGAGAATCAATTCTATGTTAATCATGAGAAGCATGTGATTAATGTTGCTAAAGTGTTTTGAAGATGCACACAACCACATGACATGTAATCACTAATTAATGCATTATGCATCCATGTTTATTAATAATTTACTAGGAAATGATATCTGTTATACACCAGGATGAGTTATTTGGCATGTATTGTGTCATTTCCATTTTATTCTTTTTAAAAGAAATATCCTCAAACCTACAAAGCTTCTTTCGTCAACTGCTATTTCTTATTTCGTCAACTGCTATTTTTTTATTTCTGGAATTTTTGTAGATGGAAGGCCTAGTGAGGAAGTCAATTGTGGAAAATCCAAGGAGACTACCTATTTAGCCAGTGTTTACATCATAGTGTCATTATGGAGTATGGGATGGTTTCATTGAATTCTGAGCCTTGAGTCAGGAGTTATATAAACCAGCATTCAAATTCCTCCTTTTATTAGGTGTATAGGTTTTGGATACCTCTCTAGGATTTAATTACTATGCTCTTGAATGGACAAAATCTATGTTAATAGAAAGAGGTCTAATGCCAATAACAAAATAGCTCCTTGGGGTTTTACTGGTTATCCTAAAATCCATTATACATAGGCTAATATGGACAGCACAGGTATAGAGTCAAAATCAAGTGTGAAGTTGGTGGTGGTTTAAAATATATATATATATACATATATATATATATATATGTATATATATATATTTGAAAACAAATTTTGCTTCATTTTGTTTGTTAAATAATAAGAGATTTTCTATTTTAAATTTAATTTCTTTAAACTCAGATTCTTAATCAAAAATGTTTGTTTAAAAATTAACTTAATTGTTTCTATTATAGGCTCCAAGTAAGATTCTTTCCAAATGAACCATAATGATAAGCATTCACAATATTTGCAAATGTCCCCAATAGAAAATGCTACTTTAGTTTTCCATTTGTTCACAAAGCCTTCTGCCAAATAATTCTTTGAAATGTTTAACCCGAATCCCTCTGGTTTCATTTCAGTCTTTTTAGTTCCCTTTGATCTTAAAGAGAAACTGAGTTGCTACTCATCACTACTAGGGCATAGTGTTTTAGAACTATGTTGACTATAATTGAGTCCCTCTTCAGCCTTTTGCCAGGGAAATTAATGTAAATTACATAATATTTCCTGATGAGATATTTATTTAGCACTTTATTTATCTGTTCCTTTTTTCCCCCAAATGCTGTTGTTTTGCCCCTCTGGACTACCATTATTTTTCCTTCTATGATTAAAAACAAAACTAAGCTGAACATACTGTACTTTCTTTTAGCAATGTGTACTGCCTGTTGGAGATAGTTAACGATGTTGGTCAGCTGGGTAGTATACACACTTAAGGTATTTTAAGTATGATGAAGTCCATCTGAACAAATTATATTTTTCAAAAGAATCTGGAAGTTAGTTAAAGGGAATATCCCTAAGATAACACAGGATAAATGGCCACAGAAAAATTTTATTCCAGGTAAACAAAACTATCTTTGCTGTCACAACTATCTGAATGTTGAATCTGTCTGACAATGGATAAAATGGCATATGGGAAAAATGATGAGTGAGCAGGAACAAATTCACCCCAAAGGATCAAAAGACCCTGGATTAAATAATTCCACAAATTCAAGTTCTATTTATGGGAGAATCCTTGCATATCGGTACTGTATGAGACAATTTTAAACCACATCTGTAGTTATTAAAAAAAAAAAAGCTGAACCAAAGCTGAAATGTCTCATAATGGTAGAATATATCCATTGTCATTTACTTCAGAACCCTCAACATTACTCTTAAGGGATGACTGAAACAGGAAAATTCAATGTGATATAAAAAAAAATCCCAGGATTGCTATAAAATGAGACTGTGAAGTCAGGGAAAAATGGAGTTTTCTAAACATTTTACATTTTGCAATATGGTGCTATGCTTAAAGTCAGAAACCTAAATAAGAAATCTTGATTTCAGGGCAAATTCAATTTTGAGGAATACAGTGTGAGAATGTGAATTTTAAAAACAAATGAAGTAAAAATGCTCACTTTTAAAAAATCAAACACTGCTAAGTGAGCTATGCATAAATTTACTAACGAGCAGTCTATTCATAAATTTTTCAAATAAATAAAAGGGATGTGTATTTCTTACATGTCAATATAATTTTTAAAATTTATTTTATGATATTTTACAACCTGTATTTTCTCTCTCTTCTACTTCCATCCCCAAGAAGGAGGGCAATGTGATATAGGTGATACACATATGATCATGAAATGCAAATATCCATGTTTTTCATATCATGAAAGAAGATGCAAATTGCTTCATGAGCAAAAGAAAAAAATATGTTTCAATTTGCATTTGGATTCTATCTGTTCCTTCTGTGGAGCTAAATATCCTTTTTTTTTTCCATCATAAATCTCTTAGAGTTGTCCTGGCTCCTTGCCTTGTTGATAATAGTTAAATCATTAACAGTTGATAATCATACATTATTGTTGTTACTGTGTACAACATTCTCCTGCTTCTGCTCACTTCACTTTGTATCACTTCATATAAGTTGTTTCAGGTTTTGTTTTGTTTTGTGGGGGCATCTTTTGGGTTTGTCACTTCTTTTAGCATAATAATATTCCATTTAAAGCATATACTGCAACTGGTTCAGTCATTCCCCAAGTGATGGACATCTTTTCTGTTTACAGTTCTTTGCCACCACACACACACACACACACACACACACACACACACACACAAAGAGACATTTTTTTAAATAAGAAGGTTCTTTGTCCTTATCTTGGATTTCTTTGGGATACATATCTAGTAATGATAAAGGATAGAGGCATTTTCATGGCCTTGTGGGCATTGTTCTCTCTAAAATGGTTCTATCAGCTCACAGATCCACAAGTGGTTTATTTCTACTCTGATTTTTGCACCTCCCCTCCAACAGTTATCATTCTTTTTTGTCCTGTTAGGGAGTCTGGTGGGTATGAGGGCTAGGTACTTTTTATCCAAAACTGTCTTCTGGATAACTCCACCTTCTTCCAATAGAGCTCTCCATTTAAGGTGGGTAGAAGGGGGAGGTCAGGGTTCCATGGCAGAAGCTCTTTTGGTTTCTGAAAATGACCTCTATGTCTGGGTAAAGTAATGATCTGGCATTGTGGGGAACAGGAAGAAAACTCCATCAGAGGGCTGCCATAGGTAAGAAATACACATCCTTCCCTATGTCAATGTCTTTGGAAAACTTGAGTCTGCAATCTAGCTAAGCTCTAATTGAAATAAATGAATGTAGATGAGGCTGAAGGGTATTTAAGATCACTTATTCCCACTCACTGTGGCAGATGAGGGAATTGCTTTTTCTGGGGGTAAAATGTCAGTTTTGTCCACATAAGTGGGGAAATACTAATACAGCAATGTAATTGACATATTTTATTTTATTCATGAATATTTTGAGCAGCATGAGAGTGAAAAGAACAGTTGCTTTAGAGTAAGAGAATTTATATCAGGTACTGCTTGTGATATTTACTTTTGAGGTGATCTTGGGAAGGATGTTTAACTGTCCTGAATCTCAAATTCCTTCACTGGAAAATGATAGTGGAGTGACATGCCCCTTAAGCACCAAATATAGCATCCTTGATGTTAAATATTCAATTTAGAATCAAAAAATTACTTATAGGATGATTAAAGGAAATAACTTAATTCCTGTGATTCCTTAAACTTTCCCAAATACAATGTGATAGATTTTGGTAGTCCCTTCAGGTAACAAATTTATGACCTTATGAACTTCCATGTGCACATGTAAAGATAAAATGGATGGTGCTGGGTGACCTGATTATAAGTGAAGGCACTATTATACTCACACACACACACACACACACACATACATATGCTTGCATATGTGTATGTATATTTAGCTATATCTATTTATCTATCCATCCGTCCATTCATCCATCCTTCTCTCTGTCTATCTATCTATCTATCTATCTATCTATCTATCTATATCTGTCTATCTCTCTGTCTGTCTATCTCTCTATCCATTTATTTATATCTGTCTATCTGCCCATCCATTTGTCAATTATCTATCTATCTATCAATCTATCTATCCATTTATTTATCTATCTGTCCATGCATCTGTCCATTGTCCATCCATCCATCCATCTATCTATATCTTAAAACTTGTATGAGAGGTCTTGTGATACAAATCTATATGAATCTTAAGGTCAGTTATTTATGGCTCTAAAGTATTTCTCTGGCATGTACTAGCTGCGTAACCCTGGGAAAGTCACTTGGTCTACAATTTCTGATCTGGATTTATAAAATACTTTTTTTCATCTGAGAGTGACTTGCCTATTCAAAGAAATTACAAATCTAGTTCCAAGCTCTGTTCTTATTACGACTATTATAATTCTACCAAACCAAATTAATTTACATTATAGAATCTACCCTTTGTGTGATGTGACCACTGAAGAATATGGGCAATCAAAATATTTACAGAATTTGTTTGTGAGAGAATCATAAAACCACTTTAATTATATTTCCTTGTGGAAACAATCAATTACATTTAGGCAGTCGTGTAGCCTATACATCTATATGAGAATTGGTTCAAAAGACTATGGATGCTTACTCTGGGAATTCTCATTTTTATTTTTGTATGGGAGGAGTTATGGTAAAAGGTGGTGTGACAGTTCTCTTTTAGTATTGGAAGGGCTATCCTATGGAAGAAATATTTATTCTTGTTGGGCCCAGAGAACAGAATTAGGAACAATATTTTGTGGTAAGAGGGAACTATATTTATCTAAGGAGAAGAGGAGAAGGGAAGTAGGAGGAAGTGAAGCAGAAGGAGGAAGAAAGAAGAAGAAAAAGGACAAGAAAGAAGAGTAAGAGAAAACTAAACAATTAGTGCTCTACAAAAGTAGAATATGGTGCTTTGGGAAACATGAGATTCCCCCTCTGTAGAGGTCTCAGTCTACTTGCTGATGACTCTGTTGGACAGGTTGTAGAGGGATTGTTGTATTGTTGTAATGTATAGGTGGGGTGAATGCTCCCTGAAGTTTCTTCTGTTTCTTTAAAGTTGTTTCAGAGACTATAATTCAGGAACAATGATTGACTTCATTTGGAATCATAGCTGGAGAGATCAAATTAAAAATTTACTCTCAATTTAGGTAAATGACTTTTGTATGTAATTAATATTATAAAATATCTGGGAGACATGATAACAGATAATTCCTTCTGTTTTGTTAAAATCATATATTATTCATGGAAGACCAGTAATGGTATGTGGAAGGAGATGCCGTGGGACTGAAAAGTTTGGGTTAGAAAAAGATAGATGTTTCTTGCTAGGAAAATGGATTTAGAAATTTTCTTTGAAGAGATGGGTCAAAGATTCCTCCTATATTTCTATGAACCTGAGCTTCCGTGGCCTCCAAATACATAATTAAGCTTCTAAAATAACTCCCTTTCTGTGACTACAGCACTGAGTGATTATTTCTCCTATGTTTCAGCCTCCATTTCTTTATCAAATTTTTAGTTTCTGCTGTAACAAGGGTGCAAGATTAGATGAAAAGTGATCAAGCAAAAAATTAACAATATGTTTCTCACAAAATTCTCTGGCAAGACAGGGAAACAACCCCAACTATTTCAGGATCATTTGAGCATCTCTAGTGAGGTTATTTCTTCTTCCCTTTCTACATGATTGCCAAATCCAATATTTTAAAACCCCATAACAATTTAATCAATACATACAAGTAGTATTAAAAATATTTGATGAAAGGTGCTAGCAAAATGTGAAAGCTTCTAAAAACATACTGTTTTTCACTGGCCAGGCTAAAGGAAAAGGTCTCAGAAATGATAATATGAGCATGAGACAAGGAAATGTTTAGATATAAATTATTGGGTACCAGTATATTTCTGAAGATCAGAGGGTTATGAATCAGAAAATGAATTGCTAGTGAAATTTATGTAACAATCTAAAAAAAACATAATTTCTCTTTTTGTATTTTAATAACATTTGTGTGCTTCTGTTAGAATACAGTACCATCAAACAATGTTGTTTAGGGGTTTTTTTTGTTTTTTTTTTTTTGACTTGCTGTTTAGGAAGTGAGCATGAATGCCAAATGGAACAATTAGCATCAGGGAAGTCTCTTCTTTTACTCACTTCATTCCCAAGCCCCCATTGCCAATTCAGGAAAAGTTCTTAGCTCTGTGTGTGTGTGTGTGTGTGTGTGTGTGTGTGTGTGTGTGTGTGTGTATGTGTGTGTTAGTTAAATTAGAACTTGTTCAACTAATTATGTTTGTATAGACAAGTGTTTATTTAACATGGTTTATAGATCTCTTCAGGGCAGACAAGTTATTCCAATGAGACCACACATTTGAATACATGTCAAATATCATTTTGATAAAAATCATAACTTTAAAGCTCAAAGGAACTTCTAAGTCTATCTATTCTAAATCTTTTCTAGATAAGGAAAACGAGGGTCAGAAAGAGAAACAACTTACCCAACGTCATACATTGGGCCAAAATGAGATCCAAGATTACTTTCACTGACTCTAGATTTATGTACACTCTAGATTAAGGCAACAATTAGAGACCACCTCTAATTTAATTCCAACAACATATGTGATCAAATGTACTATAATAATCCAACATTCCTTCTGTAAACTGAATAATTCATTATCCAGAAATATGTTGCTATTTTTGAGATGCATGTAAGGACTATTGTAATTAACAAAACAGAAATTGATTCAAAAACAATCTCTATTTAGAGTAGATTAGGGAGACATAAATAGGAACTTATTTTTATTATTAAATTCTAAGTATTATGAGGAAAATATATTATGAATCTATAATAACAAGAAAAAAAGAGTTCTGCTAGTGTTTTTTTTTTTTTTAATAAATAGGATTGGGCATGTTCACTCATTATCCATAGTACATTTTTGTCATTATGCACTTTCTCAGTAAACTAAACATTTAACTTTTTTAGTTTCCTTGCTTGTTTGTGATTTTTTTCCTATATCTCCTTCTATTGTCTTGAGTATTTAAGAAAATATTTCAAAACTACCTTTCGTTTCTTTTTTCATCTTAGTTTGCCTTTCTTTTACATAATCACCATCAAGCTCCAACCCACCATATATCCAAATCAGAAAAAAAGAAAAGCAATATTTTTGTGATAAATGTGTTGTTAAACAAAACACATTGGATATCTGGAGAGATCATTTTGTATCTCCAGTCCATCACTTCTCTTTCATCATCAGCTGTCTGGAATTGTGCTTGGTGATTATAGTATTTTTAAATCTTTCAGAATGCTTTTATGATAATTTTACTAGTGCATAAAATGTCCTTCTTCATCTATCTACTTCACTTTGTATCACTTTGGTTAAGTGTTCTAGGGTTTCCGTGAATAAAATGCCAAATATGCCATTATTTATTTAACTGTGGACCAATTGATGGCAATCTTTCTTTGTTATGACAAAAAAGCTACATTTATAGCTGCTTTTCTGTATGTATGTATGCAGGCATTTGTCTTGTTCCTTGATTCCCTTTGGGCTAAGGTGTGCACAGTTTAAAGACTTACTTATATTTTGCCTTTCAGAAAAGCATGTAATCCACATTTCTCCACTAAGGACACCATTGAATATATTTTCCTGAGCCCCAGTAACAATGATCATTTTCCTATTTTTTTCATCTTTGTTGTTCTGAATACAATGAGGCAATTTGTTGTCCTCTAATTTTTAGTGATTTCGAGTATTTTTCATCTAGTTGTTGAAAGATTATACTTCTTTCTCTGAAAACTTAACATATCAATATTATATTGAAGATTATAATGGGATAGAGGATGCCTTTCATGATGACTTGAATTCACTCATGAATTAAAGTGTTTTTATGATTATTTGACTTGTCTTAAAATACAATATTCTTATTAAATATTTTATTCAATAATCCTAAATCAAGAAGGTATTTATCTTTGCTAGTTAAAATGGAGAAAAAAATGAGTGCTGTAGTTAAGAGGTTGTCATGGGTGATTTATTGTCTTCTGACTGAGAATCCTGATTATTCTTAATTTTTAAAATTTAAATTAAATATAGATTTATATTTAAATAACACTCCCCTACAAATATACTTTGGTTAGAATCCCATAATAACCTAAAAACACTAATCATGTTCTGATACATTAAGTGTGAAATTGAGATTAACTCCATCCTAGTTATTTTTTAGAATTTTAGCCACCACGAACATATATATATATATATATATATATATATATATATATATATATATATATATATATATATACACCCCACTTAAGGATTAAGTGTGGGGGAGGAAGGTCTATGATCCACATGTGCTAGCAAGTGACAAATCAGAAACAAATGACTGCCTTCTGGGCAAAGCCAAGTTTAAGCCACCATTGGTACATGTAAGGCACAGGAAGTGGCACAAAGAACTGCCTTTAAATTTCATGGTCACTTCCTTTGGTGGGGGTCTTTGGTTTGGAACTTGACCTTGTAGGAACTCAGGCTGAAGATCTCAGACTGCTTCCCTTTGGACTATCATATGGTGAGTTCAAAGGCCGACTCCCTTTACTTGTTTTTTTTTTTTTTGGAGTACTAGCTTCTGGAGAGACCAGTCCTCTTGGGACTCCTTTTCCCTTGGCTTTCTGGAGTCCCTATCCTTTGGAGAACCCCTCATCTTGGAGGAGGCCTCCTGGCTGGAAGCCATGTTAAATTTAATCCTCTACCCTCCACCCCCCCCCCCCCCACTTTCTGGGGCCTCTGAATTCCTGCCTGGCGGGAGCAGCTCTCTCTCTCTCTCTCTCTCTCTCTCTCTCTCTCTCTCTCTCTCTCATTCTCTTAATTTCTTCTCTCTATTTGTAAATAAACTACCAAAAAAGCCATTCTGATTTGAGTAATTCATTGGGATTTAGTAATTAAATCCCTAGCAACCAATTCTCAAATATTCAGTCAAATAATAAAATTTACCCCTTACAGTCGGAATCCTCTATCTATTTTTCTATATATCTACTTACTTATTTACCTGTCTATGGATACACACAAACATATGTTAAAGGGTATGACAACAATGAGTTATTTATTGCATTAAATCTTAAAATTTAAAAATAAAAAATACTCAGAGGGAAATGTATATGTGTAAAATATACCTATTTTAACAACAAAAGAAAAAAGGGGGCTGAAATAACTGTATATGCAATTTAAAGCACTAAAATATGAAAAAACACTAATATAAATTTTTAAAGGATACATGTTGAAAATGAAAGGAAACAGATGAATTAGAAAATAAAAGACTCTGCAACAAAATTAAGAAATATTTTAAAGACTAACAAAATCAATAAAATATTGGTTATATTTTTTAAAAGAAAAAAGACATTATTATATTTAAAGATGAACATAGTTAATTTATTGATGATTAAATTAAAAAAATAGTATAACAGAGATATATTTCAGGAAAAGTTACAATTTATAAAGAATAATTATCCAAAACATAAGATATTCAACTTAGCAAAACAAAAGATTCTAAACAGCATAATCTCAGGAAAATAAGTTAAGAAAGATATGAATGTATTACCAGTAGGAGAAGGATGATTTACATGGATTTAAAATGGCCTCTTTTCTCTCAGATAAGGACAATTATATTCTACAAAAATATGTTCAGGTTTTGAGAAAAAAAAGATGTAGTCTTTTATAACAAATTTCATCTTAAGAGAGAAAGCTGAGAAAAGAAGTGTAAACCAACTTTTGTTTAAATTAATGCAAAAAAAAAGAAATCATAAAAAGCTTAAAGAAAATTATATGAATATGATGAAAATAATTTTCTATGATTAAGATGAATTCATATTGAAATATAAGGATGATTCAAAAATTTTAAAATCGTGTTCTCCATCACAAAAACAATACAGACAACAAAAATAACACTTGATTGTGACATTGCCTGGAGAATGGGTATCTTAGAAACATATATACTCATTTATCTTAAACATCAAAGTCAAGGAAGGACTTCTCTTTAACATGCTCAAAAGTTTATTGACACGTGCCAATCTTATTTTTTGTGGAGAACAAGAAGGATCTCTAAAAGAAATAGAATTATAATAAATATACATAATTTTTCTGCTATTACTTGTTATGATCTAGAAAAGACAATAATGTTGGGTCAAATTTTCTCCATTGGTAAACATCATGGTTTTCTCAAAAAATTCTAGATATTCTGAGAAATTAGCTGTTAGCTTCAATAAATAATTAAAATATAAAATAATTTCACACAGACTAACAGAATTGAGGGAAATAAAAATAAGTGAAATTTTAATCTATTTACTTAAACTTTCTATACTCACAAAATTGATTTAAATATAACTATGAAAACACTTAGAATGAAATATAAGAATTAAATAACTGTAAAGTACTTATGCATGAATCATGCCAGAATGACAAAATAATTATATTTTAATTTAATTTTACATTCAATTATATATTAATCAAGTCATCAAGTGGATATTTTATGGAGTCAGAAAAAATTAAAATAACTGGAAAAAAGCTTTTGAATAAATGCTGAGGAAGAAAAAGTGAAATTTCCAGGTAAATGAAAGCAGAGTCTCCAAAAACTTGCAAACTGTCTCCCAACACTAGATTTGAAAATAACGGCATGAAAAATTCTGAATTTGTGATAGTGACCTCCCCATAGTTTTTGTGTGCGTGATTTTTTTCCCCTTTGGGTTCTATTTTGCTATTTCAGTTATTATAGTGCATGATCTACTATATTCTTTGAGTTGCCCTGTTCTGTGATGGATATTAGGTGCTCCCACCAAGCCTGGCAGGAAGCTCTGCCCCTGCCCCTGCAAAGAGACAGTTCCCTTCCCGCTGTGACAGCACCCAGGGACTCGACTGTGCTGGATTCTCATCCTACAGCAGTCATCCTTGCTGGCCCCCTTCCCTTCCTCACTCCTCTCCTGCCAGCACAGTCCTGGGCATTGTTTTGCTCCATGGAGGCATGACATCTTGTCCTTTGGGTGTGGTTCTGGCAGACCCCCCTCCATTTGTTTCCTCAGTTCCCAACTGTGTCCCTGTGTGGGTCCTGGAGCAGCTGCTGTCAGAGCTGTCCCCAGTATCCGTGCCCATCCATTCTTTACTAATAGGGGTTCCCAAGTTCAGCAAACAAAACCTAGTTGCTCATCTTCCCCTCAGGGGCTGTCTTGTGGCTCCCACAGGGTTGGCTCCATTCCTGCCCCCAGGGGTCCACCAGGTAGGCCAGACATCAGGGAAATCAGACATTTTCCTCCCTAGTTATCTCTGACTGTTCTCCTTCATCTTCCACTCCTATCTACTTCTGCTACTTTTAAAATGGATTCTGTGGAGTTATTTTTGGGTTGTTGTTGGGAGTTTATTTTTTTGGGGGGGCAAGGGGTTATTTGCAAGGTTAGGAAACTTCACACCCTTCTCCACCATCTTCCCACAATGCATCTCTTCATGAGAGGGCTGATTAAAAGAGGTAGTACTAAGAAGCAAAACAGATGATTGAGAAAATAGCACTGGAGGTAGGTAGAGAAAACCAGAGAGAAAGAAATGCACAGAAAATAAGAAAAAATGTGGATATGAATGGAATGGACTTATTCATAAAATTAAAAAACCAAATGCTTGAGAAACCAGAATCCAATAATATGTTAACAGAGATGTCTGAAACAGAAAAACACAGAGTTAAAATAAGGGCCTGCAACAGAATTTATTCTGTGTCAGTTTAAATAAAACAAGGAAAGAGTAGCATTCATAATCTCGAAGCAAAATTAAAAGAGAGGAAAAATTAATTAAATGAGATCTAATTAGAGTTAGAGATAATAAATCTTACTGATAAGGCAACAGATAATGAAGTAATATCAACAATAAACATGTATATCACATGTAAAACCCAATGAAATTGCTTGTCAGCTCTGGGAGGGGTGAAGGAGAAGAAAGGAGGAGGGGAAGGAAAGAACACAAATCATGTAACCATGGAAAATATTCTAATCAATTAATCAATAAAAATTTAAAAAAACTTATATGTATCAAATGATTTAGTCTCTAAATTCTTAAGGGAAAAATTAAATTAAATGAATTACAGGAGGAAATAGTAAAATTATACCAGTTTGGGGGAATAGCTAACTGGGCATAGTAGATAGAACACTGGGCCTGGAGTTGGGAAGATCTGGATTCAAATATTGCTTTGACATTTCCTAGCTTTATGAACCTAGGGAAGGCATTTAACCCTAAATGCCTACCCCTTGCCTTGTTTCTGCCTTATAATTGATGAGAGTATGTAAGTGTTCATAAATATGTGATTTACATAAAATAATTATTAGTTGGGAACCTCAGTTTTTCCTTCTCAGAGCTAGATATATCTAATTGTAAAATAAATAATAAAGAAGTTAAAGAGATGAATAGAATTACGGAAAATTTAGATATGACAGATACCTGGAGAAAATTTGAGGGCAATAAAAAGGAGTATGTCTTGTTCTTAGCTGTACATGGTATATTTTTAAAATTGCCTTTTATTAATTGATAGAATTCATGAATAAATGCAAAAAATCAAGAATATTAAATGTTTAATTATAAGGTTTTAATGTAAGAAAAATTACATGTAATAATGAGCCATGAAAATATAGACTAAAAATTTAGTGAAAATTAAATAAACTAATTTTAAACTTTGGGTTGATCAGTAAAAAAATACCTATGCCTACCCTTTGAGCCAAGGATATAGGTCTATATCCCAAAGAGATTAGAGATAGGAGTAAAGGACCAACTTGCAAAAAATATTTTTAGCAGTTTTCTTTATAGTGACAAAGAACTGAAAACTGAGGGGTTGTCCATCAATTCACGAATGGAAGAACAATTTGGGATATATGGATTGTGTATATTATACATATTGTAACTAATTGTATTACAACATAAGAAATGAGAAATGAGGTGAGTTCTGAAAAACTCCAAAAGACATATGATTTGATGTGAAGTAAATAAAACCAGGAGAATAGTATATATGATAACAGAAATATTTTATGATGATCAACTGTGAAGTAATAAACTATTATCTAAACCATATATATTGGTCCCAAGAAAAACCCCAAGGGATTCATGACAAAAAAATGCTATACAAAGTCAGAGAAGAAACAGTTGGAATTTGATTGTAGATCAAATCATGCCATCTTTCATTTTATAGCCTTCATAACTTTTGTTTTTATTGTATGTGATAGGTTTCTTCTGTCATGGCACAGGGATATGTAAAAATATGTATTGCATGAAGGCAATGAAATAAACTAAAATAGGCTATTTACCACCTTGGAACCAAGGAAGGAAGGGAGGGGGAGAGAGAGAATTTAAGTCACAAAATGTCAGAAAACAATTGTAAATTTTTTTCTATATGTATTTTAAAAACAAAAGAAAGTAAAGATAAATAAGAATGACTGGGTGAAAGAACAAATCAGAAAAAAATCATTATTTAATTAAAGGAAATGCAAAAAAAATGAGACAGTGCCCCAAAATGTGTGGGATGTATCTAATGCAGTAACAAGAGGAATAAATGGAGCTTTTCTTAAAATGATAAGTAGTATCTATCTAAAACCAAAAGCAAGAATTATCTGTAATTGAAATAAACTTAAGTCTTCGTAATAAGATAAGTGGTGAAGCAAGAATGTCTCATTACCACTATAATTCAATATTATACTGGAAATTCTAGTGGTAAGGTAGCAGAGAGGATAGAGTGCCTGTTCTGGATTCAGGAGGACTTACCTTTATGAGTTAAAAATTGTCCTCAGACACTTACTAGCTATATCTTACTAGTATGGTTCCCTCTGTTTCCTCATCTATAAAATGATTTGAAGAAGGAAATGGAAAACCAATATCTTTGACAAGAAAACCCAAATGGGGTCATAGATGGTGAGACATAACTGAAATGACTGAACAACAAAACTAAAAATGCTATCCATAAGAATATTACAAGAAAAAGAATTTGAAGGAAAAAGAATAGGCAAAGAGAAAACAAAACTTTCACTCTTTGCAGATGTTATGATTATATCCTTAGAGAACTCTGGGAACCAACTAATGAGATTAGTTGAAATAGCAATTTTGGCTTGATATGAAATAAACACACCTAAATCATCAGTATTCCTGTATACTGTCAATAAAACCTATTGGAAGAAATAAAAAGAGAAATTCCAATTAAACTAATTGTAGAAAATAGAAAATACTTGGGGGTGTACTGCCAAAACAAACCTAGGAATTATATGGACACAATTATAAAACATCCTTACGAATAGAAATAGAATAACTGAAGAAATATTAATTGCTGATGGGTAAGGCAAGCCAATAAAATAGAAATTATAATTCTATCCCTCTTATCTAGTTCCACACCAATAAAACTACCAAAGTATTATTACCTTAACAAAATTTGTTTGTAAAAAAAAAGTTTAAAACTATCAATGAAATCAAAGAAAAATAATGAAAAAGAAAGTATATCATCACATGATTTCAAATTACATTGTAGAAAGGTAATTACTAATACCAGGTCTTTATCCCAAAGAGATTAAAGAAAAGGGAAAAGGGTCTAGATATACAACAATATCTATATCAGCTCTTTTTGTGTTGTCAGAGAATTGGAAATTGAGGGGATACTCTTCAATTAGGTAATAGCTGAACAGTTGTGCTTTATGACTTTTAATTAAATACTATTCTACTATATGAAATAATGAGAAGAGTTGCATGTGAGGGAGGCCAAAATGACCAGCCTTGAAAATATAGGAAAGCCTTAACAAGCTGGCTAGCCTTGGAAGTTAGGAAGACCCCAATAAACATGCAGCTGCAGTAGGTACCAGATAAAGGCCAGGAAGACCCCAATGACATTAAATTGTCAAGGTCCCAAGAATAGTATGTAACTGATAAGGGCTGAGGGGAGCCAAACATGCCGGCAATGTTCCAAGAATCGTATGTAGCAGATAAGGGGCTGGAAGAGGGGGCCATACATGCTGGACAGTACTTAAGGCCCAGCGTCTCAGAAGCAACTTGGAACTCTGATGGCAGAGGTTCCCACTGATGCACATATCAGTTCAATAAATGGCCTTTCTCTGCCTGTTTGCATTGTCCACGGGTCTTCCTTGGTGGTGGGTGAAATCCCGGACCTTAACACATGGTAGGAGCCAAGATGGCAGAGTAAAAGGACACTCTGCTACCCCAACCCTCCATACATATACTCATGAAAATAAAATCAATCATCTTAAAACAAAGGAAAGCAGAGGAATATATCCTCTTAGAGGAAGAAGAGGGAGTAACTTGGGCAGCACAGAATCTTAGGAACCAGAAGAATTTTGATCAGTCCAACAGACTGTTACCTGACTAGGGGCAACAAACCTGCAGAATGAGAACAAGCCTAGCCCAAGCTACTCAACAAAGGCAAAGAAGGTAGAGAATGCAGGGTGCAAGAGCAGCCCAATCTAAGCCACTCCAACCAGTTAGTGAAGACAGGGAGGTTAAAAATATAATCTATTCGATTGTGGTAGCAGAAGTCCTGAGGCAGCTAAGTGGCAGAATGGCAACTAGTCCAGACTAAGCTATTTGTTTTGAGTAGCAATGGCAGAGAGGGTAGAAATTGATGCACTCTGATGTGGCCACAGAATGCCTGAGGTAGCAAAGGGCCAAAGTGGGGGACTGGCCTAGCCTAAGATACTCTGTAAGGATAGCTAAGATAGAAGAGAGGAGACAATACACTTCCATGTGGCCTGAGGCAGTGAAGTTGCAGATGACCTGAGGTAAGCAGAGCTGACACACTCTGGGGAAATATGTCAGGTGGGCACATTGCAAATACCAGGGAAAAGTACTCTCCAAACTTAGAAAAGTGCTTCCTCTCATCCAGGAGCACAGAATAACCTTAACAGATAGATAAGGTAACAGAAAAAAATAATAATTTGAAAAACAAGAAAAAGAGAAGGAAAAAAATCTGAACCTGAAAAGTTAGAAGTAGGGAAGTTCAAAATGTGAACCAGAAAAGGCCAACAGTGCCAACAAAAGAAAAATGTGATGTCTCAAAGGAAAGTATGAAAGGATGTCAAGCCCCTAAAGAATCATTGGAAGAACTTGAAAATAAGTTATAAAATTAAATAATAAGAGAACTGACAGAAAAGCTAAACAGATGGGAACATATACTAAAAAGCTAGAAAAGTCTAAAGGGAAATAGATGTACAAAATATATTGAAGAAAACAACTTTATAAGGAATAGAATGGATGAAATGAAAATAGAGACAAAAAAATAAAACTGAAGGAAAAACAACTCTTTAAAAAGTAGAAAATACTATTGTGCTCAAAGGAATAATAAACTGGAGGAATTCCATGTGAACTGGAATGACCTCCAGGAATTGATGCAGAATGAAAGGAGCAGAACCAGGAGAACATTATACACAAAGACTGATGCACTATAGTAAATTAAAATGTAATGGACTACTAGTAGCAATGCAACGATCCAGAATTATTTGAAGGGACATATGAGAAAGAACGCTATCCACATCCAGAGGAAGAATGGGGGAAAAGAAAGACAGAAGAAAAACAATCACTTGATCACATGGGTCAGTAGGGCTATGACTGGGAAAGTGGACTCTAAAAAATCACCCTTATGAAAACACTAATAATAAGGAAATGGGTCTTGATGGATGGCACATGTTAAACCCAGCAGAATTGTGCATCATATATAGGAGGGGATTAGGGGAAAGGAAGGGAAGGAACATTAGTCTTATAACCATGGAAAATTATTCTAAAGCATCTAATTAAAAAAATTGAAAAAAATAAAAATAAAAAGTAGGATCATAAACTGAATATGTTTCTCAAAGGAAAAGGAAATACAAAAAATCAAATAAAAAAAAAACAAATCCCTAAAAATTTGAATTTGGCAACCAGAAGCTAATGAATCTTTAAGACATAAGGAAACAATAAGACAAAATCAAATGAATAAAAAAATAGAAGAAAATCTAAAATGTCTTTCTGGAAAGAGAACTACTTGCGAAATTGATCCAGAAGAGAAAACCAAGAACCATAAGAATACCTAATAGCCACAATAAAAAAAAAATTTAAAAAGAGCCCGGACCCCATATTGCAAGCATGATCAGAGAAAATTGCCCTGATATCCTAAACTAAGGGAAAAAAATATAAATTGAAAGAGTATAGCAATCATCTACTAAAAGAGAACATAAAATAAAATACCTAAATACTATTCACCAACTTCCAGAACTCCTAGTCTAAGGAAAAAGTACTACCTGCAACCAGAAAGAAACAATTTAAATATCGTAGAGCTACAATCAGAATTACAGAGGACCTAGCAGCTTCCAGAAGACATGGAAAGTTATATCTCAAAAGGCAAATGATCTAGGACTACAATCAATAATTACATATTCAGGAAAACTGTTCATAATAACTCAGGTGGGTACATTTTATTTAGTGAAACAGATGAATTTCAACTTTCCTGATCAAAAAGTCAGTGCTAAAAAGGAAATCTAATAGGAAAATTTGACATGGAAGAGAAATATAAAAAATTAAAATGAAAACTTGAAGGTTTACAGAAGGTTGATTTAAGTCCATTAATACCTGGAAGGCATGAATTATATATCTAAGATACTTGAGACATTTAAGGTTTTTAAAATTAAGATAATTAAGAACTTTATCATTATTAGATCAATGAAGAGAAATATACCTAGAAGGATGGGAAGAAGCTGAGTAGGATAGCCTGGTTCAAAAAAAATCAAGGGACAGGAAAAAGGAGTACATAGGGAGAAGAGACATGGAGAGACAAATAAGAATCAATACAGTGGAGAAGAAGATAGAGGTTGAATTTTCTTTAATCAGAAGTAGCTCAAAGTAGATGTAATACCCACACTCAATCAATTATAGAAACCTCTTTAAACTAAAAGGAAATAGGAAGGTAAAGGGAATAAGAGAAGAGGGGTGAGGTGGACAAAAAGGAGGGTGAATTGGAGAAGGTTGGTTGAAAACAAGGCATTTTTGCATAAGAAAAGACAAAAAGGAAAGAGAGAAGGATAAAAGAGCAGGAAAATAAAATGGAGGGAAACACATAATTAGTCATTATAACTGAATGAGAATAGGAGGAGCTCATCCATAAAATGGAATAGGACAGCAAAATGGACTAAATGTCAGAATCCTAGAATATGCTATTTAAAAGAAACACATTTAAAGCAGAAATTTACACAAAATAAAATAAAAAGCTGGAAGAGATTCTACTATGCTTCAACTAAAGTCGAAAAGAAAAAAAAAACAAGGGTAGCAATCATGATCTCAGATAAAGCAAAAGTAAAAATTAACCTAATCAAAGGTACTATGTTTAATGAAATAATAAAATTTTAAACATATATGCACAAAATGGAACAGCATTCAGATACCTAAAAAAGAAATTACTTGAGTTACAGAAGGAAATAGAAAAACATTTCTAATGGAGGCCTTAATCTTTCCTTCTCAATCCAACCAAAAATAAGAAAGAAGTTAAAGATGTAAGTAGAAAAGGGAAATCAATAAACCATCAATGAATCCCCTAAGAAAAAGCCCCTAGTGTCAATTGGGCTCACAAATGAATTCTATTAAATGTTCAAAGAACAAATAAGTCCAATACTACATAATTTTTAATAGGATTAGAATAAATCCTTTCAAACTCTTTTAATGACACAAATATGACCCTGATATGTAGATCAGGAAAAGCTAATATAAACAAACAAACAAACAAAAAACTACAGGCCAATCTCCCTATTGAACATTTACGTATAATTTTTAATAAAATATTAGCAAGGAGATTACAGCATTATATCACATGTATTTTACACCATAATCAGGTAGGTTTTATACCTGGAAAGCAAAGATGGTTCAATATTAGGAAAACCATCAGTATAATCTACCATATCATTATCAAAACCAAGAGAAACCATATAATTTTTTCAATAGATATAGAAAAGGCATTTGACAAAATACAATACCTATTCCTTAAAAAAAACACACAAAAAAATTAGAAAACACTGGAATAAACAGAACTTTCCTTACAGTGATAAAAGACATGTATTTAAAACCATTTGCAAGAATTATTTGTAATAGGGACAAACTAAAACCTATCCCAATAAGATCAGTGGTGAAGCAAAGATGCCCATTATAATCATAACTATTTAATATTGTATTGAAGGGGAAAGAAAATTAAAGAATTTGAATAGGAAATCAGGAATTAAAGTTATTATTTTTTGCAGATGATATGATGGTACACCTACAGAATTAAATGAAAATAAAAGAAATAATTAAGAACTTTAGCAAAGTCACTTCATTCAAAATAAACTCACATAAATTACCAGCATTTCTATTTACTACAAAGTCTAACAGACAAATGATAGAAAAGGAAATTCCATCCAAAATAATTCTTGACTATAAATTATTTAGAAGTATACCTACTGTGAAGACTGGATTTGGCTCTCCCCTGATTGTAACAATGAAGGTACTTGGCTCTTCCCTGATTGTGAAGATATAAATTGTAACTCATGTCTATTTTTAGATTTTAATCCCCATAAGCATGAACACCCTACTTAAAAGTTAAGTATGGAGACCTGCCTATTTTTAGATTCATTCACAGAAAGTACAAATATCCCACTTAATCATGAAGTGAGAGGTCTGTGACCCATGTGTGTGATAGTGGGTAATGAATCAGAATAGACTAACTGCCTTCTGGGCAGTCCTAGAGCAGAGTGTCAGCTGTGACTGGTAAATGTGAAATTAGGGGAAGTGATGCAAGAGAAAATGCCTTTAAAAGAGAGAGTGCTACAGAGTGGGGAATTTCTTGGAGCAGAGTTCAACTTGGACTTCTACTTCTGGTGAAAAAATTCTTCATGCTTTCAAGTTGAGGCTGGTGAAGAGGGGCAGAAGAATCTACTGACTGGACTGACAATTGGTGAGTGAAAGGATGACTCTTAACTGTTGGATTTTCTGAAGAGACTTCTAGGGTCCTCAGCTTTGCTAGGGCCCGCTGAAACTAATTCTGCCTGCCCAGAGGGGCCAGTAGAAATTACTTAGTGCTCAGGCTAGATAGCTTACCTTATCCTCTCTCTGATTTCTTGCTTCACTCTCTAAATTTTGTAATGGAATTGTAAATAAAATCTCTTTGGAACTAATTAAATTCCTGGCAACCACTACCAAAACAAACACAGAAACTATCTGAACACAATTACAAAACACTTTTCATACAAATAAAGTTGGACCTTAACAATCAGAAAAACATTACTTGTTCCTGGATAGACTGAACCAAAAAAAAAAAATCATAATCTCAACTAAATTAATTTCCCTATTCAGTGCCATACCAATAAAACCACCCAAAAATTATTTCACAGATAGGAAAATTATTAACAAAATTCATCTTGAAGAAGGAAAAGCCAAGAATATTAAGGGAATTGATGAAAAAAGAATGAAGGAACGAGGCCTAGCCATACCAGAACTAAAACTATATTACCATGGTAATAATCAAAACAATTTGGTCCCGGATGAGAAAAAGAGCAGTTGATCAATAGAATAGATTATGTAATGAATACATATTAGTAGTTAATGTCCATAATAGCTCAGTATTCATTAAACCTAAAGAACCAACCTTATAGGGAAAGAACTCACTATTTGAACAAAACTGCTAAGAAAACTGAAAAAGGGCATGGCAGAAACTAGGCATAGATGAACATCTCACATCATTCATCAGATTAAAATTAAAATAGACACTATCTAGGAGAAAAAAAGGTGACAGCATAAACAGTTTAGGAAAACCTGTAAAATCTCCATGTCAAACTTATGGAAAAGGGTACAATTTATGACCAAACAAGACAAAGAAAAGATTATGAAAAATAAAATGGATAATTTTGATTATATTAACATAAAAAGGTATTGTACAAACAAAATCAAAGCATCCAAGATTATAAGGGAAATAGAAAATTTGGAAAAAAATTATAGCAAGCATCTCTAATGAAGGATGCATTTCTCAAACATATGGAGAACTGAGTCAAGCTTTTAAGTATATAAAGAAATTGTATTGCAATTGAAAAATAGTCAAAGGATATGAACAGATAGTTTTCCTAGGAAGAAATTAAAATTATTTGTAGTCATATTAAAAAATGCTCCAAATGACTATTGATTAGAGAAATGGAAATTAAAACAGCTCTGAGCAACCACCCCACACCTATCAGATTGGCTAACATGACCAAAAAAAGGAAAATTATAAATGTTATAGGGGGTCTGTAAAAGTTGGAATATTAATACATAATTGGTGGAAATATGAACTGATAAAACTATTCTAGAGAACAACATATAACCATACTAAAAAGGTCATAAAATTATGCAGACTCTTTAAAACAATAATAATACTACAGGTTCTATATCCGAAAGATATCAGACATAGGGGAAAATAATATACTTGCATAAAAATATTAGCAGTTCTACTTGTAGCAGCAAAGAACTGGAAATTGTTGTTAATTGCTTATAGAGTAGAGGAATAAGTTGTAGTTTATGGTTGTAATGGAATAATACTATTATGCCCTAAGAAATGATGAACAGAATGAGTTCAGAAAACCTGTAAAAGACATATGAACTGATGAAATCAATCTTGGTCAAGTAATAGTTTACTAGCCTCCTTATGAACTATTGAGTCCAATTTTCCCTTGGCTTAATGCAGGCATTAGTCAGTTTCTACTGCCCTTGGAAGTAGTAGTAGTAGTAGTTGTAGTCTTCTGGCTGCCCCCTTGATAGTTTAGAAATGAGCCCTTGGAAGTATGTTGCTTAATAAGGTTAACACCACTCAGCTCAGGCAAAAAACCATATTTTTTTTTTCTACCCCAGTTAATTCCTCCTCTAAGGTTATCTTTGAAAGGCATTTTTGCTTCAATTTCTAGAAACCGATACCTTCTTCATTCATTCATTTAATCATCATAAATGCTTGGAATAGAATTATATTTCCTGACACATCTAAACATGATTTGTATACAAAATCATTTTAGTTTGAAGCCTTTTATTACTTAGTGAAAAACCTATGAGTGATTCATTGATTCAAGTCTCTTCTCATCTTATTAAGGTATTGAAGTTTAGAGATGGATTGGTACATATTTATTCTGTATATGCTTATATTTCTTTTTGTTATTGATTTCACTGGAAAGTAAGCATCTTGTACATTAGGGTTTTTTTATTCTTTATATTTGCACCCTAAGTGCCTATATTTGTACCCCAAGTACAAAGGTATCTTTCATGCATAGTAGTTGCTCTTTAAATGTTTTGTTTAAAGTTTGATTGGATGACAGTTTAGAATTATGAAGAGTGATTTAATTGTGCATACTTTTTATATGAAAATTCTACAATTGAGTGTGTCCACCATGGAAGTCAAAGACAAAATTAATTTTTGAATATATGCCAAAAATATTCATAGTTTTACTGTTTGATTAACTAAAAACTATATACAAAATAGATTTATACAAACCAGTTATGACTCAAAAAAAACAATGCCATATAGAAATGATGACATATAATTTTTTACGAAGAGGTTATGGATATGAGGAATTCAGAGAAACATGGAAAAATTTGTATGAATTGATGCCAAAAGAAATAAGTAGAAACAGAATATATATGTGTAGGTATATTATATATGCATACATAACATACACACAAAGGCACATAATATAGATAAGTATATCATATATATATATATAAATATACACACAATTATGGCAAAAAAGCAAAATGATTATAAAAATGTCAAACTCTTAATAGAGTAATTTTAAAAAGTCTCTCAAAAGAATAAAAAAATCTATAGAAATAGGCAGGGTTGTACTAGAGAATTATATAAATCATCATACATAGTCATGCTGTTATTGGTTGTTTTGTATTTTCCTCATGTTTTTCTTTGTTACAAAGGAGACGGGAGATAGTTTAAGAAATGGTATCTCAGAAACCCATATAAAAAAACAAAAGTCATCTATAGAACACTTTTTAAAGCCTCCATTAGGCACCTACTACCTGTAGGGACTGGTGTTATAAATTCTGAATGAATACACAATTGATTAAAGCAAAGCTTCTGTCCTCAAGAAGCTTATTAATTAATGAAAATTTATGAAATGCCTGCTATGTTATAGGTACTGTGCTAAGTGCTCATAATCTAGCATGGATCTCTAGGAGTTCCAGAAATATGTGTCCTTTTCTTTTAACAATAGAAAATTATATACAGTGTTAAGGAAATAATAAAGAAAAAAAAGAAAGGAAAGAAACCAGATATTATTCATCTTGTACTTCCTAAATCTTTAATGCCTCAAGTATGGAAAATATACTGTATTTCTGAAAGTTTAGAGGTTTGACTTTTTTTCTGGAAGAGAAAAGAAAAGCAAATTTTTCTTAACTAACATTCTTGGAAATTGGTTGACCACTGAGGTATCAAATAATAAGAGGCTCCCTCTTGAGCAGCCCTAATTGGTAGGCACATCCATAATTAGGTTGGAAGAGATGAGTAACAAGAAAATTGCTATTCAGACAATAGTTGATGTTTTGCTTATAATAGCATCCTTAATGGGATCAAGTGTGAAAAAAGGTTGAGTTGAAAGATGTTTAAATTAGTAGCTACCAACAATGGGAAGAAGTTTTGAAAAAGCAAGATTATTGATGGATCAAATTGTCTTTTCAAAACAATTTAAGAATGACAGAAACAGTCTATTTTGTATATATGGAAAGAAGAGAGTTGAGAAGTTTTTATTTGAAAAGTTGCAAAAAAGGATTATACTTTAGGTTATGAATTTGGTTTTTAAATGAAAGAATGTATGGGTGATTTTAAAATATAAAAGCAAGATTTTAAAAATATTTGCTTCTTTCCAAAACAGTAGAGTTAAATTCCACTTTAAAAATGGACATTAAGGAATCATCTTTCTCATCTGTTCATCTCTAAATAAAAACTGAACTCACCAAAAGCATTTCAGTAAAACATGACTCATAGCATCATCGTTATCAAACTGAAAGGAACCTATAAGGCCATCAAGGCCAAACCTTAGGGTCAGCAAATGAGGAAACTGCAGACAAGATATAGTCATTTGTTGATGGAAGGGAGAGGATAAGATTCTCAGGTACAGCCAAGTTCATTTGCAGACAATTCTCACAATTAGGAATCTGCCCCTACCCCAAGTTTAACTCTCTATGTATTCCTTTGCCAGAACCAAGAATGATTGCAATATGACAGATCTTAGGGAGGTAATATGTAAAACATATACATACATTCATTATTTATTAACGCATATGTATGTTGCAATGGAAGTAGGAAGAGGCAAAGGATTTTATTGAGGAGACAGGAGTAGGAGTTGATACCAAAAAGAATGGTTATAGTCAGAAGGCGGAATGTCTTCAGTCTCTCATATATTCCCCCATTTTCTTGAATTATCCAGTCTATATCTTATCACCTCTCCAATCTACAAAAGTTAAGCCCCTGCCCGCAATGACACTTAACAGTTCATTAAAAAATCATGTCCTGATGATGATAGCTTTCCTAAATCAGAGGAAAGAAAGGACTGAAAGATGATTCTAACAAACATTTCTCAAAGCTGAGGGTAGAAAAATTGCTATTCTTAAATCTAACATGTATATTCTAATATACTTTCAATGGATGATTACACACCAGATATATTTTAAATATTATGTTAAAAGTTTTTAATAGTCCTATAACACAACTACGTTTTTTTCCCCCATGATCATAATTGGCATCTTAGTATTTTGGGCCCTCATCCCATCTTTCTTGGACTTTCTTGGAGGGTACCAGGCACTAAGGGTAGGAAGTCAAGCCTCACTGCTAACATAGGAGGAATTTTTGAGGCCATAGAAAAGAGGGTATATCAGGGAGTGTGGATGCTGAGGGAAGGGGATTCTATCACTTATAGTGACTCCCAAATGAGTGGATTCCCTGGTTGTTGCCATAGGGGAAGGTGGACTAGTAGCTTTTAGATATAGTAGTAGAACCATGAGGTCTGGCTGGAGTGCTTGAGGTCATTCATTGACTAGAGCTGAGCTGGACAGCAGGGGTGGATTTGAATCTGGATTATAAAACTAAAATAACTAAGGCCCAAGAAAACACACACACACATCCTGAAATCAAAGATAATATACACCAACACAATAGGAACAATGGTATTTCAGAAAAAAAAAAAACTAATGAAGTCTATTGGACTAACTATTAAAATAAAATAAAAAAAATGGGGAAGCAAATGAGAAATAAACCAACTTCTGGTAGCAATTATAGTGACAGAGAATATCTTGGTTCAAACTCAGAGGACAGTGAAGTAAAAACACCTACTTCAAAAATAGCAAAGAAATATAATAAATGGCCAGAAGCTCAAAAAAGTTATTTTGAAAGAGCTTTTAAAATAATCAAAAATGAAATGACAGAGGTTGAGGAAAAATTAGAAAAAAATAAGAACAATGAAAGAATATTTTTTAAAAATTATGAAAAACCACTCAAATGAAAAAAGACATTCAGAAACTTACAGAAAAATAATGTATTAAAAGCTAGACCTGGACAGAGGGAAGCTAACAAATTCCTAAGTGAAAAAAGAAATAAGATAGCAAAATCAAAGTAAAGAAATAATAGAAGATAATAAGAAACATCTTATTATAAATACAACTGATCTGGAAAATAGAACAAAGAGAGAAATAATATAAGAATATTTGAACTCCCAGGATGTTATTTTAAAAAGTGATTAGACTCTATAATCTAAGAAGTCATTAAGGAAAACTGTCCAGAAATTCTAGACACAAATCATAAAATAGAAATTGACAGAGTCCACTGATCACCATCTCAAATAGAAAAATGCACAGGAACATCATTGTTAACTTCTGTAGTCCCCAGGTTAAGGCAAAAAAAATGCTCCAACCAATAAGAAAAAAAAATTTAAATACCTTGGGGCTATAGTCAGAATAAGACAAGACTTAGCAGCCTCACTATTAAAATAATTCAGGGCATAGGACACAGCATTTTTCAGAGCAAAAAAAGAACTGGGCTTACGAACAAGAAAACAAATCCAAGAAAGATAAGCATAATTATAAAAGGAAAAAATATATATATATATCTAATGAACTAAAGAAGTTTCAATTATTCAGGGGTTGGGGGGAGTCCTCAAACTCATCAAAAAAAATTGATGTATATGAAAAATACATAGGTAATGAAAGACAAAGCATAAAAATGACAAATATTGGAAATATAAAGAAAAATAAGGTAAGTATATAAAGAGAAGAAAAGAGAATAAGAATAATACACACCATTATTGCATTAAAAAATGTCAACTGCAAAATCAATAGGAAAAAAAGTATACAAGTAAAACAAAACCAAAGAGAACTCAAAAGCAGAAGATATTTTTATTAGCATACATATAATGTATATTTAAACAAATTGAGAAGAATGAAGAGTTTATGGTTTTGCAAATATTTTTAATGCATCTGTTTAGTAAAATGTCTTTTGTTTGTGAATGT
Source organism: Monodelphis domestica (assembly GCF_027887165.1). Lineage (NCBI taxonomy): Eukaryota > Metazoa > Chordata > Mammalia > Didelphimorphia > Didelphidae > Monodelphis > Monodelphis domestica. Next base: position 51,785,852 of record NC_077232.1, read on the forward strand.
TATTTTAAGTATATAATTTTTAAAAAATACAAAAATTCTGCAAAAAAAAATCACTTTATGCTTATTTGACCCGGTCAAAAACTTTAGGTATATATTCTATGACAGGATCTTTCAAAATATTGTCTTACTTTCTAATGATCAGTCAATGAGGTAACATCATTGGTTAAAACCCAAGGAATTCAGGACAGAGTTTACTAAATGTACCAACTAGCTAATATTTAGGATTCCATTTCATATTTGCCTTTGCCCTCTTCTTTCCTATTAGTAGGTGTTCCAATGTGCCTAATGCATCTCTTCCTTCCTGCAATTTAAGTCTGAGTCCTCTGTTTTTCTCCCCAAAGACATAAAAGGTTTTTGACAATGATGAGCTGAATGTTCACTTGCAAAGCTCTTTGCCAATTTTAGACATTTCCCAGTCTGATTAGAGATTCTAACCAAACCATCACTAATTCCAAGTATAGTAGAAGGAGATAAAGACAAAACGATTGGGGAACTATAGCTCCAAAAGATCTGATAAAGAGGCAGGTTCCATGATTTTTATTTCTCAGTAAGAGAATAGAAGTGACACAGGAGCATTAGTTTATTAGGAAAAAAAAATCTGATTTGTAATTCATTTGTTTTTTCTTGAAATAGTGGTCATGTAAGGAGGCAGCAAAAGTAATCCCAATCACATTGGTGGTTTTATGATATTGAGCTTTTAAATGTTGACTTTGCTACTGTTCTTTTCTCTCTACTCAGAAACACTGGTGTAATTGGAAGCAAAAGTAGCACAGATGGATCTGCTATCATTGATTTTTCTCTCATTTGGCTCCACTTAAGTACTAAGGCCAGTTGAGTCAATATGAAGGTCAGAAAGAAACAGCTCCCCTAATCAAAGTGGAGGTCTATGAACTATTTCCTGGAGAAAAGAGATAAGTCAAAGAAATATTGTCAAAGTAAGATGGGGATTTTAGAAAGCAACTAAAGTCAAAAGACAAAATAAACAGATCAATTAAAGTGTTCTGTTGTCTTTTGGTTTATTCAGGCCACATCTGGAATCATAGGATCATGAATTTAGAATTGGAGGGGACTTTAGAGATGAGAAAACTGATGCTGAGAACTCATAAAATCAAGACTCTAGCAATGGAAGGGACCTTATAGATCAAGTATATTCACTCCTCTCTTTTTGAAGAGGAGCAAATTGGGGCATAGTGATGTTAAGCAACTTGCCTGAGTCTTACATATAGTAAGGGAAGGAGGCAGGATGTGATAAGTGCCTAAGTGACTGTGGCATCATCTTCTGGCAGTAATAAAAGTACCTGGCTTCATCATCCCTTTAGCCAAAAAAAATCAGCACATTCTTAGATTTCTTCAGCACATTTAAAAGAAATTTTACTGAAAACTCATGGTGTGAACTTCAAACTTCAGTTTACCATCTTTATTCTAAGGCTGGAGAACATCTTTCCTCTCTCTAATCAATTCCCTCTTCTCCCTGCATTCCACATCTCACATATATATCTATAGATTTTTGTATTTTGTTTCTGTCTAAGTACTCAATGTACTTTGCCACCCAGCGATACTGATACACTGGAATAGATTGGCAATTTTCTAAAAATTAGAGCTGTCAACACAAAAGTGGCAGACATTGAATTCACTGGAACTTTTTCAGAGAAGTATTGATAAATGCTAGTCCAGGATGATATTGAGGGATAGAAATTGATATGCTGCAGTGGTAAAAAGCACAAAATTTAAAATCAGACGTGGGTTTGAATCTCAGGTCTGTATTATTACTTGCATGATCTTGAACATATTTAACTCTTCGTTTCCTCATTTGTAAAATTCAAGGTTTAGTCTGAATGGACAAAGACATCCTTTTCTAGCCCTTAATCATTTATCTTTTTGAGGTACCAATTGCCATACATTATGGTGCAAAAAGTTATTGGGGGAAGATTAAATAAATACATGTAATAGGACTCTAGTTGTGAATTATGGATGCCATAGTAGCAAAAGTGCTGCCAAAGATCTGAGTTAAAAATTGGGATCAAATATTTGTGAGCATTATGATTCTTGGCAAGTTTTTTAAAAAAAAAACTTTCTCATCATCCTTTTCATTTTTAACAATAAATAAATAAAATGGGATTAATGATAATAATATATGAAGTATTTACTTCATTGTGTTATTTAAGGCTTAGATGAGAAATTGCATTTAAAGCATCTTCCTTGCCTTAAAGGATAATATGAATTTTAACTATTATTGGATTCAATCATATTTTGGTTGTCAATAAAATGGGTTAATTCATGCTTTATATGGAATATAATAGCTAAAAAACAAATTAAGCAGGCAGTGAAAAAAACTTGCTGAATGCATATTTCTTAGCATTAATATTTGTTCCAAAAAACCTTGGCAAGCATGATAAAATTCAATTAAAATATTTTCTTATTTAATTTCAACATAACTTTTTATATAACTTATAATCCTCTGAACAACAACCAAGAAAAAAAACAGTGTTAATGATTACTTGATTTAGATTTGTTATTGTAAGGTAAATAGCATACCTGTTGGCTCCTTGAGTCTTTGAAAAGGTGGATGCCATATAATAGATGTTATATAAATGTTAGTTTCTATAATTAGTAGTACCTAATAAGTCATAAACTCCAATATCTCATATTACTTCCAGATCAGATATGAAATACTCTGTTCCAATTTTAAAGCTCTTTATAACCTGATACCTTCCTACCTTCCTAGTCTCCTTATGTCTTACTACTTTCATTCCATGTATTCAATAATGCAGTTAAAGTAGTTTCTTTTTTGTTCCTTGATATAAACTTGCCATTTCCCAAATCTACTGTGAATTTTAAAACTACTCCACCCTACTCAGACCATACTTTATTTTTTTTTTAAATATATTTTATTTGATCATTTCCAAGCATTATTCGTTAAAGACATAGATCATTTTCTTTTCCTCCCCCCCACCCCCCATAGCCGACGCGTAAGTCCACTGGGCATTAGATGTTTTCTTGATTTGAACCCATTGCTTTGTTGATAGTATTTGCATTAGAGTGTTCATTTAAAGTCTATCCTCTGTCATGTCCCCTCAACCTCTGTATTCAGGCAGTTGCTTTTTCTCGGTGTTTCCACTCCCATAGTTTATCCTTTGCTTATGAATGGTGTTTTTTTTTCTCCTGGATCCCTGAAAGTTTCAGACCATACTTTAGAAGATCTGATTTAGCTATTTCCTGATTAGTAAAATGGAGATACTTGGTCTAACACAATCAAGTCTTGGGGACTCTACATTTCTCCACCCTACTTAGTTTAACAAGGTCAGGAATGTCTGTACCATACTCAAGGATTAAGTATCTGAGGAAATTTCCTTCAACAGACATGTGCAGAAACAGTGGACAGACCCTTGGGCTGTCCTAAGTCAAGCTGAGCTAACATTGGTACAGATGAGATGCATAAAAGTGATGTAAAACCATCTATATAGGGCACATCACTTAGTCTCTTTCCCCAGAGAAGTGACTCTGGCTGTCAGCATGCTAAGTGTTCTGACATCTTGGTGTGGTAGCAGCTATTTGTCTGGGTTTTGGCGGTGAGTTTGCCCTTGAGCTGATTCAGATTCAGGCATCTTGGCTGAGCCTTCTTGGGGTTCAGACTGATTCCTTCCTTCTTTACTCTCCAAACCCTTACCTTCCTAGAGCCTGTGCTCCTCCTCCTGGCACAAGCCAGGTGGGAGAAATCCTACACCCTTTTCTTCTTCCTTCTTCTTAATTTCTTTCCACTATATAAATTAAATCACCATAAATTTCCAGCTGACCTGGGCATTTTTTTATATTTGGGATATCCATGGCAACCAAATTAATTTAGTTTTTTTTTTTTTTAAGTCACAACTATAAAATTATCCTTACACTACATAGGGCAATTAGTTGGTATAGTGCATAGAGTAATGGGCCTGGAGTCAAGAAGACTTGTCTTCATAAGCTCAAAACTGGCCTAAAACACTTGCTAATTGTTTGACTTTGGTCAAGTAACTTAACCTTTATTGACTCAGTTTCCTCATCTGTAAAGTGAGTTAGAAAAGGAAAATAAAAACTACTCTCGTATCTTTGCCAAGAACAAATGGGGTCAGGCATGACTGCAAATGATTGAATAATAACAAATCTGAGCATTTTACTCTTGGAACTTTCTCCCTTATTTTGGTCATATGGCTACCCCAGCTTACTTTAATTCACAGTTAAAGCTTTGCCTTTGTAAAATTTAAATTAATATCCAATAGCTCCTCATATTATATTTTATAAAGTTTGTTAATAATTGTTTGAAGTAGAAAGAAAATAAACTAAAAGAAATAGAAGTTCAAACCTAATTATCTAACAAAAAGTAAACCAATGTGTGTAGATTCTCCTGCCTGGCATAAAGTCTGCTTTCCCAGCCATGATCAGATCAGGGCTAAAGAGAGTGAAGGGTAGGGCTAAGCAAAACATATCCTACCTACATTAGCATGTGACATGAGAGGGAACATGGGAACCTGGAAAAGAGAGTCCTTGGGGAACAAATCCTCTTTACACACCTTTTGAGAGAAGTATATTTTCCTTCTTCATTAATATTTCTTTCAAAGACTTCCTCCAGTTTGCTTTTTTAAAAATTATTATTTGAAAGTTGTTCTTTCCACTCTTTTCGTCTCCCAGTTTGCTCTATGAGAGCAGAGCCTTTTTTGCTTTTTGTTCCATTTTTTTTTTTGTGTATCCTCAGCACTTAGTATACTTTGTGGCACAGAGTAAGTACTTAATAAATGTTATGGGTGACTCACCAACTATCCCCACTTACCATGTGCTGAGCACTCAATTAGATATGACCAACAGATTCAGGATAGGATTTTTATTTGGGGTTCATTTTTGTCATCACCACCTAGATTCAAAATTGTCATTTGACAGCAGACTCCAACCAATTCATGTTTCTCCGTTGGTTAGTAAATGTAGTCTTTTCAATTTTGTGGTCCTAAAATTAACTTTCACTGAAGGGCAGAAATTAACTTTTATTCCATGTATTTTTTGGTCAAAAATTAGGACTAAGTGCAGTTTGAAGTCTAAGCTACTGCTTGTTTGTGTTTGGCCTTCAGATCTCGACTGTCAATGATTGCTTAAATCACTTCGGACAACAGCAAATTGAATTCCCTCATTGATGGGGAAGGTGGTAGGCATTTTTTCTTCCCCTCCCTTTATCGTGTGTATATTTTTAGGAGGCAGGGTACTGGCTCCGCTTGTGCTGTAAAGGTCAAATTGTTTTGATTCCTTGCAGCCAATTAAGGGTCTTCTCAGTAACATTCCCTGGGTAAAACCTCTGTTAACAAAGATGCCAAGAAGAGAAAGTCAATTGGAAAAAACAGAGCCCAGGAATTCTCCCCCTCCCCTCACCACCATATTTATATGACAAAAAGACCACAAGCTCTCCTGATCCTTCTAGAGAGGAATGATCATTAATCTCTTATTATGCCTTTTAATCTTCAAATCATAATGAACTTATAGTTTTTCCTCTGCCCAATCTCTTTTAATAATAATAATACAAGACTGAGATCTTTAAAGGCAAAGACACACTCTCTATACAATCAACATATAGCAATATACCTTTTGAAATCATATAGATAAAGCAATATAACTTTTAAAAGAGTGCAATATGTGTGTATGCATATATACATGCAATTACATATATATACAATCAACATATAACATTACAACTTTTAAAATATGTGTTCATATGACCATGTTTGTCTTTCCTCTTTGAAGAGGACCAGGGACATCACAGGTTGATGTCTTGACTTGTGCATGAATTGGATTTGCCATTTAAATATATGCACTTATATACACATACACACAGGTATACATACATGTTGATTAAAAGCTGTATGGATATTTTTCTATTATACTAATCCCACCTCCCCCCAAATATCCCCTTCATCTGTCATTTTCACTTGTAACAGAGGAAAAAAAATAGAAACGGACAGTTAAGGAAAACCAAACATCAGAGAACATTGTTGGCACTATGAGAAAATGTACCACCCTCGAGAAGGACTTTCTCATGCTTCCTTTTATGGGAGCTAAAATGATGGATCAAAGAACTCTCTGAGCTCATCCAAACCTATCTCCAAACAACCAAAAAATAAAATAAAATAAATGCCTCAAAAGGAAATCTAGAGCAGCAGAAGCAACAAAAGAAAATTTAAAAAGTGTTCCCTCCCCAGGCAATGTCAAATAACAGCAAGAAAGACCCATCCCATCTGGGTATTAAGGGGGAACAGTTCCATACAAGTGACTCCAGAGAGAACCTCAGGGGAAAGAATGGCAGAGTGTAAACACACCTACAGAAGGAGTAGCCCAGGACAAGCACCCCCAGGAGAACCCTCAGAAGGAATAGTGGCCTGGCACAAGGACGCCCAAGAGAACAGGCAGCTGGGGAAATGGAATCCTGCTCAATCTAGTGCATGCAATACCCAGGGAATCTTAGGAACATTCCTCATTCCACCCCAGGACAGAGCTGAACTGCAACATAAAGGCAAGATCATGAAAAAAAAATTGAATAGCTGGAAAAATGTGCAAGTGACAAAGTAAAAAATCTGACCTTAGAAAGTAACTTTATTGAGAGGGAAGGTAGAAATATAAACTCAGAAGAGGACAACAATACCAAAATGAAACCATGTGAAGCCTCAAAGGAAAGGGTAAAAGGATGTCAGGCCCAAAAATAACCCCTGGAAGAGCTTGAAAAGAAGTTTTGAAATCTAATAATAAAAAAGTTAGAAGAGAAAACGGGAAAAGAAATGAAAGTCAATAACTTGGTAAATATATATATATATATATATATTTTTTTTTTAAACTCACTGAATAAAGCAACTTCACTCTAAATTTGGAAGAGGCCAAATAGAAAAGGACACAAGAAATCCATTGAAGAGAACAACTCTTAAAGAATAAAATTGGCCAAATAGAAAAAGTACAAAAACTCAATGTAGAAAATGACAACTAAATATTAGAACTGGGCAAATGGAAGTTAATTATTACATAAGACTTTAAGAAATAATAAAACAAATTCAGAAGAATTAAAAAAAGAAAAAATTTGAAATGTCTCACAAGAGTTACTTTCTAAATTCCCACCATCTTTTATCAAATTGAGTATTAAGGATCCATTTATTTGCTATTCTACCTAGTGTTCTAAAGGTAACAGGTTTATATTGCTATCTTTCATAATCACTCACTAGTATGTTTCTCCTTGACAATTAGCTATTGGTTCAATTAACTTTTTAGCAAGAGTATTTACTGGAGTGACATAGCAAAAACAATGGACTCAAATTTAAGGTATACTGGAAATAACAGCAGCTAACATTTAGATCATGCTTATGATTGGTCAGGCACTGTGCTAAATGAATTACAATTATTATTTCATTTGATCCCTACAAAAACCCTGAGAGGTAGGCACTATCATTATCCCTATTTAAAAAATTTTAAACTCCCTATTTAAAAAAATCATTATGTCTATTTAAACATATTTTTTAATTTTAAAAAATGGAAGAAAGAGAGGTTGAATCACTTTCCCAGGGTCATGCAGCTAGAAATGTGAGGTCATCACTGAACTCAGGTCTTCTTGTTTCCAGGCTTAGGACTCTCTCCATTCAACCACCTCCCTGCCATTGATGGTGAGACATAAAGAACATCTGGGCCAAAGGGGCAAGTCACAAGTGATGATTACTGAAAGGCCTTTTCTGCCTTTGTAGAGTATTCCTAAAATTCCCCTTAGTGGAATGTGCTTCTGTGTACCTCTGTTGAGTTCATCTCTCTTCCACAAGGGATTTCACTTTCTCTAGATGCTGCCATCCTAAACTGTCTTATTCTCTTTCCCTGGTATTGCTCTACATTATTCTTGCAGCAACAAGGATGGGCTCTGCTGACTGAATTACCCAGTCAATATTGGGCTAGGATGAGTAGAGAGCGACACACAACTCTCCAATGCCAATGCTCTTTCTCAGAGGCTTTTCTGGAGCTCATCCACTGTGAATGTACAATTCTGAATAGGCTTGGTTGTTTTCTATGTGGAATCAGAGATATGTAGGATTATTTCATCCTATCACAAAGTATTTCTTCTGCAACATCATTTGTATTTATCCACTATTTAAAGCACTTTATTCTGTTCAAATTTATTTCTGATTTTTTTAGACATTTGGTTTATACTTTTGATTGATCTGTACTTTCTACAATTACACTATTTGGGATTCTGTTTCTATAGTTCCTCACCACTCTGCCAAACAGAGGTCAATATGGTGCATCATCTATTAGCATTATGGGTTTTTTTTAGTCTACTTGAGTACCACTCTTTGCAAGAAGACTTTCCTGGCATTTCTAAATATTAATGCCTCCCCCATAAAAAATATTACTTCTTATTTTCCTTTCTTGTTGCAGTAGGAGCTTTTAGAGAGCATGATAAGCAGACTGTGTGAAGTGCTAAAGTTGGCTAACATTATGAATTTTGGGAAATGAAAGGATTTTGGTGCCCTAAATAGTATAATGTTGTATATGGGTCAGAAATATAATAAAGTTTATTAAATCAATAAATATAATAAATATACAAGTCAGAGCCCCCTAATTTGAGATCTGGAAAGAATGGCAGAGACCATCTAGTTCAACCTCAGTGTTCTGCAAATGAGGAAACTAAAGCTAAGAACGGTTAAGATGTCAAAAGTAATTGATTTAAAAAAAACAACAGAATAGCAAATGGAATATATTAATATTCTGACTTGGAAGTCAAGTGATATATCCTCACTTTCTAAATCAGAGACTTATCTGAGTCATTAGCTGTGTGAGTGGCAATCAGCTGTGTAATTAATTTATGAGTGGCTACTATGATTCTAGCCTGAGAGAGCTAGGGAGACAGACTTTAAAAAAAAGTGATATTACATATTCTATACCATGGAAAGGGCCCTAAGTTTATCACTGAATGTAGGAAAATAAAACCATGTATTTCTTCATGTGCTTTCTGAGAATAGGAAACTGTGGATCTTTCTCAGGTATTAAGAGAAATATTTAAGATGGGGGGAAGAGAAGTTCATCATCATAATCACAATAGTTTGGGGATGTAATTTTTCTTAAGGGAAAAGATGAATGGTATTTTCTATTTTATGTCCAAATTTAGCAAAAAAGAATGTTTTTTTTCAGAGATAAGTTCTGAACCAGTTTTGACAGAACAACAAAGAGTCATTTTGAGTGGCTTATTTTTGAGTGAGGCAAGTCACGCAAGCTCTGCTTCCTCTAGTTCTCTCATCTTTAAAATAGGGATAATGATAGTACCAACCACCCAGGGTCATTGTGGGGATCCAATGAGAGCTCTATGAAGTTGTACAGTACAATAATACCTCTTCTCTCTTCTTATACATCCATGCCTTTAAATTCTGAGGGGGAATCTTTTTTTTTTAATGATCTATTAAGAATTCCTGAATCAGAGTCTCTATCAGCAATATTAAGCTGGAAGTCATCTCTCCCTAGAGCAGTAGTGGTTAGTGACAGTCATGACAGACACATCAGTGCTAAAGCCACCAGAGTGTGGCAGTAGATTCAGAGATTAACATCCTTTAGGGACCACTAAGTGACAGGGCAGATAAACCCTGGGAGAGGTGAGAACCTCTACCTCAGTTTCCCTACCTGTCAAGTGATGATAATAATATAAATCAAAGTAGGAACCCAGTTCACAGCAGTGGCTCAGTAAATGAAACAAAGTTATACACATAAAATCAACCCTATGTTCCCAAATGGGTTAACTCTTAGAATTCTCCCATGATATCTAACTTAAGTAATAGGAGCACTTCATAAATACTCGCGGACCATACTGGAAGGGACTCTCGTCTGTGGATACAACTTAGGAGGGTCTCCCAGAGCGAGAGGACTCCACTTCTGTCCCTGCACACCAGACCGTATCGTGATGACTAATGAATCTGGTATTACCTACTCTTGACTCACACTGACATTCAACGCCTAAAGTTCTCAGGAGTTTTTCCTCAGAAATTCATCATTTACTATAAAATATAAATAATACTTCCTTCAAACACATTCTTCCGTTCCATCTTAATTCAATGATGTTTGTAGGTTGTCCCCTCTCACCCCTCCCCATGACATTTCTGACTAAGAGATTTAGGACAAAATAAAGCAGCATTTTCATGACTGTACTTTGGTTGTACATGCAGATAGAGTAATGTAATTCCTTAGACAGTAAATAATTATTTTAGCATCTGCCAGCTTAAAAAAAAGAAATAAACTTTTAGATTTTGTTTCTCCCAGAAGCATCAAGAGATATATAATTATAGCCAAAAGCAATGTACCTCAATAGTTCCTCAGTTCACATGAAGAGTGGGTGGAGGTAGAATCTCACCAGTATTAATAACTAAGGATAACAAAGCATAGCCCCATCCCAAAGATAACTTTGAGGCCACTATAACACCAATTTTAGGCAAGGCTACCCTCATTTCCATCTTTAATGTAAGCTTTTCATTTGAAAGACACCTGAGCTGTTTCTAGTTTTAACACAGACAGAGAGGAACTAAGGAAAAAAACAAAACACAACACTGACTTTTGAGGACTAAGACATCCATGTGACCTTGGGAAAAGTCTCTTCAGACCTCTGGACCTTAGGATCTTGTTCTATAAAATGAGGGAGTTAAATTAGATACTATCTGAAGTATTTCTAACTCCAAAGCTGCGAGTCTATGCTCTTACTAAGACAGAATAAGGAAAGAAGGAAGAAGATGCTAACGTGCAAGCCTAATTAATGCATTTCCTGAATAGCACTATTAGAGTAAAATAATCAATGATCACTTATTGATCTCGTTCAATCCATTTAACTCCTTTGTGGTCTCGGAATGATTCTCTTTTAAAATGAATAGGTTGAAGGCGATAACCTCTACAATCCATCCTAGCTCAAAAATTTAAAGAATGATAGAGTAAATCATATCTGAAATCTAAAAGGCCACTTTTCAGAAACACCTATCTATTTATATTATGGGAAAAATGTGTTGGAAGGTAAAAGAGACAGATTTCCAAATAAAAATAACTAGTTTTTCTAAAACATGCAATCATCAGAAGCACTAAAGCTACATGGGTCAAGGGGATATGGCTGGGGATGTAAACTCTAAATGAACATCCTAATGCAAACATCAACAACATGGAAATAGGTCCTGATCAAGGACACATGTAATACCCAATGAAATTGTGTGACAGCTGAGGAAAGGGCGGATGGAGGGGAGGGAGGGAAATAATGTGATTATTGTAACCAAGGAATAATGTTCTAAATTGACTAAATAAATTAATTTAAAAAATAAATTTACAAAGGAGCACTAAAGCTTCCTCTTTTGAGGATAATATTCAAGTCTCCAAAGATGTAATTTGCCATTCTATTGGTTGATAATTGATTTAACTGTTTGAGTTCTAGTTGATGACATCCATTAAAAGTCCCCAAAGGAAGAATTTCTTTTGTATAATTGGTTTAATAAAATACTGAATAAAATTTACAATTTTGCCTAAATATAAGAAAATAGAAAATTTTGAAAGGCAAGTCGTGTTTTCAAGAATAATTCTGTTAATGAAATAAGTGTGTAATTTATCCTTTCCCCCTAATTCTTTTTATGGATATAAGCAGATGGACATAAACAAAGAGACATAGATAAATACACAGAGGTGATTAGGTAAAGATAGGTAAAGATAGATAGACATACAGTTAAGTAGTAGATAATATTGATAAATGATAAGCTGAGAGTACAGTAGATAGAAATATATAGATGATAGCTGTAGAGATCTGGAAAAATAATGGAGAGTTAAATAGTTCTATTGATAGAGATGGGCATAAAGATAAATAGAGAGACTATATAATATATATATTTTATATATATATGTATAACTAAATAAATAGGGAGTCAGATCAGGAAAATAGAAAGAAAGAAAGGATGAAAGTAGGAAGGGAGAAAAGAAGGGAAGAGAAGAGAAAGAGAAAACAATGGTAATGATTACATTTTTGGACAGAGACACAGAGAAAGATAAATGAAGCTAAAGATAATCTAACACCCAGGCAAAGAGATCATAAGGCTTAAAAACAGAAATACAAAGGAAGTGATATTTTGACTTCCTAAATCTGTGCTCTTTTCAACCATAACAAAAACATATTCTTTTCCATATATTAGAGAAAATACTAAAATTTGATTGTAACCAGTTATTTTGTCAAAGTTAAAAATGCTTATGGCCTTTACAACTTGATTTTTTATAAGATGAAAGTAGTTCTGGTTACTTGGGATTTGAGAATAGAATGTCAAAATTGTGAATGATTTTTGCAAGGATTTTTAAAACTCTTGACAATGCACATACAAAGAACTCTTCATGGCAAGCTTAGAGATAAGTATCATTTTGTTTTAAAATTTCTTTGTGACCCAGAAATTGGATGGTAATGTATTCCACAGGAAATCATTGATCCATCATGGAACCCAAGAGCAATAATGTCTATAATTAACAGACTAAAAGACAACTGGAAGACAGACTGGCAGACAACATGATTTCTAGCAATGGAACTACCATTAATTTTTATCAGTCATTTCTATTATTTGGGATTTACATTTATTATTTTCAAAATGGGGATTTTGGACTAGATGACCATTAAGGCCCCTTTGAAATTTCAAATTCTAAGATTCTGAAATTTATTCTTATAAAGCAAATGCTTCTGTGATGTTTGAACAAATTGATATTAATGTTTGTTAGTCCTAACAATGGAGGATGAAGAGAAGCATTAATAAAAATGATTAGTAGAACAAAACTTATGGAGATTATTGCTCTGTTCAGTCTTTCCACCTTTTCTCTCAAATCCCACCTCACCTTTTTCTTTTGAGTCATGGCCATTTCAATAGTCGATTTCCATTATATATAGTTTGACCATTCACATGCAATGGAAACTGGATCCATGAACAAAACCTAGGAATTTCTAAAGGAAAATAAACTCTCTAAACCAGAGACACCTTTGAGGCCTGCCTTTGAATTTTCCTTGGATATATAAAGTGAAACTTATCTAAAATGATGGAATTCACAAGCATTACTCTAAGAAACACAAGTTTAGAGCATAAAAATAAGAAACAGATAAAAATGTTTACAGATTTAGTATAAAATTACACTTATATGATTGACAGGAGAAAATCCCTTACATTTCTAGTTGAAGGTAGTCAACTTATAAGAATGACAGGAGGAAGATTTCTTATATTCTTCTTTGAAGAGAGTCAATTTATAATAAGAAAATAATGTCAATGACTGGTTATTATAAATGGATGGTGTGAGGAAAAGATTCACATAATATGATGCTGATGTAGCATGTATAATTCCATACCAGGCTGTGATTTCTTGACAGTCTATTTCACAAGGGGCAGATTTCAATGGTTTTATAATCAGAGATAAAGTGTAAATTCACGAGGAGGTAATGTCAATGTATCAAAACGGAGGATTGAGATTCAATATTTTCCTCTGACTTTTTCCTAGTATAGATCTTCTTTCAAAACCAGGGAAGAAACTATATACCTGCGACAATAATCAAGGTTGAGAAAAATCTTTCAGATGCTATTTCCAATGAAAAAATTATGATAACCATTCTCTTTATCTCTCTCTTTCCTTCTCTCCCTCCTCTTTCCCTCTTTGTTTCTTTTTCTCCATCCTTGTCTTTTCCATCTCCCCCTCCCTACTTCTCTCATTCCTTCCTTTCTTTCTTTCCTCCTTCATATCCTTCCTTCCTTCCTTATAATGTGCAATAAATGTATTACTCTTATTTTGTTAAAATTTATATTCTACCATTTTGATAAGTTTATGGGGATTTTTAATATAAATTTTTATATAAAGAGACAATGAGGAATATTAGGAGAAACTGGATTTAAGTCCTGCTTCTGACATAGTCTATAATAAGTCAAATTGTAGTTTTGGGGCCCTCAGCAAGCCATGTGACCTCTCAGTATATCCAGGCAGCTATAAAAAGTATGTGTTGCAGAGGAATAAAACTATGCCTTCATACTGGGAATTATTTGCTAGTAATAACTAATATTGATCAGAAAAAAACACCAAAGGAAAAAGCAAATATTTTTAATTTTAGGATTTTAAAAAGATATTTGTTACATATCATTTGTATTACTTATTATCTTTTGGGAGGGATAAGATTATAGTATTTGAGGCTTTTGAAGCTTCTATTTTTTATATGATACCAATAGATTACAAATAATCTGTACACAAATTATACTTTATAGATTTAGAGATGAAAGATGCCTTAGAGGTCATCCAAGCCACTACCCTCATTCTAAAGCAAATAAAAGCTCTGTGAAGTTAAAATGTTTTGCCTACAGTGCTAGAATCAAACTCAGGGCACCTGATTCCAAATGCTATGACATACACTGGTCTGTTTGTTTTTCTTTCTCATAGCTGTGTTCAGGATCTCAAGATAAATAATGGGGATTTGCTTAAAGGGCATAGATTTTAAAGAGTTTAGGCAGGATTGGAATGAAGGTCTACCTTCACTCAAAACCCAGCCCATTCTCCACCATGACATAACGTTTTGAAAAAGAGAAGCTGAAAGGTACAAACAGACACCAGGATGGGTACACTCAGCCCAGAATTTTGGGAAGACCTGAGGGAAGCATGAGTCTTCTGACATGGATAAACTGGGTGACTGGCATCTCTAAATGCCTTCAGAAACATCCAAGGATGCATCTCCTGGTAAACAGGAGGAGACATTCCTTGAAGGATGGAGCTCCTGCTCTTGGCGTTTTCCCCACTGGAAGTCACCAATGATTCATTAAGGCAAGGGTTGGAGATACTTTGTAAAGACGTTAACTGCAGGTCACTTTCTTCAGCTGGACTCTTTCACAGATCTCATTTTTAGGATATGCTCCATTTTTCAATACCAGAATGTCTCTAAGTCTAGTGAGTGTCTTCTGATCAGAAATCTTCAGGCATTCATCTTTGAAACTTCTTTGTACTTGGACGATCAATGAAAAATAGTGACGTGACACTTTAAGGTAAATGTCCAATCAAGTATAAAGTTCACTGGCATTAAAAACAGACTGGATGACTCTCAGGATGTCACAAAGTGCAATCTATCTCATGCTAAGGTAGGACAACTGGAAATGGGTGCCAGTCAAAAAGGAGATCATTGAGCACTACTTATTTAAACCAACAGAATCAGGTACAGCAGCATAGAGGAGAGCATGCCAGGCTTGGAGTCAGAAGGACCTGGGTTCAAATCTATCCTCAGACATTTCATAGCTGTGTGCTCCTGGGCAAGTCACTTAACTCCAGTGGCCCACCTTTTACCAATCCTCTTCTGTGAACTGATAGTGTCACATCAAAGAAGATTCAAAATAAGAAATGAGACAATATTAATTGACTGAAGTCCAGAGTCCATTTAACAGTTTTCTGACTAGGGTGGGCTCAGTCAAGAACACATGATGGAAGGGATTTCCTGTTTTCTGTTCTTAATCTAAAGCTTTGGGTCATCTTAAAGTGAACTTTGCACCTATTAATTTTCATATGTGAATTTAACAAGTCTATTCATTATGTATTTTCTAGATTTTGTCAATTTTCAGGGGAAAATGTCATTATAATATAGCCCTTATGGGATTTAAATTAATGTACAATAATTCAAGTATCATTAATTTTTGTAAAGTTTATTTTCTAACAAAAAAGAACCATGTGACTAAGTTTTTTTCTACCTGCTCAAAAAGCCTACTCCATCAAAGCCAAGACAGGAAGGAAATAGACAGCGAGATGGACCCCCCACCTAATTTATATTCTGTCTATGTTGGCACATAACAATAGAAAGTGAGTGGGGTTCTGGGAATTGTAGTTTTGCTGAGGATCATAGTTTTTAGGATAACAGTTTCTAATTACATACCCTACAGGATGTCCGGCTTCCCAAAATGGACCCAAATCTCTCTATCTTCAAGCGATGGGTTTGCAATTATAATGAACAAATGCATATTCATCATATTTGTGATATTTCTGATTTTGAAGACATTATTATTAAAAATTTCAATGTCTACATCGAACAACAACTACAAATTGCTTCTTCTACATTATTTGAACTCATACTCACTTTGTGAAGAAGGAAGTGGGTATGTTCTTAGACAGAAGAAAACGGAGGGTTAGAAGCACAAAGTGACCTAGTAAAGGTGATTGAAATCTAGGTCTGAACTTTTTGCCCCTTGTACTTTCCACCTTTTGTAAGGATTAGCTTTTTGCAAAATCAAGAAGCAAGAGATCCTGCAAACCAGCATTCTACACAAAATTCTCAGAAGCTGGGGTACTGAAACTCAGGCAGTTGCTGGACCGAGTTGGTGGACTCCTCTGGAAGAGGGAGAGGCTGCTTTTCTCTAGGAGTCAGGAAAGACCAGAGAGTTTCTGTCTGGCATCTCTGGGGTAGACCCAGAGAGTCAGTGGTTCCCTCTTCTTTGAAATCTGCCTGTCCTTGTTGTTGCTGCTGCTACAGAGAAGTAGATTTCAACAATGCTGGTGACTTAATACTGGGATTACTGATTGAATCAAAGAGGACTCTTGTATTGTGATATTTTTTGGCATTGGTCCTTATTCCTACCAAACCCCCTTAACCTTAATTACTAATTTAAGAATTTATTTTAGAATCATTATAGAAGGTATAAGGCTTTTAATCTCTGTTTGGGTTAAGAGTTAGTTATTCCCCAATTCCCTTCTTCCCTTTACCCTTTAGCTAAATAAACCTGTTATTTTATATATAGAGAGAGATATAGATATAGATATAGATATATATAGATAGTTAATTTTGAATTCTTTTAATCCACCTGTTATACACCCCACATCATTTCTTTTATAATCTACTTTTAGCTTGTATTCTTTGAGAATAGCAATTTGACACTGTGATTGCTACTATTAATACCAACAGTATTATTGATTATTCATTTTAAAAAGAGATTTAATGAATGTATCCAAGGGTAGGAATGAATTTCTCTGGCCCTCATATGACCACAAAAATAGGGACACAAATGAGATTAAATGTCCTTTTTAATTCTATTTTACTACATGGGATAGCAGGAGAAGGATTTGAATTGCCTTTGGAAAATTGGAAATTATTTTTAAGGAGCCCAAGCCTCTAAAGTAAAAGCCTAAATTATAAATAATATGGAAATAGGTCTTGATCAATGACACAAGTAAAATCTATTGGAATTGTACATTGGTTATGGGGGGAGAGGAGGAGGGAAAGAACATGAATCACGTAACCATGGAAAAAATATTCTAAGTTAATTAATTAAAAATTAATGAAATAAGAGCCTATTTAATAGCAATACCTTAACTACTTAACATCAACAATCTTCCTGTGATACTGTGTCCTTGCAAGTTAGGCAGTACTAAAGTATCTTAAGTGAAACACTGAGTATCCTACCTCTTCAGACTTTCCATCTAAATCACCCAGACCTTCTCCAGGGTACCCTAGAACCCACTTCATCCTGCATTTCACATACTGGAAGTACTTTCTACTCTATGGCTTCACCCTACAGAGCTTCCATTTTCAGTGGAGTAACAAGGCCAGCTCTGTCTTCATTCCTTTCCAATGTAACCTGGACTTTTTCTACAATGCCCCATATTGAATAGTTCCCTTTCTTCTCTTCTCCATGCCTTTTTACTATCCTTTTATATGTTGTCCTACCCAATTAGAATATAAGGTGCTTGAGGGTAGGAACTCTCTTACTTCTATTTATATTTATATTCCCAGAACTTAAGGAGAGTGCCTGTCATTTAGTAAGTGCTTAATACTTGTTTCTTGACTTTCCTGAAATGGTAATGAAATAATTTGTAATGAATCTGCTAAACAGACATGAATATTTGTATTGCTGTGGTCATTACATCTCTGTTTTGAGCTCTGGGTGAGTAACTTGCTCTTCCCTTGAAGTTTTGCACCTACTTCATGAATTATGGCTTTTCAGAGTTGACTCCAGGCACTGAAAGCACATATGATTTCTTGAGCATCACAGAGTCTATATCAGAGGTGGAACTTAGACCTAGATCTTCCTGACTTAAAAACACGATTCTCACATTTTATTCTGACATCTACTTATTCACTAAATATGAATGTCATATTAAAATTATGATAGCAATAAATACCTCACTAAGAAACATTCTTCCTAATGAAGGCAACATGGGATAATTTGTTAGAGGATTAAGTGAATTATATACCAATGTTCCTAATTAATGTCTCTGAAGAGAGTTCAAAGCTTTATATCCAAATATCAAGTTCTATAAATAATGTCCTAATTTGATATTTATTGATGAAGATCCTCAGGCTATAATTTCAGACTCTTTTTTTAAAGTCAACTAACAAGCCAGTAATAGAAAAAAAGGGAATTTGTCTTCAGCCAATGTCAGCAGTCTGTATAATTTCAAAGGTAAAAGATTTTAAAACATCAACAATAGTGTATGCTTTTTCAGTTCTTTTATGAGAATTTTTTAGAGAACAAATTTTAAAAACATCAGCAATAGAGCACATTTTTTTTCACTCCTGGTATGAGTTGAATTTTAGTCTGGAATCATGTCAAAGTCTCAGGATTCAGCTCATTAAAAATTCTTCTCCATCCCCCCACCCTCAGCAATAAATCAACCTTTATATTTTCTCTGTAATATTCCCTTGAAATAGGTAAGGAAGGTTATAATACTCCAACTTAAAATATGAGAAAACTAGGGTTTAGAGAAGTTAAAGAGATTTATCTCTTTGAAAAAAAAAAGGTTAGATGTTGCTCTAAGTTTGACAACTATAAAAAAAATTAAAGGTACTTGGGTTACATTTCTACTAAGAGAACACAGAGAAATTTTTAAAGCCATCAGTATCTGAGCTAGTTTTAGGGGTTATGGTGAATAAAAACAAGGAGGGAGTAAAAAATGGCTGCTAAGCATTTCTTCCAGCCCTGATATGGAATAAAACAAACAAAAAAGATGCAGTAACACTCACTTTGAACATAAGAACTCATGCAATTATGTTGAAAGCTGGCAGGGATCTTAGAAATCATTAAACCCAACATCTCCTTTGATAGTTATGGAAGCTCAGATATCAGGAGGTTAGCACAGTAAGAATATCGACTTTGAAATCAGAGGAGATTGGTACCAGTCCATGATCTGCTACTTCTGACCTGTGTGTCCATAGGAAAGCCATTTATTCCTCCTTGGACCTCAGTTTTCTTATCAGCAAAATTAAGAGGTTATATTAACTAGTCTATGAAGTCTTCTATTTCTAAATATATAAACCTAACATATGGTAAATAAGGACTTCTTTGAACGAAAGTCATTCATCTTTAAAATAACAGGATGGACTCACTGACAGAGGATTCTGGAAAACAGTATGGCAGAAACGAGGTGTAGATCAATATTTCACAACATAAAACAAGATAAGATCAAAATGGATATATGATTTAAACATAAAGGGTGATATTATGAATAAATTAGGTGAATATAGAATTGTTGACCTATGACCAAATAAGAGAATAGAGAACATTACCAAATATAAAATGAATAATTCTGACTATATTTAAAAGGGTTTGTACAAACAAAACCAATATAACCAAGATTAGAAGGAAAACAACAAACTGGGAAAAGATTTTATAACAAATTTCTCTGATAAAGGTCTAATTTCTAAGTCAAGAACTAAGTCAAATTTATAATACAAGCCATTCCCCAGTTGACAAATGGTTAAAGGATATGAATAAGGTGTTTTCTGATAAAGAAATCAAATTATCCATAATCATATAAAATTTTTCTCAATCCCTCTTGATTAGAGAAATGCAAATTAAAACAACTCTTAGGTACCATTTCATACCTACCATATTGGCTAATATGATAGTAAAGGAAAGTGAAAAATGTTGGAGGGGATGTGGCAAAATTGGGATGCTAATGCATTGTTTGTGGAGTTGTGCACTGCTCCAACTCTTCTGGAAGACAATCTGGAACTATGAAAAGGAGTTATAAAATACTGCATACTCTTTGATCTAGTAAAATGCTAGTTGGTGTATATACCAAAGAGGTAAAGAGAACAAAGAGGGGAAGGACTGATTTTTACAAAAACATATTTATAGCAGATCTTTTTGTGATGGTAAAGAATTGGAAATCTCAGGGATGTTCATCCATTGGGGAATGCCTGAACAAATGATGGTATATGTTGGTGATGGAATACTACTGTGCTTTAAGAAATAATGAATAGGATGGTTTCAGAAAGAGCTGAAAAAACCTCCATGAACGGATGAGCAGTGAAATAAGCAGAATCAGGAAAACATTGTAGGCAGTAACAACAATCATGTGGAATGATCAGCTGTGGCTTAGCTACTCACAGCATTACAATGATCCACACAGTGACACAAGTAAAACCCAGTGGAATTACATGTTGACTGAGGGCTGGGGAGGAGGGGAGGAAAAGAACATGAATCATGTAATCATGAGAAAATACTGTAAATTAATTAAATAAAAATTTTAATAAAAAATAATAAATAAATAAAAATACAATGACGCAGGACAATTCTGAGGGACTTAGGACAAAGAATGCTATCCACCTCCACAATAAAAACTGTTAAGAGTGCGAATGAAGATCAAAACATATATATTTTTTTCACTATAGTTTATTTAGGTTTTTATTTTGGAAGTTTGGGTTTTATATGATTATTGTCTAACTAAAGTGAACAATATAGAAAATATGTTTTGTATGACAATAAATGTATGACCCAGATCAAATTACTTGATAGCTCCAGGATGGGGTGAGGGAGACAATTTGGTTCATAAAACTTTTGAAAACTTACATGGAAAGTGTATTATGTGTAATTGATAAAATGAAACATGTTTCTAGGGGGGAAAAAAGATAAAATAAAACAAGTGACTAGATTGGATGAACTCTGAGGTCCCTCTGAACATTAAATCTATGACTCTGTGGTCAAATTGACTTCTCAATTCAAAAACTGGTAAATTCACTTCATTCTCTGAATCCACATGCAATATACTTTTAACTGCATCATATTTGAAAATGTTCCAGGTTGCCTTCATCCTGAACATTAGGGAATGATGCAGTGCTTGGATAGATTAGTAGGAGATAGGGAGACTTTAGAGGAACTGTCCACGTATTCTTTTTTTTTTAATTTATATAATATTTTATTTGATAATTTCCAAGCATTATTTATTAAAGACAAAGATCATTTTCTTTTCCTTCCCCCTAGGCCCCATAGCCGACGCGTGATTCCACTGGGTATCACATGTGTTCTTGATTCGAACACATTGCCATGTTGTTAATATTTGCATTAGAGTGTTCGTTTAGAGTCTCTCCTCTGTCATGTCCCCTCAACCCCTGTAGTCAGGCAGTTGCTTTTCCTCGGTGTTTCTACTCCCACAGTTTGTCCTCTGCTTATAAATAGTGTTATTTCTCCTAGATCCCTGCAGATTGTTCAGGGACATTACACCGCCACTAATGGAGAAGTCCATTACATTCGATTATACCACAGTGTATTAGTCTCTGTGTACAATGTTCTCCTGGTTCTGCTCCTCTCGCTCTGCATCACTTCCTGGAGGTCGTTCCAGTCTCCATGGAATTCCTCCACTTTATTATTCCTTTTAGAGCACAGTAGTATTCCATCACCAACATATACCACGATTTGTTCATCCATTCCCCAATTGATGGGCATCCCCTCGTTTTCCAATTTTTGGCCACCACAAAGAGCGCAGCTATGAATATTCTTGTACAAGTCTTTTTCTCCATTATCTCTTTGGGGTACAGACCCAGCAGTGCTATGGCTGGATCAAAGGCCAGACATTCTTTTGTCACCCTTTGGGTATAGTTCCAAATTGCCCTCCAGAATGGTTGGATCAATTCACAACTCCACCAGCAATGAATTAGTGTCCCTACTTTGCCACATCCCCTCCAGCATTCATTACTTTCCTTTGCTGTTATGTTAGCCAATCTGCTAGGTGTGAGGTGATACCTCAGAGTTGTTTTGATTTGCATCTCTCTGATTATAAGAGATTTAGAACACTTCTTCATGTGCTTATTAATAATTTTGATTTCCTTATCTGAAAACTGCCTATCCATGTCCCTTGCCCATTTATCAATTGGAGAATGGCTTGATTTTTTGTACAATTGATTTAGCTCTTTATAAATTTGAGTAATTAAGCCTTTGTCAGAGGTTTCTATGAAGATTTT
Organism: Monodelphis domestica; assembly: GCF_027887165.1. Taxonomy (NCBI): domain Eukaryota; kingdom Metazoa; phylum Chordata; class Mammalia; order Didelphimorphia; family Didelphidae; genus Monodelphis; species Monodelphis domestica. The sequence goes on from NC_077232.1 coordinate 51,808,056, forward strand.
TTCCCAATTTGTTGTTTCCCTTCTGATTTTAGTTACATTGGTTTTATTTGTTCAGAAGCTTTTTAATTTGATGTAGTCAAAATTAATTATTTTACATTTTGTGATTCTTTCTATGCCTTGCTTGGTTTTAAAGTCTTTCCCCTCCCAAAGGTCTGACATGTATACTATTCTGTGTTTACCCAATTTACTTACGTTTCCTTCTTTATGTTCATGTCAGTCACCCATTTTGAATTAATCTTGGTGTAGGGTGTAAACCTTAAAATTTCCCAGACCCTACTTTATAAGATTGGATTAAGACCATTCCCCATTTGGGCAGTGAACTCTACTTAAAGCAGGAATGTGAGAATTCTACTTTACCTACTTGGGTCTGCCCTAGGGGAAGATAAAGTTGTAAACTCTTTTCTGAACAATGAAAAGTACTTAAACCCATACTTTTCTTAAGCTAAGTACCTATAAAGGTCAAACAACTTGTGAATTTACAAGGAACAAAGAACTGGAAAACTTACTCAAAGCTTTCCTGGTGTGAATTACTCAAAAATCCACACCTTTTTAGGTGTGGACTAAGAATGAGCGGTCCTTTAGAAACATCTACAATGATTGGTAGATGTAAGGACTTAGGGGAGGTGACAGAGGAAATTTTGCCCTTAAAAATAAGAGCTCAGAGAAGAGCTGGGAAGTCATTCTGAAACATTCAGATTGGAGAGACTCATTCTGAGGAGACTGATTCTGAAACATTCAGATGTAGGAGGGAGCTGGTGAAAGCAGCTGAGATGCTGCTGGCCTGGTGTCATTAGAAATCCTTACTTAGACAGATCTTATGGTGAATTATAAAAAAACTGACTGATTTCTCTTTTAAGACTCAGGTCTAGGCCATATTGGCTTTGAGGCCCTTCATACTTATTCTTTCCTTACTCTCTCTCTCTCTCTTTCTTTGATTACTCATTGTATTGTTAATTAAAATCTCTATAAAACCCAATTGACTTGGGTATTTCAATAATTGGGAATATTTCCCTGGCGGCCACCTTATATTTGATTTTAAAACCCAAGACACTGTAGTGAAACATTTCTGCGGTCAAATTTACTCACCCTCTCTTATATCTATCACAATTTATATCTTCCACTATTTTAATCACTACAGTTTAAGATCTCAACCATTTTAAATCTCACAAGGGTGTGAGGTGTTGATCAATTCCTAATCTCTCCCATACTGTCTTCCAATTTTCCCAGCAGTTTTTCTCGAATACTGGATTTTTGTCCCAAAAGTTGGGATCTTTGGGTTGATCGTATACTGTCTTGCTGAGGTCACTTGCCCTCAGTCTATTCCACTGATCCTCCTTTCTGTCTCTTAGCCAGTACCAAATTGTTTTGATGACTGCTGCTTTGTAATATAGTTTAAGGTCTGGGACTGCAAGGCCCCCATCATTTGTGGGGTTTTTTTTTCATTATTTCCCTGGATATCCTTGATCTTTTGTTCTTCCAAATGAACTTTTTTCTAAATCAGTAAAGAAATTTTTTGGGAGTTCAATGGGTATGGCACTAAATAGATAAATAAGGTCTTACTCCATCCTTTAATTCTGACCTTGTGGGTGTCTACACACCTCATGTGTATTTCTTGAAGACAACATATAGTAGGGTTTTGGATTCTAATCCATTCTTCTATTCATCTACGTTTTATGTGTGAGTTCATCCCATTCACATTCAAAGTTATGACTGTCACTTGTGGACTCCCTGGCATTTTGATATCCTTCCCTAATTCTAACCTTTCTTCTTCAGCTCTACCTTTTAGTCCAGTGATTTACTTTAAATCAGTCCCCCTTGCCTCCTCCCTTGATATGTTTCCCTTTCTAGTCCCTCCCTTTTTGTTCCTTCCCCCTTCCCCCTTTTCTTCCCTCCCTTTTTTGTGTTCCCTCCCCCCTACCCCCTTGGTTTTCCCTTCTCCCTTCCCTTGTTGGTTAAGATAGAATTCAAGATCCCAATGGATCTGGATGTTCTTCCCTCTCAGAGTTGATTTCCCTGAGAGTAAGGTTTAAGTGAAAACTCTCTTCCTCTCCTTCTTATTGGAGTTTTCTTCCTCTCCCGTTCCCGTGTGAATCTTTTTGTGAGAAAGATTATTCTATTTGGTCTTTCTTTTCTCCCTATTTACACATTACATTTTCCCCACATGTTAGTATACATAGATTGATATAAATGTAGTCCTTATAGAAGAGAGTTTGAGTAAAAGAAAAAGATAACATTTTTCTCCTTTCCCCTTTCCTTCATATTTACCTTTTCAGGTATTCCATGCTCTTTGTTTTCAATATCGAACTTTCCACAGAGCTCTGGTCTTTTCTTTGCAAAAACTTGGAAATCTTCTATTTTGTTGAATGCCCATACTTTCCCTTGGAAGTATATCATCAGTGTTGATGGGTAGCTGATTCTTGGCTGAAGGCCCAGCTCTCTTGCCTTTCTGAATATCATATTCCATGCCTTACAGTCATTCAGAGTGGAACTTGCAAGGTCTTGTGTGACCCTGATTGGCATTCCTTTACATCTAAATTGTCCTTTTCTGGCTTCTTATAAGATTTTTTTCTTTTGCTTGAAAGCTTTGGAATTTGGCAATTACATTCCTGGGAGTTGTCTTTTGGGGATTTAGTGTAGAGGGTGTTCTGTGAGCTCTTTTAATGCCTGTATTGCCCTCTTGTTCTAGGATCTCTGGGCAATTTTCTTTGATTATATCTTGTATTACAATGTCGAGTTTGCTGTTTATTTCTGGCTTTTCTGGTAGTCCAATTATTCTTAAATTGTCTCTTCTCCCTCTATTTTCCAAGTCTATGACCTTGTCAGTGAGATATTTTATGTTGTCTTCTAATTTCTTGTTTTTTTGGCTTTGCTTTATCAATTCTTGCTCGTTGTCTTCAAGTTGTCTAATTCTGACCTTTAAAGCCTGGTTTTCCTTTTCACTTTGGTCAAACTGGTTTTGTAGATGCGCGAATTTCTTTTGCATTATTTTCCACTTTTCATCCCAGAAGGCTTCCATCTTTTTTATCCTTTCCGATTCAGATTCTTCATGGGTTTGTGGAGAGTTTCCACTTCCTTTGGAAGGTTTCAGAGCATTTGATTGTGTTTCCTCTTCTATCTCCTCTGTATTTTGTATTTTTGCTCCATAAAATGTGTCCAAAGTCGCCCCCTTCTTCTTGTTTTTCTTGGAATTTTGGGGCTTTTGTGCTTCTGTGGAGTTTGTCATCTCTATCTGAGTTGGGAGGACTAGCTTTTCTTATCTCTGTCTGGTGTTCAGAGGTTTTAGCCCTAGGCAAATTGTCTGTTTTATGAAGTTGTTGTTTTGTCTTCCCCGGGAAGCCAGGAATTGCTGGTGTTTCTGTGTTACTGCCCTCCTCAGTTCCCTCTCAATGCTTCTCAGTTGCCTTACTTCCACGCTCTGAGCCTGGCTTGGCTCTTTCCACAGGGTGTTTGTTTTTGTGCCTTAGCCAGCTAGATGAGCCAGCATTCTGAGGGGGGAAGGGCCACGGCTTCCCGGAGCTCAGAGGGCTCCTGATAGGATTAGCTTTCCCTTGGTTGAACTGAGTATGCCCTGAGGCACGTGAGACTAGGATGGAAGGATCAAGCCAGGGGGTTACAAGCTCTCCCCGTCTCTCTCTGTTTCCCTGCTGTCTGTGTTGGGTACCCCCTCGTCTGAGTCAGGTTGGTTTCAGGAAGTGGCCTTCAGAATAGCCGGCCCTGAGACTCTGAGGTTCCCTCTGCTGCCTCGGACTTAGCGCTCTAGGTTGGGGGATGGGTCCTGGGACCTTCCTTCTGCCTGTCCCTTAGATCCGAGTGATCTCGGGTTATGGCTTTTGGGGGGCCGTACCTTTTGATCCAGGTCCAGGAGGAGGATTCCCAGGGTCTATGCTGTTTTGAATTTTGGTGCCCTAGGAGCATATAGTTTGAGTTCGGTAGGGAAGGGTTTCCAGAGATCTGAACTTTAGCTTTCTCTAAGCCTCCATCTTGACCGGAAGTCCTCCACGCACTCTTGGATGTGGAGAACCAGTCAACCATCACGTAGGGATTTCTCCAGACTTGCACATGGCACTCTCCTTACCCACCAGGTCACAGAACTTGAGACTTTTTCACAATTTGACAAGATGAACAATCCATGCTTGTCCAATTATGCAGGTACTTCAGCCATAGCCTTTATTAGTGCAAACTACAACTGAACAAGTTCCTGCCACTGAGTGAGCTAGAAAAGGATGCAAAGCTAGATAGATAATACTAATTACCTTTTGGGGAAATGGAATTCAGTGTTTAATAATACAATTTCATTGTTTTCTTATCTGTGTCTCTGCCCTGAATTGTTTTCCACTCCCACCGTCTTTCAATCTTCTTACTCTTCATGGTATTTGCTATTATAATCCCTGAAGTGAAATGCATTGTCAGAACCATTAGGTATTGTCATGGTATAAAATTGCATTAATACTTAATTTGAGAGATGTATTGTATTTTACTATTAAAACAATAAAACAAGGACTGTATTGCTTTTAAGAGCCTCATCTTCCTTGGCGCCTACTGTTTTGCACATCAAATCCCACAGAGTTTGTTTCAGTTCAGACTGTATTTTTTTTTTAACTTGGATAAAATTTCAAGGGAAATAGTGCGTTTTATATAGCCATGGAGCGAGATACGTGATATGTCAGTTTCCATTGGGCTTGCTAGTACTGTGACAGTATCTGGTTTGTTTCAGTGCCAGTAAAGCAATGTTTGGTTTAATCTTTTGGTATGGGGTATGGCATGGAGTGTGGAAAACCAAAAAGGAATAAAAAGGCAGATTGGGGGGTGGCCTGGCCTGGCCTGGCCATGATCATGAGCGTGGTTCCTTTGCACTGTTAGGATGGGGTAAACGTTGTTTCACTAATTTTTAGGGACACTGAATGCCTCAGTAAGTGATAATTCCAGTTTTATTCTTTAGAGACATAGAATCTATGCTTGTCAGAGAGCCGGCACATTAGTGGAAAATAGCCACTTTGTTGTCATTGTTGTTCAGTCATTTCAGTTGTGTTGCTGTGCCCCATTGGGGGTTTTCTTGGCAAAAATACTGCCATTTCCTTCTTCAGTTCATCTTACAGACGAGGCAAATAAGGCAAATAAGTGATTTGTTGCAGGTCACAGCTAAGTTTCAGAGGCCAGATTTGAGCTCAGGTTTTCTTGACTCCAGGGCTGGCACTAACTATATCTCTTGTGCCACTCATTACCCTGGAGAATACCCATATATAATAGCCATTTGAATCAGAGAGGAAAGCTCATTTTTTCTCTATTCTCTAAATGCCTTGTCCACACCTATTAAATTACATTACAATGTAAGCTCTTTCCGGACAGATAATGTTTTTGTTGTTTGTTGTTGTTGTTCTGCTTAGGCCATTCTTACATTCTCAGTTTGTTCCTCAGTGCCTGGGATAAAGAACTTGATATGTGTTTGTTGACTGACTGGCTGACTGACTTTCAAAGCTCAAGATTTAGAGGATGCTGAAGCTATTGACATAATTTTTGACATAATTGACAAAATTATTGACATAATTTATTTTTTAAACACATATTTAAATGCATATTTCAGTTTCCAAATTGGCCAAAATATCTTTTATTAATGTGTTTGGTAAAACATTTAAATAAATTAATTTGGGTAAAATTGTCATTTTTATTATATCATCTTGAGTTGTCCATCAGCAATTAATGTTTTTCCTGTTCTTTAGAGCTGATTTTGTGTGAAAAACATTTTGCTGTTATGTTCTATAATGTTGGGTGCATGAGAGAAGACTTTTGGAAGTATAGCATTAGGGCTGAGAGAAAGAGAGCATTGGTTGGAGAGCAAAGGATTCTGGGAAAGGAAATTAACCTGAGAAAGATCTACAGGGAATTTTGGGCTTTTGAGCTGAGGCCTTGACCTGGCAAGACCTGTTCCCAGGCTGAGGATTTCACAGAGAGCCATCAGAGAATTCCCAGAGAATATCCTGTTCCTGCATTCAAGTTCTTCCGCTTGTCTGATACCTTCAACCACCTCTCGCCTGAGGAGAGGATACCCCAAAGGGGAACTGTGGACTCATGGAGGAGAGAATCCAGCTCCCTTGCCTCTTTCCTGCTTTCTTGCACCTATTTCTTTAAAGTTTTTTTTAGGCCAAATAGATACATAAAATAATAGTGGGATTATTTATTTGGGGTATGGGTTGGTGAAATCTGGATCTGCGAAATCACACTGTCCAGGCGAGAGTTTGTATAGGATAAACATTTGGGTAACCAAACCCCACTTTCCATCCCCCAATGTACCTATACAACAGCAGTTAGATTTGATAAGCCTCTTGATTATAACTGAAAAGATACATGATCCAAGATCAACAGAGTAACCAGGACCATCCTTGGGTTTAGTTGATAAGGGGTGACCCATCTTCAACTCTTGGCCTCCCCTTTCCTCCTGGAACCTCCATATACCTTGTATAGTAACTGACAACTGCCTCTCTCTTAGGAGAGGTGAGAAGAGGGCAGAGACTAGTCCATTCAAGCCTTAGCTCTCTCACTCATATATAGATCCTTCTCCAGAAACACTCTGATTACTCCACTAATATACCATCAAAATCAGTGGAGAGAACCTTTATTTTTACCTCAGCAATCTCCATTTTTACAGTTCATATAATTCCTGTGTTTGTCTTTGCAAGTAGATTCCCAGGTTTTTTTATATTGTCTAGAGGTATTTTAGAAGGATTTTCTCTTTCTAGTTCTTGCTGCTAGACTTTGTTGGTAATATAGAGAACTAGTAATGATTTATTTGGGCTTGTTATCTTGAAGCTTTGCTAAAATTTCTAATTATTTCAACTAATTTTTAGTAGATTCTCCAGAATACTTTAAGTATGCCATCGTAGCATTTGCAAAGAGTGATAGTTTCCTCAATGCCTACTTTAACTCCTTTAATTTTTTTTTCTTTTCTTATTGCTAAGACTAGAATTTTAGTACAACATTAAATAATAGTGGTGATGACTGGCATTATTGTTTCACCCTCCTCCATCTTACTGGGAAGGATTCTATCTTATCTCAATTAATGATGATACTTACTGATGGTTTTAGATACATTTAACTTATCATTTTAAGGAAAGTCCCATTTATTCCTATGTGGTCTAGTGTTTTTAAAAGGAATGTGTTATATGTTGTCAAAGGCTTTTTCTGCATCTATTAAGATGATTATGTAATTAATCTTGTTTTTTTTTTTATTGATATGATCAATTAAGTGACCCCTTTTTGGAATTAGATTTTTAGTTTCCAATTAATTTTCAATGTCTTTTCATGTCCCCATATTGATTATAATTTTGTTGTATTATGATATGAAAAGGATGCATTTATTATTTCTGATTTTCTGCATTTGGTTGTGAAGTTTTTTTCCCCTAATACATGGTCAGTCTTTGTGTAGGTGTCATGTATTGCTGAGAAGAATATATATATATATATATATATATATATATATATATATATATATATTCTTATTCCCATTCAATTTTCTCCAGAGAGCTATTAAAGCCAACTTTTTAAGAGATCAAAAACCTCATTAATTTCTTTCTTATTCATTTTTTTGTTAAATTTATCTAGTTCTGAGAGGGGAAATTTGAGGTCTTTTTTCTTTTGTGGCTCGTTTAATTTACCCTTTAAAAATCTGGAGGCTATACTTTTTGTTGCCTACATTTAGTGTTGATATTAACTTATTTTTATGGCATGTTTTATCAAGATGTAATGTCCTTCCTTATCTATTTAAATTATACATATTTTTCTACCTATGTCTAAGATAATAATTGCTATTCCTGCCTTTTTTATGAGAGTTGAAGTATAATAAAATATTTTCCTGCCCCTTACCACTACTCTATGTGTCTCCCTGCCTCAAATGTATTTCTTGTAAACAACATATTTTAGGATTCTGGATTTTAATCCACTCTGCTATCTGTTTCTGCTTTATGAGTGAGTTCATCCCATCCCAATTCCCAGTTATGATGATTGTATATTTCCCTCCATCTTATATTCCCCTCTTGTTCCTGCTCTCTCTGTTCATTGTGTCTCTCCTCACAAGAATTTTGCTTTAATCATGTTCCCCCACTTTCCCCTCTCTTGAGTTACCTCCCTCCCCTTTAACTTATCCCCTGCCTACTTCTCTATAGTACAAGATTGGATTTGATACCCAAATTATTGTAGTTGTTATTCACTCTCTTAGCCAATTCCAATGAGAGTAGGCTTTAAGCACTTCCTGTCACTACCTTTATCCTCACCTCTATTGTAATAGTTGTGTTTTTTTTTTATTTACCCCATTCTACCCCCTTCCTTTTCCTCTCAATGCAATCCCCTTTTCACTCTCAATTTTTTTTTTTGAAGGGGGTGGATATCATGTCATCTTAATCTACTTACGCCCATACCTTGTGACTGTGCATAGTCCTTCTAACTGCTCAAAAAATGTTAAAATTTTAAGACATATAACTATCATCTTTCCATATAGGAATATAAGCAGATTGACCTTATTGAATCTCTTAAGCTTTCTCTTTCTTGTTTATCTTGTTATGCTTCTCTTGGGTCTTATATTTGAATGTCAAGCTTTCTCTTGAGGTTTTATCTTTTCATTAGGGATGTTTGGAAATTTATTTTATTAAATGACCATTTTCCCCCTGAAAGCACATCCTCAGTTTTTCTGGGTGGGTATTTCTTAATTGTAAATCTAGCTCTTTAGCCTTCTAGAATCTCTCTCAAGCCTTCTGATTCTTTCTTGTAGAACCTGCTACATTCTTTATGATCCTGACTATGGCTTCATTATATTTGAATTGTATCTGACTGCTTGAAGGATTTTTTTTTTTTTTGACCTGGGAGCTCTAATATTCCTGGGAGTTGTTATGTAAGTATATCCTTCAGAAGGTGATTGGTGGATTCTTTCCATTTCTATTTTACCTCTTTTTAAAAGAATATCAGGGTAGAGTATTTTTGAAATTCCTTCTTTTCCATTTGACCAATCCTACTTTTTAATAAACTCTTTTATTCATTAGATTTTTGTTACTTTTTCACCTTTTGGTCAAATGTGCTTTTGGGAAACTTCACTGGATTTTTATGCCTCTTTTTTTTTTTTCATTTGGCCAATTCTACTTTTTAAGGTATTATTTTCTTCTTGCATCACTTTCATTTCTCTTACCTATTTTCCCTCTGCCTCTCTTATTTGACTTTTGAAATACTTTTTGAGGTGCTCCAGAGCCTGAGACAAATTCGCACTTCTTTTTAAAGTGTTGCATGTAGCTGCTTTAGAGCATGGTCCCCTTCTGAGTTTGTACCTTGCTCTTTTTTGTCTCTCTAACAATTTTCCTGAGTTAGTTTGGGGATTTTTTTTGTATATGTATGTGTGTGGTGGGGGGACGGTATTGTTCATTTCACCAGACTTTTTCTTTTACTTTTTTTTCTTAATGGTGGGCTCTATACTAAGGCTGGAGGGGTCACTCAATTAAACTTCAGTTTTTCCTTATTGCTCTCCAGCTCTAGTTCAGGGTTTTTGCCATTATTATGATAGAGAGTGGACTGGGAGCTCTGAATGTCACCTGCCATGGATGATTCAGCCTCCTTGAGGTCTATTGAGGCCTTGTAGTGCTCAGAGCACTTTGCACCATCTTGTGTTGGGGCCGAGGGATCCCCTTAGACTTGGGCAGGATCTTCAGGACTCATTCTGGGCTTAAAGTGGCCAATCACACTGCAGGATACCTTGAAATGTGGCTTTGGGCCTCCATTTCAGCTTGGATTGGGACTCTGGGATTCCCCTAAAGCTTTCAATGGCTTGCCTCACCACAGGCTAAGCTTTGGATCCTCCCTATAGGCTTTGGCTAAGGATTAGACCTCCAAACGGTGGGGGTGAGGTGTTATCCTATTGGCTTAGGAAGGGTCTCCTGGTCTCACCATTGGCTCAGATACAGGATCAGAATCTGGAGCAATTGGGCTAGGTAGGAGGACCTCCTGGGGGTAAACTGTGCATCACTGTGGGCTTTGCTCTTTAAGTATGATATCAGAAAATAAGTATTGTTTTATTAGTTTAGGTATAAAAAGTAGAGTGCTGGCTTGAGAAAAGAACTGGAGTTTGAAGCATAGCTGAGAGAGCATGTTAATTTCAACTGTTGACATTTATAACCATTTTTCTGTGTCAATTACTCTCTTTGGCAGTTGGCAGTTGGTCTCTGGCAGTGGGCAGAGATAGACTCTGGGACTCTCTCTCAGGGCTGAAGGAGGTAACATCTTTGCCTCTCTCTCTGTCTGAGGGAAAGACCTGATGGAGCTTAGTGTTTTCCTTTCCCATCTTGGGAAAAACTATTGACTATCTATTGCAGTTTTTATAGATTGATTTAACTCTGAGAAAACCAAAGAAAAACCTGGTCTTTGACTTGGACTCTGAGTCTGTTAAGGCTCAGAGTCCTAACTTGGTTCTTGTTGAGACTCAACCAGCTAGCCTTTGCTATTTTATAATTTGAAGGCATAAGTTAAGAATTATAAGAATAATAGTGGTAGTTTTTATTTAGATAGTATATATTTGGGTTATTCAGATCAAGGAGGATTAGTGTAGTCTGTGAAACAAAGGAAAAGCAGTTCCTTGAGGAACCAGGGAGTCTATTTGGGTGGATTTAGAATCCCTTAGAATTAGAAATCTTTGTTATCCTTATATAGTTCAGCAAATATTTTATTTTTATATCTCACCATTTATTATTTTTATAACTCCCCCTCTAACCCCAGGGAAACAGACTTTCTCAGCCAACTTTCCAAGTTGTTTTCTTCAAGAAATTGGCTTCATTCTATCTCCTTGCTTGTTCTGTCCTTCTATAACTCCTTTTGAAGTATGACTTTAAGGTGGGTTAAAGAGGATTCTCAGAGAGATTCAAGCTTTCCGTGCTTCTATTCTACCATCTTGGTGTTGCCTCTCAAAGAAAATTTCTTACCAAACTAGTTTCCTGTTTCCTTGTCCAGGTGGACAGGTTCATCTAATATTGCTATTACAGTGTACAATGTTCTCCTGGTTCTGTTCACTTCACTATGAACTATCTGTTCATGTAGGGTTTTTTTTTTTCAGGTTTTTTTCTGAAATCATTCTTTTCATCATTTCTTATAATACAGTACTATTCCATGAGCATCCTATACCCCAATAGACAGACATTCCCTTCATTCCTTCATTTCCAATTATTTTCTATCTCATAAAGAGCTGATATAAACATTTTTGTATAAACGAGAAAGAATATGTGAGGATAGTCTAATTTTTGTTATACGCTAGCAGTGTGATCTTGGGGACACCAATCTATTGATATATCTGACACAAAACAATCTAATTTTAGCTAGAAGATCTCTTTTTAGAGGGTACTCATTTTCCCACAGAAAACCTGTTATATTTTTTTGTAATTCAAATTGATAGTAAGTTTGTTATTTTTTTGGGGGGCGGGGGATTGTTGTATTTTAAGTTGTTTTCTCTTCATAGCAAATCTGAAGTATATCTGGCCTGCATAGAGGTATCCCATGCAGAGCTCTGAACTCAGAACTGGGGTTGTCTGGGTTGTCCTCAAGGTAGGTGCTTTTCACTGGGGAACAGTTCAGCCACACCACAGAAAAGATAAGGGATGGCAGATTGGCCTCGTCTTTTTTTGTAACACAAAGTTCTTCTGCTATCACTGCTCCTACCCCTCCCCATCAAATCCAGGGTTGCCTCTCCTCTCCCCTGAAATTTAAGGGTTACTTTGTGGTTATTGTGTTAGGAAAAATGCATGTTATCAAATTTAATGTTCTTATAAAGATTTTTTATGGAGAAAGGTATAGTTTTAGCCATCTCTAGCAAAAGATTACAATTTGAGGTGGCCATGAACCTAACTGCCAATTTTCCATAGGTTTAATATATCTGTATTTGCCTTTTTTAAATTTTCTTGCAATTTTTCAAGAATGTTACAACCCTCTTCCCCCCCGCAATTGAGAAGTTGAATGTAGCTCTTTAATGTTTGCAGAGAACTTTATGAATACTATTTCATTTTATTTTCAGAGTAAACATAGGGATAAGACCTATTAGTACTCTCATTTTAGAGATCAGAAGATTGAGGCAGTAGAATTTAGATGACTTGCCTGTGTTGAGTACTTCCAAACTCTTTAAGTTTAGTGAACCACTAACTGTACTCACTACATAGTTGCCTCTAGTGGTTTTGAAGAAAACTATTTTATCCATCTGAATCTTCTGTTTGCAAAGACTAATGATATTCTTTTAGTCCAGTTATTTAAAAAATAAACCTTATGAACAAAGATTTTGATATATTTCACCAAACCAAATACTCATAATTTATAAGCTTCATAAGATAAAAAGATTCCAAAATACACAAACATGATTAATATCAAAACCATGTAGGGATATGTTGGAGTCTAAACTATTGTCCTTATTGCTAATGGAGTTTGTCAAAGATGCCTTTAGTACACTTAAAAATGATAAAGTTTTATCTAAATATTTTATTCATATATAAAAATAAGTGAAAGTTTTTCATATGTGAAAGGGACCAAAAACATTAAATATAAACAAATAACAGAAGAATGGTGATAAATGTTAGGATGTTTCCATTAGATATATAATGAAAGTGATACTAATATAATTAATAATAATGTCTATCTTAAAAATTTTTAACTAAAATAAAATTGCTGATAATAAATTTTATAATTTCTGATTAATTATTATAACAATAGTTGCTTAGTCATTCCTTCATATCTGACTTTAAGTGGCCCCATGAACTTTGTCTCATGGGATTTTCTTGGCAAAAGTACTGGAATGGTTTGCCACTTCTATCTCCATCAAAACAGCACTATATTTTACTATGTTATAAATAATAAAGAGGTAGTATTGTTAATGCTATTATATATAGAGATCATGCCAAATATATGATAGCTTTATTCAATTAGAAAAGTAATTATTTGATTCACCTGTGTAATAAATAGGTCAATGAATCAGTTACTGGAGTCCTTTAAGTAGAAGTCAGATGATAGCTTTTGGGGTATAAAGACTTTCAACTCATTTAATGTGTGTGTTGGACCGGAAGGCTACTGAGGTACCTTCCAAGTCCTAAACTTTGTGATACTGTTTCTCCAGTAACAAGTGGCATGCATGATGTTATCTCTACCTCCAACTTTGGGATATCTTTTCTTCTTGAGAGAGTGCAGATACACATGATCTAGGGGGGGGGATCACTAGCATGCTTTGAGTGCTTTTATAGTCACTGGAAATTAGATAATAATATTCATTAGCTAAATAGGTCTTGGGATGATTTTCATGGTCTCATTTGGTCTCTTTTTTACTATTTTATCATCATCCCATGAAGCTTATCTTTTTTATTATTACTTATGCCGCTTTATTATCCTATTTCTCCTTATCTGGGGACATCATGGTTTCTAAAATTAGCTGACTTTGGAATCTGGCTACAGAAATATTTTCATTAAAAAGATTAGATTCTAGAAATATTAAATTTTATGGAACTTTAAAACTTTCCCATCACTTTGTTTAGATTGTATGATTTGGGGCTCACAATAACCTTATGAAGGAAGCAATCAAATTATTCTTCTCCATTTTATAAAGTACATTAAACTCAGTGGGATTCAGCAATTTCTTATGGTCACAAACCTATTATCACAGGTGAGAATGGAACCCAGAGATTCCAACTCTAACTCCAGATCCCTAACTACCATATTACAAATAGAAATGGAAAGATCATGGGAGCAAAAGATGCATCATAACTGAAAAAGTCATTGAAGTTAGTTTGGGAAGGAAAGCTCAGGCTGCTTCAGAGAGATTTCTGTGTTCATAATATGCTCCCTTAGCCGATAGAATAAACAGCCTCTATCAGCCCTCATGCTCTTGCCCTTCCAATTCCTTCTGCTTCTTCAAGGAGCAGCCAGTAAATAGAATTCCTAAAATGCAATCAATCATTTTAAAGTAATTTTAACTATACTTTGGAATTGACTAGACATAATTGGTGGAAGAAAAGCAATAAAGCTAAGCCAAGAAATTCCTCAGTAGGGGAAGAGTCTAAGAAGATGATGAGAAGATTATATAGTATTCAATATTTGACCTGGGTGAAGGAGATGTATAAGATCAAAATATGATCTTATTTTTCAAGTCTTGTGCAGAAGGAAATCGGGATCTCAGATTTAACCAATGGACCCTGTCATTTTTAATGCTATTTAAAATAAATCTTGGAGAATTGATTTCAAAATCTTCATTGACTAGACTTCTTGAGAGGAGAAAAATAGCTTTCTTCTGTCATTTTTGGTTTTTACAGCAAAAGAATCCAATTACCTGTTCTCCCATTTGAATCTGAGCCATCACTTACTAATTTGATGTTTCACAGGTTTAAACAAAAAATTGACAATTAAAAATAATAATGATCATAATTTTAAAAACTAAAATAAATTTGTATTTTCTCTTTCCAAACCTCTTCAATTAAAAAGAAAACTTTTCTAATAAATATAATCAGCAACACAATCAGCTAACACTCATTTTCTATAAAACAGGAAATCCAATTATATACCCACCCAGTAAAGACAAGTATGAAATCACACTAATCTAACAGAACAAAATAGGGAGGCCTAGTCAGAGACCACAGCATTTTACAACTGGAGGTGACCTTAGAAAAGATCTAAGTCAACCCTTTTCATATCACAGATCAGGAAACAAAAGCTCAAAAGCAGAAAGGCTCTTTTCCTAAGGGACAGACAGTGATTTGGTGATAGTTTTAACAACTGCAGTGGGCTGCCCTATAACACAGGCATGTTTATTTGCCCTTTCTTTATTATTTCACCTATAAATTAGACTTCTTTTTACCAGGAATCATCATGATTGCTAGTTTTAGTCAGCTCAGGAAAATATCCATGGATGTTTTCTTTTAAACAGATATAACATTCAATAAATATTTTAATAATTAAAAATTTTATTAAATAGAATTTTAGTCAAATACTTCATTTATAGGAAAATATGACTAATTAGATAGCACCATTCACAGATCTTTCTGAATTTAAATGTATTGGAATTACCTGAATTTTGAAGTATGAAATATATTTAAGACAATTTTGGATAGATAGATAAGTGGATGGATAAATAGTCAAATGTATAGATAAATGGATAGATAGACATATGGATAGATAGATAAATAGATAAACAGATGGATAGATAGGACAAAGAAAGAAAGGAAGAGATGGATGGATGAAGAGATGAAAGGAGAAAGGAGGGCAGGAAAATATATATTAATGTGTGTGTATATATATATATATATATATATATATATTAATCTGGCACTTGGAAAAGCACAAAAAACAAACAGTCCCTTTCTTAAAGAAGTTTAACAATCTAATTAGAAGGACCTCAGTATAAGGATTGTGGTCACAACAGAAAACCCATGCAATGTTTTAATATTGTTGTACAGAAGAGGATTTTTGTATTATATTAACTTAGATATAGAGTGAAGGTAATGAAACAATTGGATTTTCCTGATATTGTCTGAGATATACAGGATCTCTTCCATAATGACATCCTAATTATTATTATTGTCATATGTGACATGGCAGGGAAAACAATAATTATATGCTATTCATTTCATGGACATAGCATGAATTATTCATTGGGAATCACTAAAGTCTAAATCAGGAAATTCCCACACATTCTTGAGTCATGAGAAGACCACTTATTAATGATAGATTTCATGCCATGAGCTCTGATCTTAAATGGTGTTAACGAAGACAATATCTAAGCTGTTCATTTTTTAAAGAATCATAGATTGAAATATAATTCACTACATTCTATTAAACATATTAATCTATATTAATTAATTAAATTAATTATATTAATTAAATAATTTATTTATTTAAATTATAAATATAAATATAAATTATATATATATATAAATATATAAATATAAATATATATATAAAATATATAAAAATATAAATTATAAATATAAATATAAATATAAATAAAAATATAAAAATAAAATTAAATAAATTATATTAATTAATTAAAACATAATATCACCAAGTACATTGTAGGGCAGCTAGATAGTATAGAGGATCAAGCACTGGGCCAGGAGTCAGGAAGGTTCATCTTCCTGGGTTCAAGTCTGGCCTCAGATACTTACTGGCTGTTTTACTCTGAGCAAGTACCTTAACCCTGTTAACAGCCTCTGCTTCTTTATTTGTAAAATGACTTAGAGAAAGAAATGACAAACAACTCCAGCATCCTAAAGAAGAAAACCCCAAATGGGGTCCCAAATAGTTGGGCATGATTGGAAGGACTAAATATCAAAAAGGTACATTTTACTGCACTAGTCTCTGGAGATATGAATGCAACAGAAATAATTGTCATTGACACAGAAACTTTCAAGGGATTTCAGAAGCCAACTAATTCAACCTATGCAGGGGGAATACTGCCAGGATATATCAGATATTTCCAATGTTCCTAATTTTTCCTTTTAAAAAAACCTAAATGTGCATATTCATGATCTCTGGGCATAAGGAGAATAAGTATAATGTCTTTAATACTCAACATACCCTTTAGGTCCTTAAAGGTAGTTACCATTTCCCATCCCAGGCTCCTCTACCTTGAGTCTTATCATCTGCAGGATTATTGTTGTTCACATATTCAGCTACTTGAGTGGTTTGGAATTTCCTTCTCTAGCTCATTTTACAAATGATGAAATTGAGGCAAATAGTTAAGTGACTCCCTGGCCACAGGTCATGCAGCTTGTAAGGTTCTGAAGATTATTTAGAACTCGGTGGTTCCTGACTCTAGATACTGTCCTCTTTCCAGTGCACAACCTCACTGCCCAATGATAGCCATGCCCAATTGCTTCAAATGATTAACTGATAGCACAGAATTGAGATTTTGGGCCATTATGGATGTTTTTCAGATTGTTAATATTCTTCCTAAAGTCTACAATCGAAAACAGTATAGTATTCTTTCTGGACTTATCACAATAAATATTATTACCTCCATATTCTTGGAGAGTTTGATTCCATGCAGCTTAAAATCTCTTTATCTTTAAACACTGTTGACTCACATAGATCTTGAAATCTAGCAAAACTAATTTTCTCCCAGATGAATGGTTTTCTAGTCATGTCTTACTCATCTGGGGTGCGGATAAACTATTGTGTGCCATAAATATGACAATAATATAGAGAGTTTCAAAGGAAACTGGGAAAACCTCTACGATCTGATAAAGAATAAACTGAGACCCAAGAAAACAATTGGTCCAAACTAGTAACTGATTAGACTGCCAAGAAAATTTTGAACTCCCCTAAAACCTAAGGATCATAAATTTAGCAAGGGATGTCATCTTTCATTTTACAAATGGGCAAAATAAGGCTTGGATAAGTTAAGTAAATTACCAATGGGCACAACGGTCATAAATATCAGAGACAGAATTTGAACATATTCTGGCTGCAACCTAGAAAAAATAACTAGAAGATAAAAAATTTACCAGAAGTATAGAAAGAGATGAGGCAAAATTAGTGTGAGTTAGAAAAATAAGGAAAGCTGATAAAGAGGAAGCGAACTGTGAGCAAAGGCAAATATGTAGACAAGCTAAAAGGAGGAAGGAGACATTTGTAGGTGGAGGATCAGCACATGCTACAGCAGCAAATTTTCTTCTTGACAATGAACAGCTGGTAGATTCTGCATAGCTCAACTACACTTTGTCAGAGCAGAGGGTGAAATGATTCCTGATTTTGCATTCATATCTGTATATACATGCTAAAACAATCCGGGATGAGATGAAATGTATTGTTACAGTTATCTGTTTCATAAACCTCATTAGTTGACTAATTGGATGACCTCACACCATTTTTTTCACATGGTTAAGATGTAACCTTCTCCTCTTAGCTCGAAAATTAATATGTTCATGAATTTTAAAGAATATATATCCATTCAAGTTCCAAAGAACTTGTTTCATCTTAGAATTATTAAATGCTATGATGTATTTGCTGTACTGGGGAACAGAATGACTTAAAAATGATAGAAAAATGAAGTCTATGAGCAAATAGTTAGTTGAAAACCTGTGTTGAAATCAAAAAATATTAGGACCAAAAAACCAAATAATAATGAAAGGACAGCCTTGAGTACTGACCATTTCTTCCTCACCATGGGTTAAAGAACCAATAATATTAAAAATTACGCTAACAATGTCACCTCTCCACTTTTCTTATATCATTTTATATTGTTTGTTCCCTCAAACATATTCTCATATATAATATTTATGTGTTGGTATCAATATTCATTATCTCTGAGGCCTCTCTCAAACCCACTCTTCTTCCAAACTTTATTACTAGAGTCACTACTATTCATTCCTCCTTAACTGAGGTCCCCAAGGTCACTGCTATTTTTGACCCTTTACTTTCTACATAATATACTTTCCCCTTCCCCTTATTAGATAGCAATTACTCCAGTTTAGATCCTTTTAATTTGGCTCTTTCAGTAGCATCCTAATGATTTATCTTGACTCAGATGTCTCCCTGCTCCAATCTATCCTTCTCCAAAGCCATCCAAAGGATGTAGCTAAAGTCATATTTACAGGTCTGACATCCTCCACCATCCAAATACCCAAGGAATTCTAATTATTCGCTTTACTTGATTTTTATTTTTCTGTTTTAAACTATTATTCAAAGAACAGTCTTTCTTAATTGTTGACTTGGTCTCAAATCTTTTCCACCTATTATTTTTTTTTCATAATGCTTACCTTCCATCTTGGAATCAATACTGAGTATTGGTTCCACAGTAGAAGAGTGGTAAGGGCCAGGCAATTGATGGTAAATGAGTTGTCCAGGGTCACACAGCTAGGATGTATCTGGGGCCAAATTTGCACAGAGGACCACCAATCTCTAGGTCTGGCTCTCAAACTACTGACCCATCTCATTAAAACTTCTCTTTGCTTTTAGGACCAAACACAGACCTCTCTGTTGGGCATAAGAAACTTTTCATGACCTCATTCCATTTTATTTTATTTTTTGAATTTGTCTACAAATGATCCACTTCTGTGACTTCTATTGCTCAAACTTACTGACTTCCTTGCTGGTCTTCAACCATTTTACTATTTCTCATCTCTTCGCCTTTGCCCTAGCCATCTCCCATTTTAAGAAACACACTGTCTCCTTGTATCTATTCCATACAATTGGTAGTCTTCTTTAAAAGTCAATTCCATCATCTCCTGCAAAAGCCTTTTCCAAATCTCTGCCTTTGTCCTGGTCCCCACTATTAATGCCTTCTCCACAGTTATCTGATTTCAACTTTCTATGTTTTCAGTCTATTTATCCAATATATCTCTATATAAATATGTATAATTGTATATGTAATACATGAATTACATATAAATAATTTAATACTATAACATATATAGTGCATATAGATTATATATGAACACACATACACATACATGTATGACCTCAGACACTTATTAGCTGTGTGACCTGGAAAAATCACTTCAACCTTTTCCCCTTAGTTTCCTTATCTGTAAAATGAACTGGAGAAGGAAACAGCAAACCACTCAAGTATGCCTGCCAAGAAAACCCCAAATAGGTTCATGAAAGGCTGGGCATGACTGAAAATTAATACCATGCACATACATATACATCAAACACACTGTCTCCCTTTTCTTAAAGGAAAAGATTTGTTTTCTATTTGCTTTTGTATATCCTAGTTTGTAGCCCAGTGTCTGATATATAGTAAGCACGTAATCATTGAACAATATTTTGTTTCGATGTTTAGTCTAAATTAATTCCATTATTTTTAAGCTGATAAGGATACATTAAGAACTATTATATGTTAAATATTATCCTAGATGATGAAAGCACAGTGACAAAAATTACACATATAAATAAAAGTCAATATAAGATAATAAAAAATTATAATTTGGGGCACGTAGAGCACGAACAACTTGGAGCATCACCTAAAGTTCTCGTTTCAGCTTTAATTTGAGTTTAGGCATGAAAGAAGTTAGAGACTGCGAGAAGAGAAGGCAATAAGGGAGAGGCTTTCTGATGTAGGGAGCCTGGGCAAAAGCATGGAGATAGGAGATATAATACTATATAGTCTCTCAGGTCCCGATAAAGTCTAAGTTTCTAAAAAAAGATTTCATAATATGCCTTTAAAGAAAGTATGAACATGCTCTTAAATAATAGGCATTGTAAAACCCAGTGGAATTGTTCATGGGCAACAGGAGTGGGAGGAGGGGAGAGAAAAAACATGAATCATGTAACCACGGGAAAATATTCTAAATTAATTAATTAAATTAAAAAATTTAAGACCAAAAAAAAAAATAGGCATGTATTTAGAGCCTGCAATGAGTCTGGCATAATACTAGATTTGGGAGATAAAATGATAAAAATTTTAAAAATTTCCTAGTTTTAAGGACTTCTCATTCTGTCAATATAAGACCATACATGTCTAACACATACTCATAAATGGGAGAGTTTCAGAACATTCTTTGGAATACCCCTGTGCTTTCTAGAAATCTTCTGCAAGAGTCAACAGAAATTCTTCCCAATTCTTTGAATAAATGCTCAGTTCTGATAGCCTCAACACCGATTGCTAGCAGGAAATAGGCTATTTGGATGAAGATTGCATCTTTTTCAAAGAGAAGGGAAGTTGATAGAAACGAATAGACACTTTTCCATCTAAGGAAAGCCGTTTCTGGTTTTAAAGCTTGGCCTAAACCCCAGCACGCTCCGTTCTTACATGTGCAGCATGTAATGCCACCTAACAGAGTGATAAGATAAATGGAAACACTTGTCTGTGAAACGATTTTTGACGGAGAAACCTGTTTGCAGATTACTCGGTGAAATTACAAAGCTGGATTCAGGGCACAGCAGGATAATTGGCCAGGATACACCCATACATGTATTATATGAGGTTTATGCCTATTAGACATTTTATGCTGATAGGAGAAATATTTTCCCTTTCATAAAAATAACAATTGCCCCTTCCCCTTTCAGCAGCATCTCCATTTGTAAGCCCATCCAAGGAAATAAGAGGAAAAGGTCAAAATAGCAATAAAGAAGAAAAATTGTAACCGGTACATGCCATCTTCATCATGAATGACTCCTCTTTGCTCCCTCCAAAGCCAGTTTTCTCCCCTTTGAATATATCATTTAATTTTAGAGTGGAATCACATGAAGATTAATCCTATAGATGAAGGTGTGTGAATTTGTGATGGCAGATGAGGTTTAAGTCACAATTCATATTGGCCCCTTTGGCAGGAAAACAAACAAACAAACAAAAAAACCCAAAAAACAAAGGCATTTGCTGTGAAAATTCCATTTAAAATTAAGTATGACCTCACTGGGGCAATATTTAGCTACCAGCTGCCTGCACAACTCCCCAGCGTCCTGGAAACTAAATAAAACATCTTTGGGGAGGGGAGGATGGAAGCTAAGTAGCCCAGTGGATGGAGTGTCAGGCCTGAAGTTGGAAGGACACAGATCTAAATCTGACCCCCCAAACACGTTCAAGTTCATGTAACCCTTGCCAAGTCACGGATACTGATGGAAGATAAGGATTTTATATATATAATTGAGGAAAGTTTAACAAAATAAATAAAAGTACATAATGGCAGGGGTTTATTTTTAATTTAGTTTAATGCTCCTTGTTCCACCTATTTCTTAAGGATTATTATTTATTTGTTTTTTTATTTTAAAATGTATTTATTTTTATTATATATATATATATATATTTATTAATATGATATATGGAAATCTTAGGTGAGGAATCTCACTCTACCAGAGTAGACTAGAATCTTCCCTGCAACTGAATTTGAATATGTTGCTGAGAGGAATGAGAATTTAAATGACTTATTCTAGGGCACAAAGATAATATATGTCAGAAGCAGGATCTGAATGCATGTCACCCTGGATACGAGGTTAACCTTCAATTCATTATTACAAGCTGAATATCTAACTCATCTAATTCTAATCATAAAAACTTAGAAATTGCTTCCAAGATTCAAATGGACTACAGGTGACAAAATTGAAATCCCTTCAAAAATATTCTGTAATTGACCTTTCATTAAGTTTGGTTAGGCTCCTCAGCCAATTAGTCTGAAATACTGAGTTTGTAATATTTAGGGAGGATTTATTTCTCTTGGTGAAGAAACTGGTTTGAAACTTTTTCAAGGTAACTTTGGTATTATTAGGAACAGGGTTGGCGTGATCTTTTAGATTCTTCTTAATCTTCCAATGAATTTGAAATCCTTCTTGGTTCCACTTTGATGGTCTCACAGGAGAAACTGTCAAAGTAGTATTTTATCTTATTTCGTTTTTAGAAGTCCAAATAAAATGTACCTTTTTACTTGTCACAGCAGCTGGAACTTTTGAGTTATTTGTACTGGGTGATGGCAGCTTCCTCTCAGTTACTTTGGAGGGGATTAGGCTCATAGCTGGAGGTTGATTGCGCAGAACCGAAGTCAGACAGAGTTGGACAGTCTCCTTCAGAGCTTTCAACTGGGACTCCTGGGGAAAACAAGGAAAAAACAAGTTCTTCAAAATTGGTTCCAATTAACAAGTGTTCCTACTCCTTTACTTTTTTCCCTCCACAACTATGGGCTGTTTTTATTTAATTAAAATTAAGCCAACCAAACATGTTCTTTCTATAACTACCCCATGAATTTTTGGTCATGCTCTGAGGCTCTAGTAGTCTATAAAATTCATAATTTGTTTCTCTTGCACTAGCATATCATAATTATTAGGTTGAAACAAGGCTGATCATGAAAACTAAATTAAAATATTCTAAAATTACAAAAGGCTTCATGATTAAAAAAAAGTTTTCCTTATAATAATCCTTAAAGGCAAGTATTTGAAAAATGATATTCCAGGTTATAGATGAAGAAAATAATGGCCTTAAATATGAAAGGACTTGGTCAAGGTAACACAAATCATAAATAACAGAGAAAGAAATTGAACCTGTATATTTTAATCCTAAAATAGATCACTATGTCATTCCACATGAATATGAGAACTTTCTGTTTGGTGTAGGTGTTTCGATATCAGTAAAAAATATTGCATATATAATAAGCTCCAAATATCTATCCAATTGAACTGGGGGAATGTCGGGTTTTCTAGCAAACCTAACACTCCAGTGTCCCCAATATTTCCATAGATTTCATTGACAGAAAGAAATGAAGGGAAGAACTTTATAGCAGAGATATTCTTATTCTTTTTTATAGTAGTGACATATTTTAATGCAGAATGCATGTGTTGTTAATTCTATATGTTATCAGGAAACTAATTATTTGGTGGGATTGAGTACTCTCCTGAGAATCTTCCTCATCCCTCTGATTTCCTTTGTAGGGCTGGAGGGAGGAGCAAAGAAATAATCCCAAAGGCTACATTTAAAGAAGTTAGCCACAGCTCTGAAGCTAGCCACATCTTTCATTTCCCACTCATGGATGGACAGGACTCCAACGTGCCTTTTGGTATCCTTTTCAATTTCCTTCTGTGTGTTCTCTTTTCCCATTAGACTGTAAGCTCCTGAGGGTTAGGGATTGCCTATTTCTATTTCTATGTCGAGTACTTAGCACAGAGCCTGGCACATAGTAGACGATTAAAGTTTACTAGCTCGTGAAGAGGAATGAGCACACAATCTATTGGAGAGAACCAGTTCAGGGATAGAGGTTTGAAGGAATTTGCTATACTGAGGTCCTCTCTACTGCCCACCTCAGACAACACTGACCCCATATTCCTGTCATATCTGATCCACAAATGGGGGCTCCATAAGAGCTGAGTCAAAAAAGGTAATGGCTCAGTCTTGCCCGTCATCTCAATGAAAGCCCAAAGTTATTTCACACTTGAGATACTCCATAATTCCTTGCATCTGTAATTGACTATGGTGATTTTGTCTCTAGTGTAAGAATTATGTATCTTGTTTCAAAACATAAGAACACAGAAACATATAAGTAACACATATACAACATATATTACCTGCCATCTTGGGGAGGGGATGGGAGGAGAGGAAAAAACAGAACATGGATTGTAAGATGTCAAAAAATTATTAAAAATTGCATTAACTTGTCATCTTCAAAAAAATGGTAAATGTTTTAAAAAACTTGCCATGGGTAAGTAGTTAGGGGAAGGAAGAGGCCTTTCTATTCCCTGATATGTTCTCTGCAAGAAGATTGGGCCTAAATAGAGTACTCAGTAAAGAGAAGAGCCTGTGTCTTCTCCTTTGTAGGTACATAGTAGGAGAAACTAGCTGGAATTTATGCAGGAAAGTAATTTCCCCCTCCCCTCTCTCCTTCCTCTCTCTCTTTCTCTTTCTTTCTCCTCTCTCTTTCCCTCTCCCTCTTTTCTCTTTTTCTTCTCTCTCCTATCTCTCTCTCTCTCCTCTCTCTCCCCCTTTCTCCTCTCTTTCTCTCTCCTCTTTCTCTTTCTTTATTTCTCTCCTCTCTCTTTTCTCTTCTTTCTCTCTCCCCCTCCCTTTCTCCTCACTCTCTTTCTCTATCCTCTTTCTCTCCCTCTCTCCTCTCTCTTTCTCTTTCTTTATTTCTCTCCCCTCTCTCTTTTCTCTTTATTCTCTCTTTCTCCTCTCTCTTTATCTCCTCTTTCTCTCTCTCTTCTCTCTTTCTTTTTCCTCTCTCTCCCTTTCTCCTCTTTCTCTTTCTTCATCTCTCTCTCTCTCTAATTGTGTGGGTATGGAAGGAGAGTAAAAGGCTATAGAAAAAGGGAAATGCTAATTATTATAAGATGTGTGCACACATAAAATGATTATATTACATAAGCAGTGTATTACTGAAAGATAGCTTGTTCTTAGTTTAAAGGGGATGGGGGAGGTAATTGGGCTCATTATATTCATATATATGGGCTTGAGTCCATACACCAGTACTATAATCACAAGTTCTCCCCAAGGGCAGAATTTTAGTAAGACTATAAATATATGATAATAAGAAATTCCATTTGGATAGTGCTTTAGGGTTTTCAGAATGCTTTCTTTACAACAATGTCATAAGGTAGACAGTGCAAGTGTTATTAGTTCCATTTCTACTCTGGCTGAAATTAGAATTTAAAGGAACTATGTGATTCAGACATGATATCACAAAAAAGTATCAGAACTGGGATGCCACAATAGATCCTTCTTCCTCTAAATACAGTGCTCTGTCTACTACCTTACCTAGAACAGACAATGTTGTTCAGTCATTTAAATTATATCGGGATCTTCACGACCTCATTTGGGGTTTTCTTGGCAAATAAACTGGAGTAGTTTGCCATTTCCTCCTCTAGATAATTTTACTTATAAAGAAAAGCGAGGTAAAGGGAATTAAGTGACTTGCCAGAGTCAAACTGCTAGTATCCCGAGGTTAGATTTGAACTGAGGAAGATGAGTGTTCTTGACTTCAAGCCTGGCAGTCTCTTCATTATGCCACCTATCTTTCCAAATAGTGCAGGCCTCGATTTATTGCCTCCCACAGATATTGCAATTTTTCACAAGTTGAAGGCTTTTGGTAACCCTGCACCAAGCAAATATGTTGGTACCATCGTTACTACACATGTGCTCACATTGTATCTCTATGTCAGATTTTGGTAATTCTCATAATACTTCAATTTTTTCCTTATTATTACATCTGTCATGGTGATCCATGATCAATGATCTCTGAAGTTACAATTTTAATTATTTTGGGGAGCTACAAGCTATATGCACATAAGAAGAGTAGATTTAACTGATTAATATTATTTGTTTTGATTGTACTAGTAACCAGCTGCTCCCCTATCTCTCTGCCTCAATTTGGGCCTCCCTTTTCTCTTGTTCACAACAATATTATATAAACTTAGTTGATAAAGAATATTACATAAATTTATTTGATAAGAAAGTGGTAAAGTTTTAGAGGATTGACTTCAATTTTGAAAAGAGTTCTGTTGATAAAATCCTATCAAAAAGCATCACATGCTACAGAGAAATCTTTCATGAAAAGAAAAGTCAATCAAAGCCTCAATTTTCATTTTTGTCTTATTTTTTTAAATTGCTATAGACCCTCCAAACTTCAGCAACTACTCCCCTGATGAGTCAGCAGCTATTAATATTGAGGTAAGACCAGACACCAGCCAGTAGATTTTGACTCACTGAAGGGTCATAATATGGCTAGAATTTTTAAACAATAAAATATTTTAAATAAAGTATACATATTTGTTGCATATAATACTACTACACACGAAACACACCATAGCATGGTATGAACATAACTTTTACTTGCACAGAGAAACAAAATAAACGGTTGACACTTTATTGTGATATTAACTCTATTGTTGGAGGTCTAGAACCAAACCTGAAATATCTACAAGGTATGTCTCTAATGTGGCTTTCCTATATTTGAGACAGAACCAGCAACACACATTTATTAAGCATCTATTATTCCAAGGACTATGACAGAGATATAAAGTTTAAAAGTCAATAGTTCTTTTCCTTAGGAAGCTTACATTCACTTTAGGGAGATATTAAACACACACACACACACACATACTTAAAGAGAGGGATAAGATACTCTGATACTTTAATGGTACCTGGCATATATTAAGTACTTAATGAATGCTTATTGACTTAATGAGGTAAGAATGGGTCTAAATCAATCAAAGACTTCAGATTAAGTATGAATGGTTTTTGGATGAATATACTAATAGGTAGAAGATTCAGGTTGGCTGAGAAAATGTCATTATATACAATTACTCTTCTCTAAAATAGGAGGCCCATATAGAAATGGATGATGTAGGAATTCTAATCACAGACCCATTTCAAGGATCAAGAAGTGGAAAGGGGGCAATAGGACATCTAGAACAGAGCTAAAATGAAGCAGTAGTCCAGGGACAAGCAGGAAAAGGAGAAATGAAGTCTTAGCATGGAGATATTAAGGAGAACCATCACAGCAGAAGACTTAGGCTGATAATACGAATTGTATTAATCTCTTCAAGGACTGAGAGAAAGGACTGATTCTAAAATCAAATAAAATAGCCTGCCCTTTCTCCCACTGCCCTTCTGGTACCTATCAACATGGTAATATATAATATTGGTTCTTAACACAAATATTTATAGAATGCTGAATTTTTTCTCTTCACAAAAAAGCCAGGGGTTAATTGTTGATAAACAAAATGTGAATTAAATCAAGAAACCAAACCCATGCTTAAATGTTGGAAATTTTTCCAAGTAGGAACTTGGGAGAATTGCTCCTGAGTTCCTAAGGTTTTATTTAATAAAATTTCCCTAAGTGAGCAGAGGAGGAAACCAAATGGACCTGAAAGGTAGTTATAATACCTCCTAGGATTAAAAGAAGTTAATTATTATAATAGTAATATTGTAATTGTAATAGAGTGCCAAGCATATATATGTATGTGTATGTATATTATAGGATTAAATTAATATCCAATACTTCAATTATTATATTTTATAAAGTTTATTATCTAACAAAATAGAACCACATCAGTAAGTTTTCCTACCTGCTCAACAAGCCCACTCCACCAAAGCCTTGACAGGAAGACAAGAGGGCTAGAGACTAAATGCCACAGAATTTATATCCTGTCTACATCAGCAGGTAAAGACAGGAAGGGAGTGGAGTTCTGGGAATCATTTTTTTTAGGGTAACAGATTCTAATTACAATATACACACACAAGTGATTCAAGGTAATATTGAATGGAGCAGAAGCAATTAGTATCTGGGGAGAGGGTAATAGAAAAGGCTTCATGAAAAAATAGCACCTCATTTGAGGCTTGAAGAAAACCTAAGACTAATGAATGAATGTCTGTGTTATTATCTTCATTTAACAGATGAAGAAAACTGAAGTTCAGACACAAGTGTTTCCCTAAGAAGACATTAAGTAAGTGCCACAGTTAGGATTTGAACTCAGGTCCTTTCAGAATTCTTTCAAATATGTTTCATAATGCAGTGAGCACCCTGTAAAGAAGATTGGGCCCAATTTTGTGACTTATTTCAAGCTTTGTTATAATTGAACTTCTGATTTAGATGTGAATTTCTAGAGGTTTCACCATTTGTCCTTGCTCTCCTCTCCCAAGCAATGCATTTTGCTAATAAAACATTCTCTCCCTAGACTTCAACAAGCTCACAGGGAGTTTCTGCAAGGGAATCTTTTCTTTTCCCTTCATTTAAAAATCAAATGGCAGCTCATAATTCATCTAGGGACCATATGCTTGGAGAACATCTATTCCTGACTAAATTGACACTAAGACATCGACGGGTGCAGCTAATCCACTTTGCAGCATAGCTATACATGATGGAATATCATGTAACTTACAATATTGTAAGGCGAAGTGTAATGTCCCAATAACAAGTGGGATAAGATACAATTTATGGACAACGCCCAAACATTTTCAAGTTTCTAAATTTCTTCACTTTATCCTCAGGTTCTTGCTATTAATCCTCTGTTAGGCGGGTCCCTGATCTCTTCTATGGTACCCAGAATGGACTCTTACACAGATTAGGTTCTCTAAAAATGGATGGCTTGATCACAGTTATCTTTATGACAAAGACACCGATTGTTTCCTTCTTAGCCACCAGAGAGCACTTGACTCATATTTGTTGCATGCGATGATCACAACCTATTTTCCATGATGGGCGGGGGAGGGGGGTGTCTTTCTCCTGGATGCATGTGTTCTATTCTTCATCCCTGCCATCCTGGAGAACAAGTGCCCTTTCTCAGTTATCCTTACATTATCCTCAATGACTAGTTCAGAAAACGCTCATAGTCAGAGCGGGATAAATATTTTCTAGATTGAAAACACTCAATTGAATAGCATGTTCGAAGAATCTCCCCATCACCTTTTTCAGGAGGCAGGATGGCAATAATGGGAGAGCAGCTGTTACAGTGGCTGTGAATAATGTGGGGGAAATGGAAGAGATAGATGAGCTTGACCTGATGACCTTGCTATGTTGAGCTTTCTAAAATAGGACTATCCTCTTAAAAGAGAGCTTTTTGAATGGTAACAAATAATGAAGAAGCTCTCTTTAAAAATGTATCTTTTTCTGTGTTTCCCCCTTATGCCCATTCAGTTTGTAGTTTATAAATGAACAAAAAAAGCATTTCATTCTGCATTTCCTTGGGGAAAAACCCAATAGAGCTGCTGCTTAGCAAAAGAATGAAATGTTAAAAACAGGTAAGGAAGAGACATATGGGGGAGGGTCAGGGAGGAAGTTGTGTGCAGCCATCATCCATTGGAAAAAGGCTTCAGCTGATCCCACCTGCTGGAGGAGAAATTAATCATGATAATATTTAACTAGCGGCCTTACAGATGGGGAAATGCTGGTACTAACAAGCTTGCCAATATTATATTGTATCTGGAGATTTCTTTTCTACCTAGGAAGAAGTTGAGTATCTGCCATGTTAGCCAATATGGTTATTCTCGAGAGTTTTGGATCCTGTCTTTATGTTTAAGTCCCCTTTCCTGCCCATAGTGCCACTTGGCTCAAGAGTTTGCTCAGAGAGGATGTCTTCAGCTGTTGTTTTGGGAGAAGTGGCACTTGTGTGTACTGAGCTAAGAAGGCACTCAGAGGTGAAATCAAGGCAAGCAGACCCCAGAGAAATTGTTCTTTTACGCTGAAAAAAATCAAGGCTATTCACAGAATAGTTTTCTCTCCTATTCTACATCACAGAATTTCTCTATATCACAGCTCATTCTGTTTTGGGGAGATGGGGGATTTGGAGTCCCTGAGGAGACCCTTCTCATGACCAAAGTCCATTCTTTTTCCATGATTTTTGTCCCTTCTCCTTTCCTCTAAGAGACTGTCTCCTTCAATCATTTCTTTCTTGTCCTTACCTTCAAGCCTCTCCTTTTCTATTAGCTCTTCTCTACCAAAAAAATGTTTTTTAAGTGTCCTACTTAATTCTTAAATTAGTGTCCCTTTCTCTCCAACATCCTCTGAGGTTTAACTCTTGGTTCTTGCATATTTATCTCTTCTACCTTTCCCAGGTAAATAATTGCTGAAAATAATTCCCTAACTCTAATGTGGTAGCAAAGATTTGGAAATTGAGGGGTTGTTAACAATTAAGGAATGACTGGGCAAGTTGTGGTATATGATTGTAATGGAATACTAGTGTTCATTAAGAAATAATGAGAGATGATTTTGGAAAAAAAGCTGGAAAGACTTACATTAACTGATACAAAGTGAAGTGATCAGAACCAGAAGAACATTGTACACAATAACAAGATTATTTTTTGATGAATAACTGTGAATGACCTAGTTTTTTCAGCAATATAGTAATCCAAGATAATACCAGAGACTCATAGTGGAAAATGCCATTGGATTTCAGAGAAAGTACTGATAAATTCTGAATGTAACCCAGAAAATACTATACTTTTCTTTCTTTTTTTCTTTTCCTCCTTCTCCTCCTTTTCTTCCTCTTTCTTCTTGAAATATCTTCCACAAAATGAATAAGGAAAAATATTTTGCATGATTGCACATGTAAAATATACATCATATTGCTTACCATCTCAGGGAAGAGGGAGGAGTGAGAAGGAGGGTGGGAAATAGCAGATTTTGAAATATAATTTTTCATGAATTTTAAAAATGGGCTTATGTGTAATTTGTGGGAAATAATATTAAAAACAAACAAAAACAATTCCTTACCTCCCAATCAATTCTGAAGACACTGCCATTTGGCTTCCTAAATAAACTTATTGTACTAAAGGTTATAAATGGTTTAAATGATAAAAGCTATTACTATTTTCACAGTACCCGTACTTCTACATCTTTCCACATCTTTGATATTAGTGATTGCCCTCCATCTCATGGCTAGAAATGCTTAGATTCTCTTCTTAGAAATCCCTGGCAGTGAGTGTTCTTTCCTTTTTATACTACTTGACTGCTCATTTCCATTCTTCTTTACAGGATCATCATACATCTTTTTATTTTCTAAAGAGGGAAACTCTCCAAAGTGTTGTCTCATATCTTCTTCTATATTCTCTCCACTACTGGATTATCTCATCATTTGCATAAATTTAATCATCTCTAGATATAAGACTCCCAAAGCTTATACACAGCTGTTTCCTATGTCCCAATGACATTTATAACTCTAGTTCCAAAACTGCTCATTCTTCAAACTGTCATATCTCTAGTCCAGATACAATCTTGGTGTTATCCATTCGTGTTTTCTCTCTTTTCTCTATATATCAAATCAGATGTCAAACTTTGCCAATCATCTTCCATCCCTCAGATTTTCTCCTTTTCACATGTCTTCTACCCAACCCTGGGCCCTTATCAATTTCCAAATTACTAGAATAGGTTTCTAAATGGAGTCCTTTGTTCCAAATGCCCAATATTCAAGGTTTCCTTTCTACAGTTGCCAAAGTAATCATCCAAAATCCTGACCATATCACTTCCCTATGCAGTTGCTGCCTAGTGCTTTTAGGAATAACTACTATTTAATCAATCAAACTTTTACAGAACTAAAAATGATTCTAATCTTTCATTCCATACTTATTTCAAATTAATTGCCTTTGTAAGATGTTCATCTAGACAAATTAATGTAATGAACCTTGCATTCCATTTCTCTAAAATCTTTGCCTTTGCAAAATATTTGTCCATTCTTAAAATGTACTCCTACCTCTTCTCTATTTCTAAGGATCTTAATCTTCCTTTAAGATACAGTTCAGGAAATAAATCTTTAGTGAAGCTTTATCCTATTTCCTAATGTTTATAGTTTACAACCTTCCAAAATTATGTTTTGTATCAATTTCCCAATCTGAAACATATTGGCAGATTGGGTTCCTGGATAGCAGCTGGCTATCATATGCCTCAGGGTTCAAAGGATAATGCCTAGCGATGGTGGATTATATTATTGTTTTTAGGTCCCCGTAAATATGTTTCCCACTGGGCATCATTTCATAACAGTTAGCAAGTGTGATTTATTTAGTTTTTAAACATGAATATTTTACAGAGTAGCACATTTAGAAAAACTGGCATAAAATATTTCTTAAAAAGTCTGCAATGCTGTCTTCTTCAAGTATATAGAGATAAAAAGACTTTAAATGGACAAAGTTAATACAGTACATTTGACAAGGGGTAAGTTATAGCATTTGATTAGCTGAAAGTCCTTTGGTGACATTGTCTACGTACCTGTCATTATAGGACCCTATAAGCTATTTGTAATTCTCTTCTGTACTGGGAGCCCTTATGAAGTCCTATAGCTACACTTATTTCCTCATGTCTAGCCTATCCTATTTCATTTTTTGTTAGCATATGCTGTTCCCATTTTCTCAGATGACTTAGTCTGGGGGGGGGGGGAGGCATGAATCTGACCCTCCCTCTGGATTAACCTCCCCCTACTACCCTCAGTATTGGGCTTAAGAGTTTGACTTTTTAAAGCTTTACTCATTTACTCAAAGAAATGTTTACATTTCCATTAAACCTTAAATTCATTTACTAATTCTGTAAATGAATCAAATTCCCTCTTCAAAACAGTATCAGGATGTACTTTATTTATCTGTGTTATTTGTGTCAACTGCTTGCACAATGACATGAACTGAGTTTGGCACTTTGTGCATAACCATATCCCTCCATTCCAAGAGTCTATAAGTTTTCTGAGGACAGAACATGTTTCAGTTTTTTAAATTTTTTTTGTCCTTTTGCTTGAGAAAATCCTAAGGAAAATGAAGGTGATTAATAAATGTTTATCACAATGAATAGGTCATTGCTTGAAAAAGTGCCCTCAAATATAACTGTTAGTTGAAGAGCTAGAGATGTCCACTGGGGCCTTCTCTTCCTCCTTTCTGTTTAGGGTATTCAAAGTCTAGATAGAAAACAAATAACAATTCAGTGCATTCTGAAAATTGGTAGTTCATAACCATCCTCGCTACATCCACTTTAGTCTCTTATAGATTATTTACTAGATGTAATACACATTTAATTAAAATATCTTTAGTGATCCAAATGGAATCTGGTCCATTTCCTTCCTTAATTAAATTCGAGATCCAAGTAATAGTATCTCTGCAATGTCTTCTTTGAAAATATACACATGTAGATATGAGCTCAAAAGATATGCCATGCAACTAAACAACCGCTTATTTTTGGTGAAAATGTATTTGTTTTATCCAGTTAGTGGATTCTTCTTCAAATGAAATTTTGTTCAAAACATCCTCAATGATACTAGTGAACATTCCCTTTCATCTTCTCAATTCATCTTAATAATGAGAGTCCTTGAATGAATTAATTCAGGGTCACATTTACAAAGTAAATTTACATGATGCTAACATTCTTTAGAACCACTTTTTTGGGAGAAGATTTTTTTTCCAGACTAACACTTTCTAATTGTTCATCCTTTACTTTTTAATATTTTCTTTAATTCAAATATATTTAATTTTCACAATTATATGTAATAATAATTTTCATCATGTTTTTGAAAATTATAAGTTCCAAATAATCCTCTTCCCTCCATTCCCTCCCCCAACTAGGAGATGTTAAGCAATTGATCTGGCCCATACGTGTATTATCATGCAAAACACATTTCCATATTGGTCATTGTTGTAAGAGTACACTTATACAAAAAACAACCCCCCCCATAAAATCATAAGGCTCCAACAGTTCTTCCTCTGTAGGTGGGTAGCATTCCCTGACATAAGTCCTTCAGAAATATCCCAGATCATTGCATGGCCAAGAGTAGTTAAGTCATTGTACGATATTGCAGTTACTACGTACAAAGTCCTCCTGGTTCTGCTTATTCTATTCTGCATCAGTTCATGTGCGGGGAGTCAACAAATCCCCACTGGCTGACAGTCACATTTTGGGAGATGGGGGCTTCAAGGAAGCCCCCTGAAAATGAGGCCCCTCCACTGATCCCCCCCGTGACCTGTGACTTCTCTCTCTAACTTCCCTTACTAATGGACTTGTTATGATTACTGTTCTCTCCCCAATACAGGAGAAATAATAATATGAGAGTAAATACTTATGGGGTTAACACACATATATCCCCTTAGATTATTACCCTAAAATATTACATTCACAGAATTAAAACATAAAGATCATTACCCATTACCCCTTCTTTCTCTCTCAAGCAGAGACACGCTCCAAGACCCCACACCCAACACTGGTCAAATGCTTGAGCACTGTAATAAATCTTTCCTCACAGTTAACACACACTACAAGTTGTTGGTGGACAGAAATCAGGCAA
This sequence comes from Monodelphis domestica, assembly GCF_027887165.1. Lineage (NCBI taxonomy): Eukaryota > Metazoa > Chordata > Mammalia > Didelphimorphia > Didelphidae > Monodelphis > Monodelphis domestica. The sequence goes on from NC_077232.1 coordinate 51,842,208, forward strand.
CATTGCCAAGTGGTTTAAAGTAACACAAGAAAAACAGAACTTGTAAATTGAGGAAAACCCCAAATCTGGTCAGCTTTAAGTTACCTTTTAACCCTGTACTTAGATTTGGAATGTTTTGTTGTTCATCTCCTAAGTAATTGTGATTGATTGTGATAGCTGATCAAAAGCACAATGATCCTCTTAGCAGGTCAAGAAGAACTAACCTCCAGACTACCCTATCTATGTCATTTGTATCCATTACAAATTTCTCTGTTGTAGCAACATGGTAAATGATCACAGAATCCTTTGTTGTAGCAACATCACAAGAATGTTGATTAAATGATTTGTTAATGTGTGGCATATCCAATTAAATGTAGAAGATCATGTATATAGAAAATTGATTCTGTGCTAAAGAAGCATGTACTCACTAAGCCTATATAATAAACGAACCTCCATGCCTTAGCAGATCACTACATGATGCTGACCCATGTGGGACTGAACATGTAGTGCTTCTCACCCCATTATTTGACCAAAATTGTCACATCTAGACAGAGTGGATCATGGACTCTCAGAGAGACCACTGGACAGATCTCTAAATTTATGAATATCTTTCCCATCTTTTTCTGAAATAATACTGCTTATCATTTCTTAAAGCACAGTAGTATTCCACCACCAACATATATCACAATTTGTTCAGCCATTTCCCATTTTATGGACATCCCCTTAATTTAGAATTCTTTGCCACCACAAAAGGAGCTGCTAGACATAATTTTGTACAATTAGGTACTTTCCTTTTTTTTTTAATCTCTTTGGGATACAAACCTAGTAGTGGTATTACAGGACCAAAAGGTAAAATCAGCTTTATACCCCTTTGGGCATAGTTCCAAAGAGACCTCCAGAATGGTTGGATCAGTTCACAACTCCACCAAAAATGCATTATTTTTGCAATTTTACCACATTTCCTATAAAATGCATCACTTTCCTTTACTATCATATTGCTGACCTGATAGATGTTTTCTTTCATTTTCAAAGAAGACCAGTGATATCACAGGGTGATAACCTGACTTGGGCATAAATTGCATTTAAGTCAGGCACTTACACAAAGTCATCAGCCTTAATCTCTTTTCTAGAGTCATCAAAGTCCATTGGTGAGACAAGATGGATGATGGCCTGGGAGACAGTGGATGATCTTTATAGATGAGAGAGTTACAGATTGCATTGCAAAGACTTGGTTTGCAGGAAAACCACATGCAGGAAGAGCATGGAATTCTGTTGGCAATGGGGGATGGGGCTAGAAGCTCTAGCTAAGAAAAGTAGATGAACAATTGGAGGTGGGGGTTCTTCTCTCTTTTGAACTGGAAGGGAGAAGAACTTCTTACTGAGCTCAACCTGCTGTGATCCCTCATCTATCTGAAGAAATCAGATTAGCCACCCTTCCTCAGTAATGGTGGATAGAGACTTTTTTTCCATTTGGGGAAGATAAGAGACTACCCATCCAAGAAGACTGTCAATTGATCTTTCTATATCAGAAAAAATACAATAGCCTGATTCCACAATCTCCTCAGGGACTCAGGTCCCCTGAGTCCTCAACCCCTGAAGGGAATTTAGGTTAAAATAGAATTAGGGACTTCCTGATTTTCCCTCTACCCTAAAACTACCATTACTAATTACCAAAAGAATAAATACATCTTATTAATCCAGAAGAAATTGAACATCTTATTCTTCTAATGTACTAAGGGGATCAGGATAATAACTTTCAAGGGAAGAAAACAGAAACCAGAGACTGAAGGGGATTTCATCTTTACCTTTTCATTTCTGGACCTTGATTACATCCCTCACCTTCCCTTGTGTAGCTCTACCTAGGAAAGGAAGTAGTTCTTCGTTTTACCTGTCCCCTCTCTCTCTTAAACCTTTCAAGCTTTGTTTCCTGACCCCTAATAGTACACCTTCTCATCTTTGATATCTGACACTAACTTGCTTCAGAGTCTACTCCAACTGCCTTCTGGAATGTTGGAAAAACTCACTGTCATCTTCCCATTCTGATGGGGGAAGTCTTCACATGCTTGAGAGAGACATCTCCCTAACTTACCGATGGGTATAAAACCAGTTAGTGACCTACCACTTGGTTTAGCTCATCTGCTGAGAAGATTTTACTGAGGTACAGGCACTGTGCATGCTATAGCATCCTACATGCACAAGTGGGAGATATGTGAAAGATGAACAACAAAAGCTCAAGAGTAGACCTATAAAGGCTTCAGCAAGCCCTCACACAATAGGTTCTAGTCCTTCCTGCACAAACAAGACATCTTTCAATAAACAAGAGCCATAGCAAAATCTTATAATTCATATGCACCTTATTCAAAAGCAAATCTTAATAAAGCAAGCCTGTGAAGATGTAATATTGAGTAAAATAGTGTTTGAGAAAATATTTTTCCATGTTTAAATCAAGAATATCCTCAATATATGGAGAGATTACTCTGATGAAAAGAAGAAAATAAGTGGTAGTTATTGATTTAGAGCTGGAAATCATGAAATATCCTCTGGGCTAACCTCACCATTTAAAGAAACTATAGCTTAGAGTTATTTCATGATTTGCCAAAGGTCAAAATACAGTGAGTGGCAAAATAATGATCTAAGTTTAGGAAAAAGGTGCCTCACATAAAAAGAGTAAGAAGTAAAATTGGGAAGAGAAGAGATAGAGAAGCCCTTAATGAATTTTCCATCAAAACAGGTTTTTTTAAAGTCACTCATGCCAGGAGAGGGAAGATATAGGTCGACATTCTCTCCACCTCTACAAAGATACTGTGATTATTTTCAATGCCCTCACATTTTTATTATTTCTCCTAATTTGATGATGTTTTGTTTTGTTTTTATTTTTTGAGAAAATTTTTATTTAATTAATTTAGAATATTTTCCCATGGTTACAAGAATCATATTCTTTATACACTTCCCCTCCCCTCACCCTTCCTGTATTGGACACGCAATTCTACTGGGCATTACATGTGTCCTTGATCAAAACCTATTTCCATGTTTTTGGTGTTTGCACTAGGATGATCATTTAGAGTCTACATCCCCAGCCATATCCCCATCAACCCATGTAATCCAGCAGTTGTTTTTCTTCTGTTTTTCTACTCCCACAGTTCTTCCTCTGGATGTGAGTAGTGTTCTTTCTCATAAGTTCCTCAGAATTGTCCTGGATCATTGCATTGCTGCTAGTAGAGAAGTCCGTTACATTCAATTGTGCCATAATGTATTTGACTCTGTGTATAATGTTCTCCTTGTTCTGCTCCTTTCACTCTGCATCAATTCCTGGAGGTTGTTCCAGTTCACATGGAATTCCTCCATTTCATTATTCCCTTAGCACAATAATATTCCTTCTCTATCAGATACCACAATTTGTCCAACCATTCCCCAATCGAAGGGCATCTCCTCATTTTTCAATTTTTTGCCACCACAAAGAGCTCAGCTATGAATATTCCTGTACAAGTCTTTTTCCTTATGATTTCTTTGGGGTACAAACCCCACAGTGCTATGGCTGGATCAAAGGCCAACCAGTCTTTTAAAGTCCTTTGGGCATAGTTACAAATTAACATCCAGAATGATTGGATCAATTCACAACTCCACCAGCAATGCATTAATGTCCCAGCTTTGCCACATCTGAATGAGTTTTATGATTTCTCTATTTGATCAATTGTTTTAATATAGCTGATTCTGCTATCATTCCCCCATCTGTAGTCACTTATTTCATTTTAAAGATATAGTTAGTTTTACTTTTTATGATATTCTTTGCTTGACCTCCTGAGTGTCTCAACTTTGTATTGTTAAAAAGTATTTATAAAATATAGTATTGAGGTTTTTTTAGTATATTGCAAATCATTGGTCTCTTTTTTCCCTCCCTTTCAAAACTGAACCATATTTTCTGAATGTCTTTTTCAGCATTATCTTTTATGTTAAATTTGCTGAGAATGTCAGTACAGGTTTATTTGATTCATAGGAGACTTTGTCAATTTTTAAAATAAAATTTCTCTACATATTCCTATTTTACAACAGAGATTGGCATTTAATGAGAAATTACTTTCTTTGAAGTCTTTTGCTCATATCCATAAGAATTGGAAGTTGAGAGACAAAAACATCCCACAAAATTTTGTTTCTTGCTACCCTGAGAGCATGATGAAACCATTTCTGCAGCTCACTTGTTTGCCTTTCCAAGGAGAATATGAAGGCATCCTTCCATTTAGAAATAACTTCCTTTTTTCCTTCAGATTTTATATCACTAAAGTGCCATAATTAGATATTAGACTTAAAGTTTACATTTACAGTATATGCAGTTAATGGTTAAGGACATCCTATCAAGTCTTGGATGCTTCATCTCTTTTGCTTCTTCCACAAGGGTCATTGTGGAAGCAGGAATGAGCCACCTAAAACTAAAGGGTCATTTTTAGTATTTTTCCTTTGTTTCCTGTTATTGTGATCAAACAATTCATTATTTAATAACCAACATAAGTTTGAAAAGTCACTTATTTAGATGTAAACTTGAAAGTAGGAATGATTTAATTCCACTCTCCCCATTAGGTTAGAGGATGAGGATATAACCTGTCATCTCATGGGTTGTTCTTCAGTCATGTCCAATTCTTGAGTTTTAATGGCAAAGAATTATTGGATACTTCCTTCTCTAGCTCATTTTCAGATGAGCTAATAATGGAAGAAAACAGAATTAAGTGACTTTCCCAAAGTCACATCATTATCAAGAATATGAAGGTAGATTTAAATTGAGTTCTTCCTGGCCCCTGGCCCAGTATTCTCACCATGGCACCACCCAGCTGCATCAGGAGTTCCATGAGTGGCAGAAATTCCCCAGATTTCCCCAGTATTTCCTCGAATCGATGGCTCAGTCCCTTTGCCTCAACATACAGGTGTAGAGAGTTTCCCAGATTTCTGAGAAGGTATGATTTGCCAAAGACCCTCTAGGCAGCGTTTTTCAGATGCACTGTGACAGTTTTCAATGCACTGTGATATAGGTCCTCTCCTATCATCTAAACACAAAATAGGACCTTAAAAACGTTCATTGACTCATTATCTAAATGGTCTTCTAATAACAGACTCAGCCTTTTGACAGAACTGTACTAAGTAAAAAAACATGCCAAAGGGTTTCGAATACTTTGTAATTGTTAGCATGTTTCACTGGTGTTTTCTATTGATGAGATATGCATATGTATGTAGGTATGGACACATAAAGATATATACATAAATATATAGGTCTGTTTACACCCACCCCTCACTTCTTATCACCTTGTTACTTTTAAAGAATATCTTCAAATAATAAATACTCTAAGATCTTTGATTGTAGCGTTTCTCTTAGATCCATTTCCCATAGAGCATTGTAAGCATTAAATAAATACTTAATAACTCTTCTTATATATCTAAAATCAGATTCCAAGTTTAGGCATGGATAGGAGCTGATTTCACATGCAGAAAATATATAGAGAGATGGGAGGTCCTGAGTTCAAATGTGACCTCAGACACTTCCTAGCTATGTGATTCTAGACAAGTCACTTAACCCACCATGGTCTAGTCCTTACCGCTCTTCTACCTCGGAACCAATACAAAGTATTGATTTTAAGATGGAAGGGAAGGGTTTAAAAAAAAAAGGAACATACAGCTTGATTAGTATAGACAAATTACTGCTGAAAAAGTATTTTAGACTCTAAGTTTTCAATGGTTGCTAATCTATATTTGTGAAGTTTCTTCATTGAAATGAAATCACAAATCTGGTTCAGAAATTATTTAGTTTTCAAAGCCCTTTATATATATTTAGCTAATCTGATTACTAAATCTCTTTGTAACTCAGTTACTGAGAGAGACAGAGATAGAGACAGAGAAAGAGACATAGAGAGGGAAAGGGGGAGGAAGAGAGAGGCAGAGAGAGAGAGAGAGAGAGAGAGAGAGAGAGAGAGAGAGAGAGAGAGAGAGAGAGAGAGAGAGAGAGGGAGAGAGGGAGAGAGAGTGAGAGGGGGAGGGAGGGAGGGAGGGAAGGAGGGAAGGAGGGAGGGAGGGAGAGGGAGAGAGATATGGAGAGAGAGAGAAAGAGGAGAGAGGGAGGAGAGAGGGAGAGGAGAGAGGTGGGAGAGAGATATGGAGAGAGAGAGAGGCAGAGAGATAGAGAGGCAGAGAGAGAGAGAGAGAGAGAGAGAGAGAGAGAGAGAGAGAGAGAGAGAGAGAGAGAGAGTCTGAAGTCTATAGTTTTATTTTAAGGATAAAAAAAAGTAAAGCACTTTGCAAGTCTTAAAAATCCATATAAATGTTAACATTTACTGTAATTTATCCATTCACTAATGAAATGTGATTTATTAAAAGCTTATTATGGCCAGTGAAGTACCCTATGCAAAGGATATATATATATATATATATATATATATATATATATATATATATATATATATATATATATATATATGTATAGGCAAAGACCTGCATATTGGTCCTCACAATAAACCTATAAGGTAGGAATTAGAGTTTTTTAAGTAAATTCTTTTTGAATGAGGTAAATGATGGCAAGAAAGGAAATGGACCCACTATGATCTCATAACTCAGAAGTGCTTGTGGCCCAAGTCAAAGCCCAGGCTCCAGAGGCTGGTTCCTTTCTACCTTAGATTTCTTCCTTCTCAATGAATGAAGAGAGGTGCAGACCTTTCTGTGCTCTGTCTTGTTGCCCAGGGCATGTGTATAGCACTGGAATCAGCTCTAAATTCAGCATTGTTTGGAAGGCTATTGATAAGCTGGAAAGAGTTCAAAGGAAGGCAAACCGGATGATGAAGTGCCTTAACAGTTTTAACTGATTGGGGAGAGCTGAAAGATCTGAGAAATCAAACCTGATAAAGACAAGACACAGGAGGGAAATTGCTGCTTTCTTCCAGTATTTAGATGGCAGGCCTATCAGAGTGGGATTAGATGTGTTCCATTTGATATCAGGGGGGAAATTAGGAGCAACCGGTGAGAGTTATAAAGAAAAAAATTGGCTTGACTTTTATAAAGGCTTCCTAACAATATAGATGTAGAAAGGAATGCTTTAGGTTTGCTTTCACTAAAGGTCTTTAAGCAAAAGTTGAATGACTATTTGTCAGTAACAACAATGGAGAAGTTTCATGTTTGGATATGGGCCATTGTAAAAGGTCAGTGAATACTTTTTAACTCTGCAATAATGCAATTCTGGGAATAAATTAATGAAGGAATAGATGGATGGATGAATGAACGACTTCCATCCATTTTCCTGGGTTGTAGTGATCATGTAAAACATGGTATGCCAGTATGGAATATTGCACAAAAGGAAGAATAATTCTTTAAAGTAATTTTGAAAGGCTAATACTCAAGTAAATTTTATTTGAAAAAAAAAAAAAACCTTCTGTAATGAGATGAAGAGAAAAGCTCGTATTTATAATGCTGACAACCCCTAGGAAGCCTCGCCTTCTGCATTTTACCCATTTTTTGTTTCAATGGCTAAAGGCTGTCATAATTCTTAACACAATCATAATAATAATGATCCTTAAAGAGTGCTTCATATTGGAAAAGCCTTTTTGTACTTTGTCTCATTTATATACTGCTTTAAAATAGAAAATTCTTTTTATACCTTGCCTCCTTTAATCTTCACAGTATTTCTTTGAAGTGTGATTGTTCCCACAGGACCAAGAGAGTCATTGAGGATTCAAAAGGGATTGCCAAAGGTCACATGATGGCAGAGATGAATTTGAACCCTGATTTTATGCCTCTAATAGCAATTATTTTTGCACTATATCATGTCGTCTATGACCCAATAAATAATAGCATATTCTCTGCAAACTCAAGGTCGATTCAAAGAAGGTGAACCTGTTAGTGTATACATCCGTCACTGTAAATGGCAGTTTCCTTTATCAAAATAGACTCCGGGTCCAGAAAGCTGGAATATTCAAAAGAATGCTGTTTTCATAATACTTATGAAGGTTTAATGACATCAGATGGCCTACTATGCCAGTAACATTAGGAGACAGACACTGAAAGGGAATAAAAGCCTCCTTTAAAGTAAATGGAAGGAAGTCATTTTATTTGTCATTAAGCGGGACTGATATTGGAAAGGTGAGCAGAACATGTTCATTTTGCTTTATGTGGCAGGTTAACAGGACACACTCTCATTTCCTGAGGCCTCCATCAGTTATGGGAGCAGCCCCTCGGCTTCTGTGTGACAATGGAGCCTCCCCGTTAGATGACAGGATTGAGAATACAGAGACAGACCTTCCTTTTTCTATCTGGAGAGAAGTCCAAATGGGTAGACTGAGGGAGAAAGAGAGGAGATGTCTGGGAGATCTGGTCTATACCTCAAGGCTCCCAGTGAGGGCGACTGGGGTGACGCAGTGTCCCCTCAATGTCCATACTCAGTCCTTTGGGGTCCTCCACCCCACTTCCGGGGAATATCATCCTCCGCGTCACGGTCTAGCTAAAGCCTCTTTATTCTCCAGAACTCGGCTGAAGCACCTCCACAGTGTTCAATGATCATTCCGGCCATCACCCATCTCCTCTTTCTTGAACACAAAGACCAAAGCAGACATGGTTTTTTGTTATTTTTGTTTTTTTCAGTGGAGGTCTACTATTTCATCCATGTAGGTTCCTGGCTTGCACAGGGCTGGAATAGACTCCACCCCCAACCACTGAATACAAAAGGAAATCAAAGCACGGAGAGGTCGGACAAGTCTGAGTTCAGAGTTGATAAACTACTATACTAAAACAGAGGGAGGGCAGAAACAAAATCAGACAGAATCTTCAGAATCTATCATAAAATTGTAGGAATGTTTCTACCTGAGAAATGGGTGAATGGCTACAATTCATGGCTGGACGGATTTTTTGCTAATTGTCTCCATTTAAGAAATCCATGATAAGCTGTTAATCATGATGATTAAATCTAAAAGTGTGTCACGTGTGCACGTTGTTTTAAAAAACCCGGATGTTTTGAGATTTACCTGCAAGAACCAGACTCAGAATCAAAGGAGCCAGAACCTTCTCCACTGTGCCATCTCCTCCTGGAAAAATCTTCATGCACCGGTGCAGAATGGCAATGGTGACCCAACTTACTATCTTCCATACCAATGGAAGGTTAGAAAGGACCAAGCCAGCAGGCAGGACAGGCAAGACCTGAGCCTAATTTTCCTGATTCCAAAGCCAACTTTGTACCCATGATGGCACGTTGCCTCTAAAAAACGACATGTTATTACCAAAGTTTAAATTATTTCCTATTTAATATAATTTTAAATTATTTCCTCCTGCTTATGTTTCAGGGTTTCTTTTGTTTTCATATTTTGATCAATGCATTTCAATATGTTATAATCCTTTTCATTTTATTTTAAACATTTTCAAAGTATTCTGAGGAAGAATCCATAGCCCACATCAGAGGGCTGAAGGGATCCATGATACCAAAAAGGTTAAGATGTTTTTAAAAGTGTCTCAATCCGTTCTAAATATTTGAACATTTTAAAAAATCCTTTTTTCGTTTAAAATTTGCAAGCCCTAGAGCTTTGCAATAATCCTGGGAGTTATTTAGCACAGACATAATTCTCCCTATGTTATTCTCCTATTCCCTATAGATACAAAAAACTGAAGCTTAGATCTGTTAAAAATGAGCGACGGGCTTCAGAAGGAGGCTGAAATATTGCTTAGTAAAATATAAAGATGTATTTATCAGGGCAAGCTAGACTATCATGGAAAACAACAAAAAAAAACTGGTGTTTGTCATCAATCAATGCCATCAGTGATTTAAAAAATTTTTTTGAAGGTTATTTATTTAATTAATTAATTTAGAATATTTTTTCTGTCCTCAATGTGATTTAATAGAGACAATGCAGGCTTAGAGTCAACAAGACTTAAATGTAAACCTACAGCAGGCATATATTTCCTCTGTGAGAGTAGACAAGTCACTTGGCACTTTGGGGGCTCCATTTTCTCATCCCTAGAGTGAGATTATGCCCCATGAATTCTAAGGTATCCTCTACTTCTAAATCTAGGGTCCTTTGAAGAGGAGGTTAGAAAAGGAATAAGTATTGCTAAGTGCTTTAGAGACATTTTTCTCATCCTATGTTGTCATTGTTTTAGTCATGTCCAACTCTTTGGGATCCCTTTTGGAGTTTTCTTGGCAAAGATACTGGAGTGGTTTGCCATTTTCTTCTGTAGGTCATTTTACAGATGAGAAAACTGAGGCAAGCTGAGTTAAGTGACTTGCCAAGAGTCACACAATTAGTCTGTTCAAAAACTTAAATTTTGTTATTCATTCATTTTCAGTTGTGACTTCCTTTGAAGTTTTCTTGGCAAAGATGCTGGAATGATTTTCCATTTCCTTCTCTAGCTCATTTTACAGATAAGGAAACAGATAAACATAATTAAGTGACTTGGCCAAGAGATTGGATTAGAACTTAGGAAAATGAGTCTTCCTGGCTCCATTGTCATATAAAGGCCCTTCTCTTAATGAGGCCCAAGTCTTAATGACTTGGACTCAAATCTTTTCCACTTATTTATTTTTTAAAAGTCTTACTTTCCATCTTAGAATCAATACTATGCCTTAGTTCCAAGGCAGAAGGATGGGAAAGGCTAGCAAATGGGACTTAAGTGACTTGCTCAGAGTCACACAGTTGGCAAAGGTTTGAGGTCAAATTTGAACTCAGGCTCTCTCATCTATAGCCCTGACTCTCCATCCACTGAATCACCCCTCTTCTCCTATCTTTTCAACTTATTAGCAATAAGACTTTAGGCAAGACGTTCATCCTATTCAATCCTCAGTTTCCTCATCTATAAGGTATTTAATTGTAAAATGTAGATTATAACATCTTCCTCAGAGGGTTTTTGTGAGGACGATAAAACATGGTATTTGTGAAGTGTTTTTGTTTGATGCCTGACATTGGGTAGGCACTCTATAAATGTTTATTGCCTTGCTTTTCTAATTTCCCATGTACAAGTAGATGTGTCCAAAGATATATTTTATAACCAAAGTGGAAGTTACATCAATATCAAAAGCAGTATTGTCGTATCAGATTTTGTCTGTATTTTAACTATCTGGTCAACTGTTTTCACTTAGCTAAAATATTTATCCATATATATTCCAAATAAATAATTTGATATAATTGGCACGTCCAGCGAGGGCCTAGGAAAGGATAATCTGGAGTCTATTTGAAGAAATAATCCCCAGATAAGTGGCAAAAACTGGATAAATTATTATGATTTGCTTTATTCTTTAGCACATTCAGTATAAAATGTCTTTGAAATGATTAATTGATGAGAGTAAGTTTCCTCATTGAAGGAGCTCTCCAATATTTTTTTTTTCCATTTCCCATGCCCAAACACTAATATTCTAACTACAGATTTGCTAAAAATTTACCCAATCTTCAACATTCATCATTACTTCAACATTTATTTTGCCTTTCAAATCTGAATCTTTATGATGTTATGACATTAGCTTAGATGGAGATATGATAAAAAAAAAAACACAGTACTAGTCTTTGGACTTAGTGACATTAAAAATATTCAAATCTGAGACAAATATTTCAGGCTTGGGATTCTGGAGTTAGGCCTCCCTGTTTAATGGTGAATAAAATGGGATAAAAAGCCAATCAGCAGTATTATGAAGATTAAATTAACTCTCCCAGCCCATTTTTAGATTTAATCACAAAAAGTATAAACACCCTATTCACAATTCAGTGGGGGAGATCTGTGACCCACATGTGTAATAGTGGGTGACAAATCAGAAGCAACTAACTGCCCCCTGGGCAATCCTAAACAAGGCTTTAAACTATGATTTGTCCATGTAAAGTAGAGGAAGGCACAAGAAGTGATGCAAAGAAGCACCTTTAAAGAGTTACAAGTTCCTGTGAGAGGGACTTCTTCATGCTTGGGACTTCTGAGTGCTCTCATTCTTTGGAGTTCTGAGTTCAAGTTGGAGACTGATGAAGAATCTGCTGTCTGGACCTGAGACCTTAGGCTTAGTGAGACAGTCCTTGAATCTCTCCCTTTGGACTGACTTGTGGTGAGTGAAAGAGCCCACTCCTTTCCTGGATTTTCTGAAGAGACTAGCCTCAGGAGAGACCTGTATAATTAAAAATCTGTTACTCTAAAAAAGAACTATATTCTCAGGAGTCCACTGACTTCCTGTCTTTATGTACTTCCTGTAGACAGGGAATATTAAGTAGGGACGCGGAGGGTCCTGGCCTCTTTGGCTTGATGACAATGAGCATTGTGGTGGTAAGAGAGATCTGAACTTACTGATCAGCCACAGGCACATGTTTGTTTGTTTTTTTTTAAATTTTGTATCTCTTTTATTCCTTTATTTCTAATTATCATTTAATAAATCTTTAAAATATAATATTTTAATATTGAGATTTAATTTCAACTTTTACATTTTTGTAAACCAGAAGTTGGAGACAGAATCCTAAATTTTTTTAAGATAGCCTAGATAAATTTTTTAAGCCACCTTTCTCTTGCCATGGATTTTTCGAGCCTTCCCCCTTACCCACCTCCCGAACTCCAAGAAAACTCTGAACTTGCTTCAGAGCTGCTGCCCAACTTCTGCCATTTTATTCCCTAATTTTTGCCAGGTTGCCCTCTCTACTAGCTGGGCTGTTTTTAGTTTAAGGGACTCAGCCAGAGACTCTTGGCTTGAACCTTTGTTCCTCAGTTCCTTGCTACTGATTCTGGCGTTACTGCTTCTGATTACACTTGCTCTGGCTACTAAATTCCAGTAGCCTTCTTCTGTTAAGCTCCTGCTCCTGTTTCTAAATCCTCTTCTTGCTCTGGCACTAGCCCCAAACCCGGCCCTGACTGCTGGTAGCTGCCGCTATATCTTTGGAACTCACATACTTGAAGCTGCTCTCAGAGCAACTGGTAAAAACCAGGGTGTTCTTTCCTTAGGCAATAATTAGCTTCCACATGGCAGGGGACCTCAGGAGGGAAGGGGAAAGAAGTTTACAGGAAGTAAATAGGAAGTAAAATTGCAAGTATGGAGCATTCTGTGAAAGAGCAGTACCTTGCCTATTTCAAACAGCTTCCAGTTTTAGGATTGTTTTTTTTTTTTCCTTCTACCACTGATCCTTTCAATTATCTTGCTGGAGATTCAGGGGAGAAATTCATCTCTCTACAATTCTTTGCTATTTGGTCCTGTCCAGGCTCTAAGATTCATCCAGTTTGGGATTTCTCAAATCCATGTTCTCCCTTGCTATGGTAAATCCCAGAGCTCTGACAAAAGGAATCTGAATAGATAGAGAAAGGAATTTTAAAGGGATTGGAGCTGAAAATTTTAAGCCTTTTCAGACTCCATTTTTTTTAAATAAAAGGCTCTGTATTTTATAGTATTTTACTGATTGTTTTATTTATGATTTAATTTTGTCATTTTAAGTTTATCTGTATTAATCTAATCAATATCTATCTGTAATACTGAATCAGTTTAAGCTACTGTGTTTTAACTACTGTTATATTCTGTTACCTTTCCTCTATAACTATACTGAACAAATATTATTGGATAAGCCCATTAAAAAAACAGCTTTTTTTCCCATTTTGTATTCCTTAATTGTCACATAGAAGATGGATGGACTTCATCAAAACTGGTTACAATTGTATAACCATCTTTGGAAAAATTAATGAGCTAAATATCTTAAATTGATTTTAAGGGGTCTTTAGACATGAAAAAAAATTTTTTCAACAACTCTGACTGATCATTTTGCTTGCCTCTGAGTTATTTGTAACAAGAGGTAAAGAGTTCATTTTAGTAGCTGAAGTGAAGCAATATTATAATCCCCACCTCCGCATTTGTAAAAATGTGTATGGATGGGACATAATAGTCTCATAACAAAAGGAGCTGGGAAGTTGATCCCAGGGCATGGTACTCCTGGATGGCTCCCAAGAGGGAACATCTCTCATTTATAACTTCAGCTTACTCTATCCTTCCACCAGAATGATCTAAATTCTTGGTGATGTTTTTAGACCCAACATCAACAGTACAGAGGTTTGGTTTTTTCTAAACTCCTCTCCCACATCTTTGTAATGATGGCAATAGTAGAATTTTAAAAAATATGTTTGTCAAGGTTGACAGATTTGCTACATCTGTAAAAAATTGTGACAAATGTACATCAATTCATAGGTTTTTAAAATGTCATACAGCAGACTCATGTGAATCCTAATGACAGTGGATTTGCTTGTTATTGTCACTAAATGAGCTATTATAACTGGGGATTTTGATACTCTCTGGATGTATATTACCTGTTGAATTACTGTTCTTTATAAAATACTGTTACTTTGTAAAAAAAAAAAAAATCATTTGTACTCACAGTGGATCATGGCCAAGTTTGAAAAGTAATGGATTTCATTTTTGGTGAGAAACTTTTGTATTCTACCTTTCCTTATCTGACACAGTGTCAGTGATTGTAAGCTATATATTTTTGATTTTTAAAACTTTTATTATTGTTTTTACTTGCATGTGCAATATACTATTTCAGTTTAGTTTTTTTTATCTCCTTTTTCTATTTGAAGCACATGTCAACAGTATTGAGAAGATTTTTCTTTATTTTTTTTATTTTGCAGTAATATAAGTTTAAAATACATTTGCCCTAATGTCAATGCATACCCCAAAAGCTTTAGACTATAAAAATGATGCCATTGATTGTTTAAAAAAATTATGCGGCTTTGATTAATGATTTTGTCTGATTCTAGGAGAAGGGGACAAAAGAGCCATTATACAGTGCCAAGGAGCACAAGGCCAAAAAGGATCAAACCAATCCAGGTAGGATTGATGGACTTCTAAGTCAATAAGAAAGGACTTGTACCTAGTGTGAGACTTGAGGTTGCAGTGCCTGTATCCACACTCTTTTGTGAAATACTCACAGACAAGTACCAAAGTTTGGCTATCATTCTGGCTCCCCCTATCCCTGAGAGTGAACTTAAAAACCATCCAGGGAATGACACTTCCCTATCACAAAAAATCTAGTCCTCTTTTCCCTTGTATAGTATGGCAACTTCCTGTAGTCTTGGCTTCAAATGGGTAAGTGAAATATTACTGCATTCTGTCCTACAGACTTGTGGGATAGGAATTACTTTAATTGGGCTCTGATTCAAAAACCTGTTATAGGTTTATTTTTTCCTTTACTTGGAATTTTTACACAAAAGACTTTGATAGTCTATATTTCATCCAGAAGTTATCTTTTCCTGGTGACCGTATTCTTAAATAATCCAGTTCAACCTTTTATAAAACCCCTCAACATTTTCTAACCCCTTTACAAGTACTAACTATGTATCTAATGTATCAAACAATGTCCTACATACTAGGAATAAAGAGAAAACATTTTTTGAATATTAAAAATCAACCAATCAACACACAAACTACCACCAACAAAAATAATCACATTCTAAAAGAGCTTACATTCAAATGAATCTCAAATGATAATGATCCCTAAGTTTTTTAGTCTTTTCTAATACTAGTGATGTTCCCTAATAAGCAATCATGATCCAATATTACTCATTTCTTACTCCTTATTAGTAGTATATTGGGTTTATGGTAATGACCTTGTGCATTCTTGAGTGCAGTCAGTCAGTAATAAGTAATTAGTAAAGGCCCTCCATCCATCAGGTAATGTCCTAAGCCCCAGGAAACAAAACACAGAAAACACAACACCCTCCTTCGCCCCTTGCCAAATTCTTACTGTCAAACAGCTCATTTTAGAATGGGTGAGAGCCAATATGGAAACAGCATCCATAGAAAATATCATTGGTCTTTATTATCTGAAGATTACGTATGTTTGTTAAAATTTATTTGTAACCCCAAAGCATTTTTTTGCTACAATTTCCCAGGCATTGGCAGACAAGTGAAAGTCAGTGAAAAATTTGAGTTGCCCAACATGCACATTGCCAGTAGGGTTGAACAAAGTGTTGTTTGCCCTTCTTGTTTCAGCTTTTGTATGACAAAACATGTGTTCTTTTCACAGACTAATGCTGTGTGTCTCCTATTTTTGTTCTTTTTATTGTTGATTTCACTATTTAAAATGAACTCCAAACATAATGATGAAGTCCTGTCTATGCTCCTTACTCTAATAAAGTACTGAGGTGCCTTTAAAGATAAAATTTATGTGTCAGATGAGCTTTTTTTTTTTTTGAAGGGGAGGCATGACTTATGATGCTATTAACTGAGTTCAGTGTTAATGATTCAACAATATGGTACATCCAGGAAAGAAAAGGAAATTCATCAATCTGTATGTAAGGCTGCAGCAGAAAGAATTCAATAAATGCTGTGACCAGAAGCTCCCAGAAACCCAGCCCTAACTTCCCTAGGATCAAGATTTCAGGATTTGATAAATACTTTTTTTGTGGCAAACTTTACAGAACATAATACCTTCAAATGATGAGAATCATGTCCAACATTTTGTGATCCATTTTGGAGGTTTTGGGAAAATAGATGTGAGTGGTTCTCCATTTGCTTCTCTAGCTCATTTTCTACAGATGTGGAAACTGAGGCAAACAGGATTAAATGACTTGTCCAGCATCACAGAACTAGTAAATGATAGTAAACTTGAACTCAGGTTTTCCTGACTCCAAGCTGGGCATTCTATCTACAGTGAGACCTAGCTGCCCAAAAATATTTTTGGTGTTGACTTTACTGAATATAACAATTTTGCATGGTGAGAATGAAATATATATGACAATATTTGAATATATAATAATATATATATATATGCCAGAGATGAGATTTGGACACATGTATATTAATATTATATTGTATATTGTATAATTAGATTATAAATATATAAAATATATATAAATATAAAATAATAAATAAAATAAAAAATAATGTGTATATATATATATATATATATATATATATATATATATCCTCTCTGGCATGTACAAGTTGTGTCCTTGGGCAAGTCATTTATAAATTCCTCTCTAAGATAAAGGAGTTGGAATAGATAGATGCTTTTAGCTTCCCTTCTACCTCTAAATCTAAAATCTCATAAATACTATGATCCAATGAGGCTTAACATCAAGAATTCAGACTGAGTATAATCAGAGGATCACTGAATCTCAAAGTGAGAAGCATCCTTAGATGGCATTTAGTGTAACACCAGTTTGAACAAGGAATTTGTCTGATGGATGAGTGTTTTCACATTTTCTTTTAAAAATATCTAGATCAAGATAGCTGAGATGACCCCAGGGAACAGTATGAGCATGGGACAGTATTTCCTTCACCTCAGAAACAGAGGTTAGTTTTTGCATATAGTCAAAATTATGAGTAAAAATATCCCCCCAAATGAGCAAAAGACAGAAAAAAAGTCTGGCCCTAGAAACATATTCTCAACCAAAGAGAAGACCAATATACAACTCACAGCAATACAAAAATGAAAATGAAGCCTCAAAGAAAAATGTGAAAGCATGTATGTAAGTCTAAAATGAACCCAGGAAAAGGGTTTAAAAAAAAACAAGAAACAAGAAAAATTAGAAAGGAAAGGGATAGAAAAAAATCAATACCTTGGAACAAAAACTTATTGTGACAAACAGTGTAAAAAAATGACTCGAATACAGGACTACAATCCCCATGAGCCTTTGCTCCACTTCCCCAGAATGCCTTGTAATCTCACCTTGGCCGAGATCGAGAAGGTATTTTAAGTTGATTCAAAGGCTTTTGAGGGGCTTTTCGGCTCTTTTGGGACTTCCGTTTTGGAGCAGAGGCGTCTCTTCCGTGATGTGAGGTTATTTTGTCTAGGCCTCTGGCCTAGGCACATGTTTCTGCCTTGTATATTCTTTAATCTTTAGCCTTTAATAAACCTCAAAAAAAATATAATACTCCTTGCAGAGAGAAACTAATTTCTACCTGCTTCAGTCTCCCCATCTCCCCTAAATTTTAATCTTTACAACAGGTACTTAAAAAAAGAAATATAATACCTAAAAATGGAAAATAACTCTCTAAAAAAGGAATTATAAAATCTCAAAGAACAAAATGGTTCCCTAAAAATTAAAATTGGACAAATGAAAGCTGATGACTTCATGACAGCAGGAAACAAGCAAATTCAAAAGAACAAAAAAAAATAAAAAATAGAAGACAATTTGAAATCTCTCACTGATAAAACAATTGATCAGTAAAAGAGATCTAGTAGAGATTATCTAAGAATCATTGGATGGCCTAAAAACCATGATTTAAAAAAAAAGACAATGGACATCAAGTGGACATGTTTTAAGTTATATTAGGCTGGAAAATATTTCAGTCCAAACTTTCATTGACTCTTTGAAAGAAATTATTAGGCAAAACTCACCTGATGTTCCTGAATAAGAGGACAAAATTGAAATTATAAGATTTCACTGATAAACTCCTGAAAATCATCCTAAATTTAAAAATTCCAGGATTAATATAGCCAAATTCCAAAAATCACAAATCAAGCAGAAAATGGTATAAGGACCCCCCCAAAAAAAGAATTTGAAATATTATGGAACCACAATTAGAATTACAAAAAAAAAATCTCACAGCTTCTCATTAAAGGACTGGAAGACATGGAATATGATACTCCACAAAGCAAAGAATTTGGGGATACAGCCAAAAATAACTTATCCATTATAACTTAGCATGATACACTAGGGGGGAAAATGGAAATTTGGAGGGATTCAAAGCATTCCTGACAAAAACAGAAAGAGTTAAGAAGAAAATGGAATTATCAAAAGTATCTCAAATGGGAAGTGTTAAGGCAGTGAATTAGGGAGAGTCACCTAGCTGACTTTTCCCAATAGTCCACACCAAATAACTTTAATGTCTCAAATAAAATTTTTGAGTGGAAGATCCAACAAAAGTTTAGGCCAAAATATTTTCCAGCCTAATATAACTTAAAATATTGGTAGAAGAAGTCTATGACACTAGTAAGGAGACATATCCAGTGTGCCCACATGTACCAGAGGCAATATTAGATATAACAATAGCAACAACTTCAAGAATTTTGAACCCAGAGAAAACAAGTGTCAGAAAGAGATTATGGAACACCTTTTGTGGGAAGTGTATTGAGTTGTCACTGATTTACAACTCTATTGCCTACATGTAATTGTGGTTTATAATTCTAGGGAAGAGGAGAGTCCTGTTGGCTGGTGACAAGGGAGAGGAGTCTCTGGTTCCAAAGCAAAAAGGAATAGAAGCAAGAGTACTTGTAGCTACAAGGGACCATGAGCCTTTTATGGATGACTACTAGAAAACAGAGGAGGAGAAAGATTAACATACCTCTACCAGGATCACACTACCTTGGAAGAAGCAAAAATTTGCAACCTCCCAAAAGCTAGGTGGAAAATAGCAGAATGCAGAAGCCTAAAAGCTTGAAACTTAAGACAATGTATCCCCATCTCCAGGGACACAGAGGACAATTTTAACATAAAATTCTAATTAAAGAAATTGCCTGAAAAATGAGTAAATAACAAAGAAGACTTTATCCATAAAGTTATTATGGTGGCAGGGAAGAGCAAGACAAAAACTAAAAGCAAAAAAAAAAAGAATCAAAGAAAAATGGCAATTTAACCCAAACCTAGTAAGATTCCTTGAAGGGAAAAAAAAAAGAAATAAGAGTAATGCAGGAAAATGTGGAAAAAGAAATGAGTAAGGGATAAATGATTTAGCAATGAAGAGTCATACCATAAACCAGTGATGGGGAACCTTTTAGAGACCAAGTGCCCAAACTATAACCCTCCTGCTACATGTAAGCCCCAATAGTTCCCCCAGACAAAGGAGGGAAGAAGCCCTCCCATTGGGCTGCTGGGCAGTGTAAGAATTAAATTTTAATGGTTTGACTAAAATATATATGAAGATTATAAATCATAATAAAGGTTACCAATTCAAAGTATTATTGCTCAAAGTCAAAATGAATTTAATAGTTTTTATTTACAAAAGTGGTGGAAAGAGTAAAAGCAGAGTGTTACAAAAGGGTAGAGAAAACATTAGCCTATCTAACTAAATAGTGCTCTGGTGCTCTATTCAATTGGAATTAAACTTTCTCCAAAAGACAGGAAAGGAAAGTCAGCTATCCATTCACCATAATTCCCTCAAAGAGGCAGGTCAAGACAATGACTCAAGCTGAAGGTGACTCCTGAAGTCAACTTTCTTCCTTGTCTGACCTTCTTCTTGAAGCTGACTTCCTTCTTGAAGTCCAACTCCTTTTTGAAGCTGACTCCCTTCTTGAAGTCCAACTCCTTGAAGTTGACTTCCTTCTTGAAGTTAATTCCTTGGCCCCAGAAATTCAGTGCATTTTATAGTGGCTTCTTGTCCCTTCCCTTCTTCATAAGGGCCCATCACAGCTTCCAAATTTCCCAGCACTTCTGGGAGGGGGGGGAAGTGTTTGTGGGAACCTCTCCCCACCTTCTAGAGAAGTGAATACTCATCAAAAGAGTTCACAGATTCCTAGTTGACTGAGGTGTGAATTCTCATTTCCTGGCTGATTGAGTTGAAAGGGTGTGGAGATCTCTTCCACCTAGTACTAAGTAGGGTATTCAAGCTTTAGTTGATTCAATTCAAAAGTAGACAAAGGAGAGTTAATCCTGTTTTCACAATCTGGTGAGATATTAAGTAGAGGTACTTAAGTGATTGCTAACCAAAGTGTTAACTCAAAATAGACAAAGGGCATAAAAGATTCCCTTTCACAAGAGTCAACTCAGAATAGACAAAGAGAACAAAGAATTCCCTTTTCACAGCATAAGGGTGGGGAGAAATGTCCTCAGGCACAAGTGGGAAGGGGGAAGAGAGCAGCCCCCTCTGGAAAATATGCAATTGGTTCAACAACATAACCAAAAACTAATTAGAAGAGCATGGAATAGTTTACCTCTAATGAATGTATATAAGGGAATAATTAATGTCTAAACAAGTTAGGGCGAAAATTGGTGAGATTTAAAATAGATAACTTTGACTACATTAAATTAAAAAAAGTTAGAAAAATTTGCAACAATAAAACCAAGACAACCATAAAAGGGAAAATAAAAATGGGGAGAAATTATAGCAAGTATCTCTGACAATTGCATCATTCCACAAATATTTAGAGAACTGAGTCAAATTGACAAGAATATGAAGTATTCTCTAATTGAGAACTAGTCAAAGGATAAGAATAGGGAATTCTCAGAAGAATAAATTAAAACTATATTTAGTCATATTTAAAAAGTTCGAAATCCCTATTGATTAGAGAAATACAAATTAAAACAACTCTTAGTACCACCTCAAACCTATCAGAGTAAATAGTGAAATGATTAATGCTGGAGGGGATGTAGAAAAATTGGGATGCTAAAAATGTTAGTGGATCTGTAAAGTGATAGTCATTTAGGGGGAAAATTTATAACTATGCCCAAAGAGGACATCAAACTTTCCATATTTTTAATCCAACAATACTATTTGGTCTGTATCCCAAAGACCTCAAAAATAGAGGGAAATGACGTACTTGTACAAAAAAAAATATTGATAGCAGCCTTTTTTTGTGGTGGCAAAGAACTGGAAACTAAAGAGATGCCCATTAGTTGGGGAATGGTTGACCAATGCAGTATAGGTTCGTAATGGAATACTACTTTGGCAGAAGAATTGATGAACAAGAAGTTTAAAAAAAATACCTGGAAAGAACTATAAGAATGTTTGCAAAGTAAAACACGCTAAACCATGAATATGTTGTACACACTAATAGCAATAAAGCACAATGATCAGTTATGAATGATGACTATCATTGAAACACACGTTTCAATAAAACGTCAAAAACTCAGGATGAAAAAAAACTGCCCACTGTCATAAAAGAAACTGATAAAGTCTAAATGCAAATTGAAACATATTCTTTAATCTTTCATGAATTTTCCTCTAGTGTAAGCAAAGTATGTCTTCTTTCACAATATGATAAACATGGGAATATGTATTGCATAGTATCACATGTTCAACCTATATCACATGACTTACCATCTTAGGGAGGGAAGAGCAGTGGGAGGAAGGGATAGAACATGGATTGCAAAATGTCAGAAAAGAATTATTAAAAATGGTATTGGGGGAGGGTGGCAGATAGGTGGCTCAATAGATAGCCAGGCCTGGAGACAGATCCTAGGTTCAAATCTTCCCAAAGCATTCCCTACCTGTATAATCTTGAGCAACTGACAACTCTTATTGACTAGCCCTTAACACTCTTCTGCCCTGGAATGAATACTTAATATTGGTTTTAAGCCATTAAGTAAAGTCATAAAAAATTGTTTGGGGGCAACTGGGTGGCTCACTGCAGAGAGCACTAGGACTGGAGATGGGAATCCTGGTTTCAAATATAGCATCAAACACTTCTTAGCTCTGTGACTCTGGGTAAGTCTCTTAACCCCATTGGCCTAGCCCTGATGACTCTTCTGCTTTGGGACCAAAATTTAATATCAATTTCAAGACATATTTAAGGGTTTATTATTTTCAAAAATTATACTGACATATAATCTGAGGGGAGGGAAGAAAGGAATGAGAATGATACAAGAAATTTATGAAATCAAAATTACTAGCTTGGTAAAAGAGGCACAAAATAAGCTATAAAAATAATATCAAAAAGAGCAAAATTAGACAAATTTAAATGGAAGTATAACAATGCACTGAAGAAAAGAACTTCTTCAGAATTAAAATTAGTCAAATGGGAAAAGAGGTAAAAAATCTCACTAAAGATATAATATTCTAAAAATTAAAATTGGACAAGTAGAAAGAGACATCAAGAAATGATAAAACATAAATAAATAATTAAATAAATAATTAAAAAAAACACAAAAATGGAGAAAGATATCAAAGGAAAAAATTGACATGAAAAACAGATTGAGGAGAGATAATCTGAGAATTTTTAGCCTGATCAAAGAAAGAATTAAGAAATGATATTTAAACATATTATCAAGGATAACTGCCCTGATGTCTTATATACAGGGTACAAAATAGAAATTTAAGGAAGTCACCAAATCCTTCCTTTTAGAGATCCCAAAATGAAAAGTCCTAGAAGTTATATCCAAATTCCAAAATTCTCACGTAAAAAAAAAATGGTCAGACATAAACAAATAATTCAAATGCCATGGAGCTACACATAGTCAGAATCAAACAAAATTTAGTGACTTGTATGTCAAAGAAGTGGAGGATTTAGAACATGATACTTGGGAAAGCAAAGGAACTAAGATAACAATGAAAAATCACTAACCTAGCAAAACTGAGTACAGTCATCGAGGTGAGGTAAACAGGTATTATATGATATAGAGGACTTACAAGCATTCTTTATGAAAAGATCAGAATGGAATGGAAAATTGGTCATTCAGAGGACAAAAGAGAAATGTAAAAAAATTAAAATGAAATAATTATTAGGGACTTGATATAGTTAAACTGTATAAACCTTTAAGGGAAGTGCTATATACATATATATATATATATATGTATATATATATATATATATAGAGAGAGAGAGAGAGAGAGAGAGAGAGAATTATCTGCAGATTATGTTAATTTATAATTATTTATTAGATAAATAAAAAGAGCAAGTCAGAGGATGAAGAGGCACCAGTCACAATGTGGCTGGCTGTTTCCCTTCCCAAACCTCCTTACACAGCCAGCCCCTCTCAAAGCTTGATGCATGATCTCCCTACAGGCAAACCTCCTCTCCCTGTGTGAATCCTTCCTCCATCCAAACCTTATACTCTCCATGACATCATTTTTTAAGAGTCTCAGTGATTGACCAGACTTGACCTCAGTCCTGGTCGGAGGCCAGACTTCACACAGGATATGAGGCAAGCATCTTCCAGCTGCCAGGCTGGTGGCAGGCAATGCTTGAACCTACCTCACTTTGAAAATTTATCAAAGAAAATTTACACACACACACACACATTTCATTGTCTATAGAAATGCAACTTACCCAATAGGGAAATAGAAGGGATGGGGTTAAGAGAAGTAGGGGAAGTGATAGAGAGGGCTGATTGATAATGATTGTAGTGATTAGGAGCAAAATAGACTTTTTAATGAGTAACAGGATAAAAAGAGACAGAGAGGAAGAAATACATGATAATGGGATGGAGGGAAATACATAGTAATCATAATTATGAATGTGAATGAAATGACCTCAACCAGAAAGAATGGATTAGAAAGCAGAAGCCAACAAAAAGTTCTCATAAATGACACACTTGAAATAAGAGACATACACCAGAGGTAAAATAAAGGAATAGAGCAGATTAAAGCTTCCTCTGAAGTTGAAAAGTCAGGGGTATCCATCATAACTTCAAAGCAAAAGCAAAATTAGACCTAATTTAAAAAGATGATCATTGAAATTACATTATGCTCACAGGTAGCCATAGACAATGAAATAATATCCGAATATATTACATCAAGTTTCTATGATAAAAGCTTCATTTCTGAAATATATACTGAGTATAGAACTGAGTCAAATTTATAAAAAGTTAAAAAAAATGAGTCATTCTTCAATTGATCATTGGTCAAAGGATGTAAACAGGATGTTTTTAGAAGAAATGGAATCTCTCTATAGTCATAAGGGAAAAAAAGTACCCCAAATAACAATTTATTAAAGAAACACAAATTAAAGTAATACTGAAGTGCTACCTCATATATATATATATATATATGCATATATATTTAGAAATTATAAATGCTGGAAGGGATGAGAAAAAATAGTTTCACTAATGAACTACTTGGAGAGAACTGAACCAGTCTAACTATTCTGGAGAACAACTTGAAACAATGCCCAAAGGACCTAAAACAGCAGAAATATCCTCCCCAAAAAATAGTGGAAGGAAAAGGAAAAAGACCCATCTCTACAAAAAGTTATTTATAATAGCTTTTATTTTTTGTGACAAAGGGATGGATATTAAGGAAATATAATCAATTAAAATGGCTAAATTTTGGCATATAATTGTGATGTACAATTTTGGTACGAGAAACGATAAGGGGCAGGGTTTTGAAAACATGGAAGTACTCTATGAACTGCTGAAGCAAAGTGAAAAGAAGCAGGAGAGATCATTCTGCACAGTAGCAGAAATGCTGTAATGATGATTTACTATGGAAGACTTGCCAACTCTGAGCAATATAATGAACCAAGAAAACTTCAAAGAACTCAGGTTGAAAAAAAGAGAACTAAAGAATTCTGAGTGTAAATTGAAGTATAATTATCATACTTTAAAAAAAGTGGCTAATCTTGAATTATATTTGGCATGATTTCACATGCATAATTCATATCATATTGCTTGCCTTCATAGTTGCCCCCATAGTTCATGGGGTGGGGAAGGTGGTGAGGAAAGGCGAGAATGTGGAATTCAATTTTAAAATAGAAATTTAAAAAATAACAATAAATTATTTTTAAACCCTCACCTTCAGTCTTAGAATTAACACTAAGTATTGGTTCCAAGGCAGAAGAGTGCTAGACCATGGGGGTTACACAGCTAGGAAATATCTGTAGTCACATTTGAACCCAAAACCTCCGATCTTTAGCCTGGTTCTCAATCCAATGGGCCACCCAGCTGCTCTCTAAATTAAATTGCTTTTAAAATAATTTAAACAATATGTGACAAACCATCTGACTATATTATAAAAAAGAGATGTTAACAGGAAAGGCTATCCCATATCCCTACTTCACTGATTAAAGCAATTATTTTCTTTTTTTAATATTACTTTCATTTATATTACATTAGTCTCTATTCTTTATATTTCCAATTGTGATATACCTACAAACAGTTTCCAACTCCTGGATCCTGGAACATTGTTATTTTGAGATGCAATTCATCCTATATTACATGATTTCTACTTATTCTGCCACTGCTGTCTAACTGCGTATTGTCTCCACTGATTTATTATTTCATAGAAATTTCTATTTTCTCTGTAGCTTTTGGCATCTTGGATTCCATCTATCTTTCACTGGATTCCTCAATTGCCTAAACAGCCTGTGAACAAACATGAATCCTCTGAATCCTGGTGACCGAATAGTCACCCAAACTTCTCTTTCATAGTGGTAAGACACAGTAATGGCATATTTCAAACAGAGACATTCAGATGCAAGGAGTGTCTAAGGAAGATGGTTATTCACCCCAAATCTGAACGAAAATCCTCTCCACAGGACATCTAACCAGTAGCCACACCTCTGCTATTTACTCTCCTGGTTGTCCTCCTCAATGGCCAGCTTGAGGATAGTACAAATAAAGTCTTTAAATGTCAGTCAGAAAAGTAGATGAGAAAAAAATGTAGCTATTAAAGTGATCACCTATCAAATAGTAGAAATCTTTGAAACTGCATAAGCTGAATCAATACAATGAGCCCCTTGCTACTTGGGTAAATCTTTTCTTTTACCCTCTGATAGGAAATTCTCCAAATGAAAATCACCCACAATTTTTTCCAGTCTCTCCTCTCAGTGATCTCTCATCAAGTTAATATGGGCCGGCTTAGTTGGTATTTTAGAATATGTTTATTCATGGAAATGAGGAGAGAGGATTTTCATCAACTCTGAGAAAGTGGAATTGTGAAATTTCCAATCCTTAACCCTCGTTCTTGACATATTGAGATTTTTTTTCTTAAATGAAATGGATATAGACAACATTTCACACTGTATAACAAGACAAAGTCAAAATGGGTACATGATTTAGATATAAAGGAAGACATGAGAAGGAAATTAGGGGAACATGGAAAATTTTACTTGTAATATATATATATATATATATATATATATATATATATATATATAAAGGGAAGAATTCATGATCAAGTAAGACACAAAGAGGATCACAAGAAGTAAAATGAATAATTTTAATTATATTTAATTAGAAAAATTTTGTAACATAAAACCAATGTGGCCAAAAAATAGAGGGAAAGCAGAAAGTGCATCTAGGTGGCTCACTGGATTGAAAGCCAAGGCTATTGATGGGAAGTCCTGGATTCCAGGCCACTTTACCCCCATTTGCTAGCCTTTTTCCCATAGAACAGATACTGGTAGCAATTCTAAGAGAGAGGGCAAGCAAAGAAATGGAAATTGAAGAGATGCCCATTAATTGGAGAATGGCTGAACAAGCTATGGGGTATGATTGTGATGGAATACTACTATGCTAAAGAAATGATGGAGCAGGATGATTTTAGAAAAACCAAACCAAACCTAGGGAGACTTATATGAATTGATGCTAAGTGAAGTGAGCAGAACCAGGAGAATATGGAACATAGTAAAAGCAAAATGGTATGATGATTAACTATGAAAGACAGTTATTCTGGTCAATACAATGATCTAAGACAATTCCAAATAATTTACAAAGGAAAAAGCTATCCTTCTCCAGAGAGAAAACTAATGATTTCTAAATACAGACTGACTTTTTTTCATTTTCTTTATTTTTCTTGTTTTTCTGTGTTTCTTTTTTTATTCGAAAATTTTATTTAATTAATGAATTTAGAATATTTTTCCTTTGTTACAAGTTATGTTCTTCCCCTCCTCTCCCCCCATCCACTCCCATAGCCGATGCACAATTACACTGGGTTTTACATGTGTCCATGATCAGAACCTATTTTAATATTATTGATGTTTGCACTAGGATGATAATTTAGAGTTTACATCCTGAATCACCCCCCTCAGCCCATGTGATCAAGCAGTTATTTTTCTTCTGTGTATCCACTCCTACAGTTCTTCTTCTGAATGAGGATAGTATTCTTTCGCATAGATGCATCAGAATTGTTCTGGATCATTGCATTGCCAGTAATGGATAGGTCCGTTACATTTGATTATGCCACAATATATCAGTCTCTGTGTACAATGTTTTCCTGGTTCTGCTCCTTTTGCTCTGCATCACTTCCTAGAGGTCGTTCCAGTCTCCATGGAATTCCTCCACTTTATTATTCCTTTGAGCACAATAGTATTCCATCACCAACATATACCACAATTTGTTCAGCCATTCCCCAATTGATGGGCATCCCCTCATTTTCCAATTTTTGGCCACCACAAAGAGCACAGCTATGAATATTCTTGTACAAGTTGTTTTACTTATTGTCTCTTTGGGGTACAAACCCAGCAGTGCTATGCTGGATCAAAGGGCAGACAGCCTCTTATCACCCTTTGGGCATAATTCCAAATTGCCCTCCAGAATGGTTGGATCAATTCACAACTCCACCAGCAATGAATTAATGTCCCAACTTTGCCACATCCCCTCCAGCATTCATTACTTTCCTTTGCTGTCATGTTAGCCAATCTGCTAGGTGTGAGGTGATACCTCAGAGTTGTTTTGATTTGCATCTCTCTGATTATAAGAGATTTAGAACACTTCTTCATGTGCTTATTAATAGTTTGGGTTTCTTTGACTGAGAACTGCCTGTTCATGTCCCTTGCCTATTTATCAATTGGAGAATGGCTTGATTTTTTGTACAATTGATTTAGCTCTTTATCAATTTGAGTAATTAAAACTTTGTCAGAGGTTTTTATGAAGATAACTTCCCAATTTGTTGCTTTCCTTCTGATTTTAGTTACATTGGTTTTGTTTGTATAAAAGCTTTTTAATTTGATGTATTCCAAATTACTTATTTTGCATTTTGTGACTCTTTCTAAGTCTTGCTTGGTTTTAAAATCTTCCCCTTCCCAAAGGTCTGACATGTATACTATTCTGTGTTCGCCTAATTTTCTTATAGTTTCCTTCTTTATGTTCAAGTCATTCACCCATTTTGAATTTATCTTGGTGTAGGGTGTGAGGTGTTGATCTAAACCTAATCTTTCCCCCACTGTCTTCCAATTTTCCAAGCAGTTTTTATGAAATAGTGGATTTTTATCCCAAAAGCTGGGTTCTCTGGGTTTGTCGTATACTGTCCCTGCTGAGGTCACTTACTCAGAGTCTATTCCACTGATCCTCCTTTCTGTCTCTTAGCCAGTACCAAATTGTTTTGATGACCACTGCTTTATAAAATAGTCTGAGATCTGGGACTGCAAGGCCCCCTTACTTTGTATTTTTTTTTCATTGTTTCCCTGGATATCCTTGATCTTTTGTTCTTCCAAATGAACTTTGTTATGTTTTTTTCTAAATCAGTAAAAAAAAAAAAATTTGGAAGTTCAATGGGTATGGCACTAAATAGATAAATGACTTTGAGTAGGATGGTCATTTTTATTATATTGGCTCATCCTACCCATGAGCAGTTAGTGTTCTTTCAATTGTTCAAGTCTAGTTTTAGTTGTGTGGAGAATGTTTTGTAGTTGTGTTCATATAGTTCCTGTGTTTGTTTCGGGAGATAGATTCCTAAGTATTTTATTTTGCCTAGGGTGATTTTGAATGGGATTTGTCTTTCTAGTTCTTGCTGCTGAGCTGTGTTGGAAATATATAGAAATGCTGATGACTTGTGTGGGTTCATTTTGTATCCTGCAACTTTGCTAAAGTTGTTGATTATTTCAATTAGCTTTTTGGTTGAATCTCTAGGATTTTTTAAGTAGACTATCATGTCATCCACAAAGAGTGATAGCTTGGTCTCCTCCTTGCCTATTTTGATGCCTTCAATTTCTTTTTCTTCTCTAATTGCTACTGCTAATGTTTCTAGTACAATGTCAAATAGTAGAGGTGATAATGGGCATCCTTGTTTCACTCCTGATCTTATTGGGAATGTATCTAGTTTATCCCCACTGCAGATGATATTAGTTGATGGTTTTATATATATACTGTTTATTATTTTTAGGAATGATCCTTCTATTCCTATGCTTTCTAGTGTTTTTAATAGGAATGGGTGTTGTATTTTATCAAAGGTTTTTTCTGCGTCTATTGAAATAATCATGTGATTTTTGTTGGTTTGCTTGTTGATGTGGTCGATTATGTGGATGGTTTTCCTAATATTGAACCAGCCCTGCATCCCTGGTATAAATCCTAATTTATCATGGTGAATGACTCTTCTGATCACTTGCTGGAATCTTTTTGCTAGTATCCTATTTAAGATTTTTGCATCTATATTCATTAGGGAGATTGGTCTATAATTTTCTTTCTCTGTTTTTGGCCTGCCTGGCTTTGGGATGAGAACCATGTTTGTGTCATAAAAGGAATTTGGTAGAACTCCCTCTTTGCTTATTATTTCAAATCGTTTGTATAGTACTGGGGTTAGCTGTTCTTTGAATGTTTGATAGAATTCACTGGTGAATCCATCAGGCCCTGGGGATTTTTTCTTAGGAAGTTCTTTGATGGCCTGTTGGATTTCTTTTTCTGATATAGGATTATTTAAGAAATCTATTTCTTCTTCTGTTAGTCTAGGCAATTTATATTTTTATAAATATTCATCCATATCACCTAGGTTGGTATATTTATTGCTATATATTTGTGCAAAGTAGTTTTTAAAGATGGCCTTAATTTCCTCCTCATTGGAGGTGAGGTCCCCCTTTTCATCCTTGATGCTGTTAATTTGCCTTTCTTCTTTCCTTTTTTAAAATAGATTGACCAGTACTTTGTCTATTTTGTCTGTTTTTTCAAAGTAACAGCTTCTAGTCTTGTTTATTAGTGCAATAGTTCTATCAATTTCGATTTAATTAATTTCTCCTATAATTTTTAGGATCTCTAGTTTGGTTTTCTTCTGGGGATTTTTAATTTGTTCGTTTTCAAGTTTTTTGATCTGCATTTCCAATTCATTGATCTCTGCCCTCCCTAATTTGTTAATATATGCACTCAGGGATATGAATTTTCCTCTAAGTACTTCCTTGGCTGCATCCCAAAAGTTTTGAAAGGATGTCTCACCATTGTCATTTTCCTCAATGAAATTATTAATTGTTTCTATGATTTCTTCTCTAACTAACTGATTTTGGAGTATCATATTATTTAATTTCCTATTAATTTTTGATTTGGCTCTCCATATACCCATAGTCATCAATATTTTTATTGCTTTATGATCTGAAAATGTTGCATTTATTATTTCTGCTTTTCTGCATTTGAGTGCCATGTTTCTGTGACCTATTGTATGATCTATTTTTGTGAATGTTCCATGTGGTGCTGAGAAGAACGTGTATTCCTTTTTGTCCCTATTTATTTTTCTCCATATGTCTATTAACTCTAAATATTCTAAGGTTTCATTCACCTCTTTTACCTCTTTCTTATTTATTTTTTGGTATGATTTATCTAAATTTGATAGTGGTTGGTTCAAGTCTCCCACTAATATACTTTTACTGTCTATTCCCTCCTTCAATTCTCCTAGTTTCTCCATTAGAAATTTGGATGGTATTCCATTTGGTGCATACATGTTGATTAGTGATATTTCCTCATTGTCTATATTCACTTTAAACAGAATATATTTACCTTCCCTATCCCTTTTGATCAGGTCTATTTGTGCTTTGGCTTTGTCAGATATCATGATTGCAACTCCTGCCTTCTTTCTATCAGTTGAGGCCCAAAAGGTCTTACTCCATCCTTTAATTCTAACCTTGTGAGAATCAACCCGCCTCATGTGTGTTTCTTGAAGACAACATATGGTAGGGTTTTTGGTTCTAATCCAGTCTGCTATTTGTCTACATTTTATGGGTGATTTTATCCCATTCACGTTCAAAGTTATGATTGTCACTTGTGGATTCCCTGGCATTTTGATATCTTCCCCTAGTTCTGACCTTTCTTCCCTAGCTATACCCTTTTGAACCAGTGACTTACTTTAGGTCAGTCCCCCTAGTCCCCTCCCTTGGTATGCTTCCCTTTCTAGCCCCTCCCTTTTTATGTTCCCTTCCCCTCCCACCTCTCCTTCCCTCCCTTTTTATACTCCCTCCTTAATTACCCTTTCTTTCTTACCCTGTTGGATAAGATAGAATTCAGGATCCCACTGGATCTAGATGTTCTTCCCTCTAAGAGTTGATTTCACTTAGAGTAAGGTTTAAGTAATTCCACTTCACGCTCTCTTCCTCTCCTTCTCATATGAGAGATCTTCCCCTCCCCTTCCCATGCGTATCTTTGTATGGGAAAGATTATTCTTTTTAGCCCCCCCCCATTTATTGAAGTAAGTCTTAGTATTGTGGAAGCTTATCCCCCTCCCTTTTCCTTTCTTTGCCCCCCTTTCACCAAATCTTCTTGATGACCCAATCTTTCCCTATGCATGATTTTTCTAACTACTCTTATGGTGCATACAATTTTTGAGAGTTACACAATACATTTTCCCCACTTTTAATATATATATATATATATATATATAATTTGATGTAAATGTAGTCCTTATAGAAGAGAGTTTGACTTAAAGAAAAAGATAAGATTTATCTCCTTATCCCTTTCTTTCATATTTACCTTTTCATGATTCTCTTGCTTTCTGTGATTGGATATCAAATTTTCCACTAAGTTCTGTTCTTTTCTTAGCAAATGCTTGGAAATCTTCTATTTTGTTGAATGCCCATACTTTCCTCTGGAAGTATATAGTCAGTTTTTCTGGGTAGTTGATTCTTGGTTGGAGACCCAGCTTTCCTGCCTTTCTAAATATCATGTTCCATGCTTTGCGGTCTCTTCATGTGTTAGCCGCCAAGTCATGTGTGATCCTTATGGGAGCCCCCTATATCTGAAGCTCCTCTTCTTGACTTCTTATAGGATTTTCTCCTTTTCTTGGAAGCTCTTGTATTTGGTGATTACATTCCTAGGGGTTGTCTTTTGGGGATTTAGTATAGAGGGTGTTCTATGAACCCTTTCTATTTCTATTTTGCCCCCTTGATCCAGAACATGTGGGCAATTTTCTTCTATAATCTCCTGTAGAATAGCATCGAGATTTTTGTTTACCTCTGTTTTTTCGGGCAGACCAATAATTCTCACGTCGTCTCTATTCCCCTCTGTTTTCCAGGTCTGTGACCTTTTCAGTGTGATATTTTGTGTTTTCTTCTAATTCATTAATTTTTTGGCTTTGCTTTATTAATTCTTGCTGTTTTGCATGCTCACTGTCTTCCAGTTGCTTAATTCTGGTCGTTAGGGACTGGTTTTGCTTTTCAGCTTTGTCTGCCCTCCTATTAGATGCTTCCAGCTCTTTCTCCAATTGTGAAGTCTTGTCTATCAGACTGCTGATCTCTTTCTCCCATTTTTCTTTTCCAGAAGGTTTCCATCTTTTGGGTAAGCTCCAATTTGAGTTCTTCCAGAGCTTGTGGATAATTTCCATTTTGGGAGGCATGTTTTGATTTTGTTTGGGTTTCAACCTCTTTCTCTTCTTTTCCTTGGGTACTCCCACCATAAAAATTTTCAATAGTCACCTTTTTCCCTTTCTTCTTGGAGGCTTGATTTTGGGCCATGTGAGCCATCCCTTTGGTGGTTTTATTCCCCTTTCCTTTTTGGTCTGGTGTCTGGGTGATATGGGCAGATTTTCTGTGAATTTAGGTTGCCTCAGACTAGTTCTTCCCAGCCTCTGAGATCTCTTAGAACACAGGCCCCTTTGCTCAGCACAGCTTCTCAGGGGAGCCGCCCCTTTGTTCAGCACAGCCTCTCAGCACAGCCGCCTCTTTGCTCAGCACAGCCTCTCAGCGTGGCCTCCCCTTTTCTCAGTGCAGGATTTTCCCATGAAACCACCCTGAGAGGTCGTTTCTTTGCAGTCTTTAGATCCCAAGGACCCTGGTGTGCCCCCCCCAGGCAGAGGCGCTCCTCACTCACTCTCTGTCTCACTGAGTGCTCTGATACCTTATTCTGGTTTGGTGGGGGGGATGGGGTAGAAGGGAGGCTCAGTTCACATTTTTTGCAAGCTTTTCCTCTTCCTTATAGTGTGGAAATGTTCAAGCCCCACATACCTTCATTTCTGTGGGGTACTGGAGAGTCCCTCTGTTCTTCCAAAGGTGATTTTTATGTTCTTTTGAGGTAGTCTATTTCGTTTGGTGCTGGGGAGAAGTAGCGATTCGTGTCTAAATTGCAGCCATGTTAACCTGGAAGTCCTTTCTAGTGTTTTCAATAGGAATGGGTGTTGTAGTTTGTCAAAGGCTTTTTTTGCATCTATTGAGATAATCATGTGATTTTTGTTAGTTTGCTTGTTGATGTGGTCAATTATGAGGATGGTTTTCCTAATATTGAACCCATCCTTGCATTCATGGTATAAATCTCACTTGCTGGAGTCTCTTTGCTAGTATTCTATTTAAGATTTTTGAATCTATGTTCATTAGGGAGGCTGATCTGTAGTGTTCTTTCTCTGTTTTTTACCTTCCTAGCTTTGGAATCAGGATCATATTTGTGTCCTGAAAGGAATTTGGTAGAACTCCTCCTTTACTCATTCCTTCAAATAGTTTGTATAATATTGGGATTAGTTGTTCTTTGAATGTTTGATAGAATTAATTTGTGAATCCATCTGGTACTGGGGATTTTTTTCTTAGGGAGTTCTTTGATGGCTTGTTCAACTTCTTTTTCTGATATGGGGTTATTTAGGTATTCTGTGTCTTCTTCTATTAATCTAGGCAATTTATATTTTTGTAAATATTCATCCATATTACCTAGATTGGCATATTTATTGCCATATAATTGGGCATAATATTTTTAATGATTGCCTTAATTTCCTCTTCATTAGAGGTGAAGTCTCCCTTTTCATTTTGGATACTGTCAATTTGGTTTTCTTCTTTCCTTTTTTAAATTCAATTGACCAGTACTTTGTCTATTTTATTTGTTTTTTTCAATGTACTAGCTTTCTAGTCTTGTTTATAAATCAATAGTTCTTTTACTTTTGCTTTTATTCATATCTCCTTTAATTTTTAGGATCTCTAATTTAGTGTTCATCTGAGGATTATTAATTTGTTCACTTTTTAGTTTTTTAATTTGCATGCCCAATTCATTGATCTCTGCCCTCCCTAATCTATTAATATATGAAATCAAGGATATAAATTTCCCAATGACTACTGCTTTGGCTGAATTCCATAGATTTTGATAGGATGTCTCATTATTGTCATTTTCTTCAAGGAAATTATTGTTTCTATGATTTGTTCTTTAATTAACTGATTTTGAAGTATCATATTATTTCATTTCCAATTAATTTTTGATTTGCCTCTCCATGTACTTACTAATTATTATTTTATTGCATTATGATCTGAAAATGTTGCATTTATTATTTCTGCTCTTTTGCACTTGTTTGTAATGCTTTTGTGTCCTAATACATGGTCAATCTTTGTGAATCTTACTAAAAAGGAGGTCTACTTCTTTTTGCCCCTATTTATTTTTCTCCACATATCTTCTAACTCTAATTTTCCTAAGATTTCATTTACATCTCTTAACTCTTTCTTATTTATTTTTTGGTTTGATTCATCTAGATCTGATAGAGGAAGGTTCAGGTCTCCCACTAGTATAGTTTTACTATCTATTTCATCCTTGAGCTATGTATGAGCTGTGTATGTTTCTTTGAGATTTGAGAGAGTAGAGCCAAGATGGAGGTTTATTAGTAGTAAAAATTGAAATTATTCTGACAATCCTTCCAAACCAATCTTTAAAAAGCATCTCAAAATGACAGGAATGAAAAACCAAGAGTGAGAGCCATCAACCACTGAATACAA
This sequence comes from Monodelphis domestica, assembly GCF_027887165.1. Lineage (NCBI taxonomy): Eukaryota > Metazoa > Chordata > Mammalia > Didelphimorphia > Didelphidae > Monodelphis > Monodelphis domestica. The sequence goes on from NC_077232.1 coordinate 51,877,604, forward strand.
CTTGAAAGGTAGGCAGAGAGAGTTGATTTTCATAGGATAAAGGTGAACCAGAAGCAAAACTGAACCCTGAGGTATTCTGGCTACGCATCCCACCATTAACCTTCATATCTAGGGTCTTAGCCTAGGTTTAGGTCAACTTCAAGGTTAGAGGACTTGGGTTTTTATAAACTTGACTTAATTCTTTATATATTTGAGAAATTATACCTTTATCAGAGAAACTTTTGGTAGAAAATCTTAATTTAGTATAATCATATTTATTCATTTTACATTTGTATTGTTTTCTCTCTTACTTGTTAAAATTTTTTTCACTTCTCCATACCAAATAAGAGACAGAGAACATTACAAAAGTAAAATGAATAAATATGATTATACTAAATTTAAAAAGATTTTCTATCAAAAAATGCAACCAAGATTAGAAGGGAAACAACATACTGGGGAAATTTTTTTATAAAAAAGTTTCTCTGATAAAGGTCTAATTTCTCAAATATATAAAGAACCAAGTCAAGTTTATAAAAATCCACGTCATTCCCCAACTGATAAATGGTCAAAGGATACAAATAGGTGTTATTCAGACAAAGAAATCAAAGCTATCAATAATCGTATGAAAAAAATGTTCTAAATCCCTCATTAGAGAACTGAAAAAAACTCTGAGCTACCACCTCAAACCAATCAGATTGTCCTATATGGAAGTAAAGGAAAATGATTAATGCTGGAGGGAATGTGGCAAAATTGGGACACTGTGACCTGATCTAACCATTCTGGAGGGAAATTTGGAATTATGCCCAAAGGAATATAAAGGAATGCATAGTTTTTTATCTAGTAATGCCAATACCGAGTCTGTATCCAAATATATAAAAAATGGGAGAGGATCTGTCTGTACAAAAATATTGATAACTGCTCTTTTTGTGGTGACAAAGAATTGGAAACTAAAGGGATGTCCGTCAATTGGGGAATAGCTGAACAAATTATGGTACATGCTGGTGATAGAAAACTATTGTTATATAATGGATGACAAACAGAAAGAGCTGGGAAGATCTCTCTGTATTGATTCAGAGTGAAATAAACAGAACCAGGAGACAATTTTACACAGTTAATGCAATATTGGGGATTACAGTGATAAAGTAATACAATGATATAGGACAATTTGGAAGGACTTATGAAAAAGAATGCTATCCACCTCTAGAGAAAGAATTGTAGGAGTAGAAATAAAGATGAAAATATATGATTTTTCACTTGTTTATGTGGGCATATGTTTTGGTGTTTTTGCTTCATGAGATTTTTCTCTTACAAAAATAAATATATGGAAATATATTTTGTTTGGCAATATATGCATAACCCAGAGTAAATTGCTTATTTGCTGTGGGAGAGGGAGGGAAAAAGGAAGGGAGACAATATGGATCATGTAACTTTGAAAAACTTATAAAAATTAAAAATTTTAATTTAATTTCTAAAAATGGATTTGTCTCTAAATGTCTATCTTTTCCTTATAAATTCCCTTTCCAGCATGGGATAGACCTGGCAAGCTGGAATGCCTAAATAAAACAGTGACAGAAAGATACTAGCCAATGTTGCCAAGAAACAAACAAATAAATAAAAACAAATTGTGAATTTGGAATCAGAAAATGCTTACCTTGTCAAGAGCTGCTTTCTCCAACTCATCTTTAGCAACTGCTAATTTTTGTTCCAAATCTGTGAGCTGTTGTGCCTATGAAATAAATATTAATGTGTTTAATCACCTCTTCTACTCATACTCTGTAGGCAAATCTTATTAGTGGCATCACAGTAGTTAGAGCATCAGGCTTCAAGTCTGGAAGATTTGAATTCAAGTTTAATTTCAGATATTTACTAGCTATGTGACTCTGACCAGTACAGTATGGTATTCATCCTCAAAATCCTGTGAGAGCAAAAACTCTAGGATACAGAATTAATTTTTTTTAAACCTGCAATACAGTGAAGCAGTGATAAGTGAACTGCAATATAATGAGGGATGACTGCATTTGTAAAATACTTAACAGAGTGCCCAGAAAGGAATAGCTGTTCAATAAATTTTTGTTCTCTTTTGTTCTTTCTATCATGGTGGCAGAAATATTGGAAAACCAGGTGATTGGTGTGGCACATGCTGGTACTAAAGAAAAAGTGCCAGGCTGAAGAGTGTGTGAAACTGATCACCTTGATGAGGGAGGGGCCAGAAGGGTTTGGAATCGTGAGGAGGAGAAGACTCTGGCTGGTAGAGGAGTTAGTCTCTCAGTCTTGAGAAGCCAAAGAGAGAAGTTGGGAAAACACTTTCTCCTGAGGGTTACCCACATTTTCCTGCTGGCTTTCCTTGAAGGAAATTTCCTGGAAATCCTTCCCCTCAACACTTCCCAATGGAAGGGCCTTTATGAAGAGAAATCTGAGCAGACTTTACCTCAACTCCTGGTGCCCAGGGGTGAGTCAACCTGACTTTCTCTCAGGGGACTCAGGTTGCCAAGGCCTGAGTTCCCCCCAAATTCAAGGAGGGAAGGGAAAGGGTTTATATAAAGACAGGGACCTTTTCTCCCCACTTTCCTTTTCCCATTCTTCCCTGACCATAATTCTTTTGTTTTATCCTGATTGAGTGGACATTAAAATAGCTATTTTTTTCCCCAAGCTGAGTGTGAGTGAACAGATCAAGGGGAGACCCTTTGATCTTGAGTAGTGGAGGGGGGACAAAAGGGACAAAAGCAAATCTGGGGGAGAAGCCTTAGCTAAAGAGGTAAGGCAGAAGGGGGAAAATCTTCAAACCCCCTCTCCTCTCTCTGAGTCAACCTTAAACATCAGCTGTATCCCCTGAACCTCAAACACTTTGAGAAGGGAGGTTCTCTCCTCTTTTCCCCCTCTCTATACTGAAAGCCTGAACCCCCCAATTACAAATTAATCCCTTTTAATACATTGGTCAGACAGTACCTAAGGATAAAGATGAAATACTAAACTTCTCTGCTCTTTGAAACACTGAAAATTAAGGGGGGAAATAGTTTACTGTTTTAAAATATTCACTTGATTAGGCTAAAGTGAATAGTTTTCTGGATGATCAAACACTAAGTGGTTTACTGAACCAGAATGGATCATTTCCATGCCAATGTTCAGTCTTTTTTTAGTTTCTGATTTTAATCTATCAGTGATTCATCTAAGCTTCAATATTTATCTATTATCTGGCTCTGCTTTCCCATTATGTTTTTGCTAATACTGCTCCTAAAATTATAAATTACGATAAATGACTTTTTTATGTTTATTTCAAAACCCATCTCAAAATCTTGTTCCAGAATAAAGTCTTACTAAAGGATGTTAAAATCATAGGGAATAACTTCCAAAAGGAATTTTAACCAGGATTTAGGCTAAACTGTTTATGATACAGAGGAGGAAGCTTAATTCCAAAGAGATGCAGGCAAAAGTAAGCTTCTTGAAAGGATGATCTTAATTCTATCCCTAGCACTTAACACAATGCCTGCTACATAGTTCATATTTATACATAATTTTAGATAGATGGATTTACTAAAGTTACATTAAAAAAAAGTGATTTCCCCTGCATCTGAGCTCACTCATCACTTGTCTGCCACCTCTCACAATATAGGCTGTAAGGCTTTACCAGCAGGACCGAAGACACAACGCAGGCTCACAGAAAAATCCTGACAGGGCCTGCTGGTGTAATTCAGGGTTCCTAATCCTGAAAATATGAGATTAAGCATATGATACAAAAGATGGATGGTCAATACTAAAGAAAAGTTTAAAATATTTTTGGAATGAAAAGCAAAATTAAAAATGGCCAACAAAATGTTTTCAGGAAAACCTGGAAAGCCTTATTAATTGACACAAAGTGAAATAAACAAAACCAAGACATTGGCATCAGCAATATTTTACAAATATCAGCTTGAAATGACTTCTCATCAATGCAATGATTCCAGGGTTATCTCCAGAGAGAGAACTGATGAAGTCTGACAGAAGACTGATGCAGATTTTTTTACTTTATTTATGATTCCTCTTTTCTTTTTTTTAATGTCAAAATGGCCAAGATAGAAATAGATTTTTCATTACGTGACATGTTTACTTGATATATTTCTTGACTTCTCAATGGATGAGGAAGAAGCAGGAGGGAAAGAAAATTTTATAACACAAACATGATTGTTAAAATAAATTATTAAAAAATAAGAGATTTATTTTAGAAAAATAAGAAAACCAGCACTTAAAAGAATTTTTGCTTCTCAAATATCCCAAAGAATAGTAATACAAGTGGAGTGGGTAAAAGCAAATATTAACAGCCACCCAATAACCTCAAGACCAGTAAGACATTTCTTTCTAAAGGTACACAGAGACACAGGAGTGAAGCAATCTGGCAGAAGTAACTGTGAAGAAGTAGACCAGGGGAATTTTGGATAGCACCTAGGGAGACACTGCCAACCAGTGAATGCTTCTGTTGTGAGACTACATTACATTATAGGATTGTACATGAAATGGGGGGGGGGTGATAGGATGATAGGAGTTAGTGATGTACAGGGGGTAAATCAAGGGCTATCAATAATGGTAAAGATGACTGCAGGGACCTTAGAAAGAGAAGAACCTATAAGAGATTAAGTTAAGGAGGAAGGGAGAAAGGTTAAAAGAAGGAAAGAAAAAAGCCTTTGCTTTGGAGGTGGGATGGCTTTCCACTGGTGAGTGCTCCTATAGGTGAAGAGAAAGGAGGACTATATACTAGATGAGGCCTGGGGCACTTGTATAAAAAAATATAATTGTCCTGGGAGGGAGAAAGTGGGACCTTTTGTGCCATGGGCACTTGGAAGAAAGAGAGAGTGGACACAGGGTGGGGTTTTCCAGGAAAATGCAGAAAGAAAATGGTCTTCAAGAGAGGATAGAAATCAGTGGGGAGGTTCTATTATGAAGTCTGAAATAACTGACATTGTTTTGAGAGTCAGATAGGCAGGAAAGGGGGATAAATTGTGTTTCTAAATACTAATAAGAAAACACAAGAAAAATAATAGGAAAGGAAATCTCATTTCATAAACAACTACAAAACTCATGAAATTTTTAGGGATCAACTTCCCAAAATACACAGAAGATGTGAATAGATTCAATAATAAAGGACTTATTAAAGAAATTTAAAAAACAACAACAAGCAACAACAAACAAATAAACACCAGGTAATTAGGTGTCTCTGTGAATTGATAGCCAGGCTTTGAGAAGGGAGGTCTTGGGTTTAAATTTGACCTCAGAGACTTCCCAGATATATGATCCCCAACATGTCACTTAATTCCAATTGCCTAGCCCTTATTGCTCTTCAGCCTTGGAATAAATATTTAATACTGAGTCCAAGGTGGAAAGGAAGGATTAAAAAGAAAAGAAAAAGAAAACAACAACAACAACAATCAATGAGATATGACCAAGACTAATTTACACTTTAGTGCTATGTCAATGAAAATACTTAGGAGATATTTTAAAAACTTGATAAAATAATAACAAAGTTCATTTTGAAAAAAAGAAAAGATCTAGAATATCAGTGGAAAAGATGAAAAGAAGTAAGGATGCAGGTGGAATAGTACTTTTAATACTCAAATTATATTATAAAGCAATAGTCATAAATATAATCTGCTATCAGATAAGAATATTGAAATAAATATAATATATAAGACAAGAGGGGTTAAAAAGAACAGAACTCAATTAGCCAGTGAGGAAAACATGTTACCTAAATTAAAAACTCCCTATGTGATTAAAAAAAAAAACCTTCAGGAAAACTGTAAAGCATTCTGGCAAAAATTAGGTTAGACCAATACCTTATACCACAATACATTATAATATTTAGATATATGATCTTAATTTTAAAATATCATACTATTTGATAAAATTCTGAGACACAGACCATATACTTCTTAGAGCAATGGAAGAGAGATATATACTAAACCAAACAAAAGATGGAGATAATTACAAACTATTTAAATAGATAACTGATAAATTGAAACAGAAAAATATCTGCATAGAAAACATCAATTCATTGAAGAAAGTGATTGAATGGAAGAAACTTCTGTGTAACAAATTGCTCTGATAAGGATTTCTTATTCCCAATATACATACATATATACAAACATACATACGTATATATAGGCAAACATATGAAAAACAACAGCTGTTGCCCAATATATAGTCAAAGTATATGAATTGTTCTCAAAAGAACTGCAAAGTATTCACAACTTCAAAGTATTCACAACTTTAAGTCATTAATAAGAGAAAATTAGAACAACCCTGAAAATTGGCAAAAAATGACAAAAAATCCTACAGTATAGTTGGAGGGGTTCATAAATAGGAACACTAATACATTTTTGGTAGAACTGTGAAATATTACAACCATTTGGGGATGTGATTTCAAATTATGCTTTATATAAAGTGACTAAAATGAACTAGAAACTCCATTACTGAGCTTAGAGTTCCAGAAGTCACTGAGAAGAAAAGAACTCCCCATATATTCCAAAATATTTGTAGTAGCACTTGTGATAGTTAAAATTTGGAAACAGAGTAGATGCCTATCATTTGTGAAATGGATAAAATCTCATGACACAATGTTCCCAGGGGGTTCTAAGATTAATTATTCCTCATCAAACTACTTATATCCAGCCTCCATTTTTATAGAAAAATGTTAGTTAATTAGTTTGGTTTAACTTGTATAATGTTCATAAAGTTGAAATTATATAGAAATTGGGATCCAAGGTTGTAGGTTTAATTCTTGACTGTTTCAAGTGTTATTTTTATAAATGTGGTCAAGTCATTTAACATCTCTTAGCCTCAATTTCTTCATCTGTGAATTTAGAAAGTTGGAATAAATATCTTAGAAATTTCATCCAACTCTTTTTTTTTCTTTTTTAATTTTATAGTATTTTATTTGTTCATTTCCATGCATTTTTCATTAAAGACAAAGATCATTTTCTTTTCCTCCCTCCCACCCCCCGTGGCTGACGCGTGATTCCACTGGTATCATATGTGTTCTTGACTTGAACCCATTGCCATGTTATTAGTATTTGCATCAGAGTGTTCACTCCGAGTCTTTCCTCTGTCATGTCCCCTCAGCCATTGTAGTCAGGCAGTTGCTTTTCCTCGGTGTTTCTATTCCCTCAGTTTGTCCTCTGCTTTTGGATAGTGTTTTTTTCTCCTTGATCCCTGCAGATTGTGCAGGGACATTACACCACCACTAATGGAGAAGTCCATTATATTCGATTATACCACAGTGTGTTTGTCTCTGTGTACAATGTTCTCCTGGTTCTGCTCCTCTCGCTCTGCATCACTTCCTGGAGGTTGTTCCAGTTCACATGGAAATCCTCCACTTTATTATTCCTTTGAGCACAATAGTATTCCATCACCAACATATACCACAATTTGTTCAGCCATTCCCCAATTGATGGGCATCCCCTCATTTTCCAATTTTTGGCCACCACAAAGAGCGCAGCTATTTCACCCAACTCTTAATAAATGATCTATATTCTTCAGAAATTGTGTCATCTCTGAATGATGTTACACTATGAGGAGCTCAAACATGTTCTCTGATCATCAGGTTGCTTTTTCCTCAAGGAAATAACTCTTCCCTAAAGTGTAGATATGGGGGAAAAATCCTTCCATTCATCTTCTAAAGAACCACTAAGCACCAGAAACCTGTCACTTTAACACTAGGAGGTCCACTAATGCAGAAATCCAATTCTTTTCTTCGCGTGGGTATCGAACAACTCAACAGGGGGAAACAAAACAAATCTAATGCATGTCTTCAGGGTTGTAGAATGGTAGCTAAGATATGACTCAGTGGTCATTAGGATCTGAAGTACTACGCTAGAAAGATTTGCAAATTGAGTCTTCCTAGGAATCTGGCAGATGTAACTAATACTTAGCCCTCTAGCCCACAGCAAGCTTTATTTCCTCAGGAACCCTATAGAATGTTATTGTATGAGCCACTCAGTCTAGCATTTAATCACTTGCTGTTTGGAAATGTTAACTGTTCTATGAGTTTTTCAACTTTCTATCTATATTATAAGCCTTCTGAGACTGGGAAGATCTATGTAGACAATTTTGCTTTTTCTACCCCTTCCCCCAATTGTAGCTTTTAGCCCTAAATTTTTACTATGAGCGAGTAGTAGTAGTAATAATAATAATAATAATAATAATAATGTTTTATCATCTTTAAATTATGAAGTCTTTTAAATATACACTCTCATTGAACCTCAATACTTTTCACTTGGGCACTGTAGACATTATGATCCTGTTTTACAGATGTTAACACTGAGTCCTAGATAAGTGATGTGCTTGGAGGAAGCAGGATATGCCCTTAGGTCTTCCTCATTGGTCCACTTACAATGTGAAATTGTACATCTAGGCAAACAAATAGATATTTTTTAAGGACTTCAATATTTTTTGTGCTTGGATATTAAAGCACAATGTTGGAAAAAAGGTATAAGAATACCAACATCATTGCTAATGCATGTTAATGTACATGTGTGTGCACTTGTGTTCCATAGAGGACCTATTTATAATCCTTGAATGTCTGAAATCATTCATTTTTTTAAAATAGTCTAAAGTAAGTAAGTGCCAATAACAACTGTTCCATATTTAGTGGAAATCACAAAACTCAGGGGCCAGGGAATGGAGGCATCTACCCCAAATTCACAACAATCAACCCTTTGTCCCTACATAGTTGGAAATTCTTGAACCCCTAAAAACTACATTACCCAAAATTCCTTTCTGTATTACCTAGAACCCTTTTCCCTTTTCCTGTGTCCTTGTGTTTACCTGATTGTATTTAAGTTTTCTGGGACTCCTCCCTCTTTCTCTTCTTCCTCATGGTTGAGTTAGGCAGATTTCACTCTAGTTTTTTAATTTTAATAAATCTTATGAATGTAATACTTGAGTTATTGAATATTAATTTTAATCTTTAAATCTCCATCTAAATACTGAGTAGCAGAACTTAGGCAAAGAAGTGTGAGAATTATCATTTTCACCTCTGTTTATACATCTTGTCAAGGAGAACTATTCCTTTAGGAGAGTTCACTTTTGTTTTAAGGACTTCTACAATGCAATTTGTGTAGGCTTAGTAAGTGATTGTTATGTCCAATATTCTGGAAGCATATGTAAAAAGGATGTTCCTCCCTAGAAGGAGAAAAAAAAAGACAGAGGGAGAGAGAGACACACAGAGAGAGATAAAAGTGGCTAAGAGAGGGGAGAGACAGAGAGTACCCTGACCTCAAGAAGTTAATATTAAATTGAAGGGATATAGTCAAAAAATACACTTATAGAGAAAAAAATAATAATTTCAGAAGGGTAAGCACCAGTAAGAGAATCTGAGTGGAGCCTTTAAGGGACTCATGGATTTCAAGAGGACTATGGACTATAAAGGAGAGAGAGGTAAGTTGGAAATGAGACACCATGAATGTTAAAATTAAGCAAATTTGATAGCTTGGGATTTAGAAATCTGAGGTTAATGTGAATCAGTATTGATTTTAATGCCAAAAAATGTGTAATGTGTATATTAACCTAAAAGCAATAGGCAGCTAATAAGGGTCTTTAAGCAGAGCAATGGCATTTTAGAAATTTTTAATTTTCATTTTAAAACTTAGAACCCTTTAGAAATGCTTTAATGATCACAATTTGATACCTGTACAGAGAATAGCTTGAAGCTTAAAGAAGCTGGTACAGTCAATACTAATAGGGTCACTATTAAATTATCCACATAGGAGTCAATGAAAACCTCAACTAGAGTCATCCAACATGTGAATGGAAAGAAGGAGAAGTTATTGGTGCCCAAGAATTATTGATGATTAATGCGAAGTTCCAAAATATATTTCATTATTATTTCTTATGGTAGCAACGAGTATATAGGATTAGTGAAGATGTATAGTTAGATGATCCAGCAAATATGGCTATGAGATCATATGTGTAACATGCATAATATAGTCACTGCCACATAACAGAAAGCATATAAATGCTTCCCCTCTGCACCACCACTTGGATAAAATGGAGATAATGGAATGTTTAGCCCAGAGCTAATGTGAGGATAAAATAAGATAATATTTGTAGAGAGTTTTATACCAATACTTATAGTAAGAAATATTATAATAATTAAATTAATAATAATGTCATTTACTACTACCTTTGATCAAAACAAAGATTGACAATGAATGACTTTTATAAAATATAAGTGAATGTCTAAGTCATATATTTACTTATGGGTTTTTCATTGCCACACAGTAGTTTATTATCTAATTTATAGCATATTAATCACTTTGTCCACATGCAGAATTCCTGCCATCAAAATTTCCTTCCTAACTCATATATCACATCAGGATGTGTGTGTGCGTGTGTCCTAGAAGAAGGATGATCTCAAAGAGGAGCAACACATATATCTTTTGTCAACAGCATTGCTGACTGGCTGTAGTATTCACTCCCAACACCTCACTGTTGTGGGGCTCTATGGACTACATTTCAAATGGGTCATGAACCCTGAGGACGGATCTGTTCAATATGGCAGTAAAGTAAAATGCAACTTTAACTCTGGCCCCAAATAGCTAAAGGCACAAGCAAAGAATCAGTGTTCCTGGATGACAGCCTGCAAGGAAAGAGGCAAAATTTCAACCATATGTAGATAGCATTAAGGAGAAATTCATCATGGTTCTAGAGTCAAAACATGATTTGGCCAAGATAATTGAACATTAGCCAACAAGAGACAAAAGAGAGGATCAGCTACATTTAAGACATGTGCAGTACTTTTTCCCTGTTATACAGATTGGAACTACTTTCTAGGTACATGAATATGAAAGGAGGAAAGTACCTGGTTGCAGGAAGATTATCTTTACCATCTGAAATTTTAAGGAAGCTTTGTGCGATTTAGATGCATATGAATAACTACAAGGTTCTCATTCATCAGTTATAAAGGACACATATTTTAGTTACCTGTTCAAATATGTTTGGAGAAATCTTTGCTCTAATTTATTGCTAATTTCCCACTAGCTAACAATATCTAGATGTAATTTTTTTTTAACAAATAGTATTTTCTCTCTCCTCGCCTCTCCCTTGTTATTTATTGACTCTGATCTAGATAAAAACTAACTTTTGAAAAGGAAAAAAAAATAGTGATGCTTTGGTAAAGAAATGTCTCAACCTGTGTTGATGATTAGGCAGGGCTAATAAGAAATAGCTCAGATGAATTAAATATTTATTGAGCACCTATTCAATGCCCTGGGCTGAGAGAGAGATGTAACAGAATAAAGAGAATAACATGCAGTAAACTCACAATCTCTTTGTGATGAGTAGAAGCAGGCCACTTTTCCAAAGAACAATAGAAAGGATAATTCTAGCCCTTAGAGACCTCCATCAAAGTCTCAAGTGTTTCAGTAAGTTCTCAGCAACAATTTGAAAAGAACTGGCCTTGACTTATTGGTATATGTGGAATGAATGAATTTAGATTCCAAATTTCACGAGAATAGCTTAGCATAAACATCTGGTTCTATACTATATTAAAATGAATTTCAATATTAACAAAACCATCAAATTTAAGGACAAGCCATTCTTTGGATAAAATAGAACAGGCTTACCTTAATTCTCCCACTTTATGTGCTGCTGAGAAACTGTAAATAAACTGAATCTCGTTAACTGAATCTCCTCTTAATAGCGTAATGGGGAGAAGTATTTTTTTAAAAGAAACAAAGCAATTATCTTTCAAAATTATATGTTACTCTGCTTTGAAATTTGTATTTTCATCAATATATATTAAAATGGGTCTTATTCCTAAGATCTGGGTATAATGGAGGAAAAATCATTAGATTTAGGATCTAAGTATTCTAATCTCTTTTCTGCTAATGTGATCTTTGGTATTTTCTTAACTTCACAGGGTGTTGATTTCCTTGTCATTTACAATGATGTGATAACACCTATTGGTCTCTAAAATCACTTCCAATTCTAAGATCTCACTACAAAGAGCTCAGATAACTAATGTGCACAAATATCATTCTTTTCAAATGACTTCACTGTAGATAGTACTCTGTTATGGATGCAACTGGAAGAGAAGCGGTGTGTGGTAACATGAAAGACGATCTTAATCATTAAGAGGTACCAATGTGTTAGAGAATTGCCCCTGGCCTGGGGGTCAAGAGGGCTAAATATCTGTACCCAGTCTGCCCTCTAACAATTATCTACACAACTCTGATCAACTCATGTGAAGTCCCCTAGCACTCACTTTCCTCACTTGTAAAATAGGAAGGGGTTGACTTCTCTAATTTTCTTTCTGGTTGTCTCCCTGATAGGATCACCTACAATTTGATTGCAAAAACATTCATAATAAGGCCAGATGTCCTTTTATTCCTTTTGGATTTAGTAATGTCAAATTTATATTTTGGATTCAATCATTTGGACTCTCTGAGTTTCAGTTGTCTTATATGTAAATAGGGGTAATTATAACAACTACTTCACCAGGTGTAGATCAGATAAGGTAGAGAAATTACTTTGCAAACTATACATTTATAAATTTTGACAAACAAATAAATATCTTCTATTATTAGAATTTTAATACCATTATGATTGTCTACATATACATATATCCTATAATTCCATAGATCTTTGAATTTGAAGGAACGTTATACTATAATACCAATATAACATATTTCTACAAAACTCCTGACTTTTGTGAGTTTCTATTTTAATAGTTGATAATTGTTGATATTGATAAGTGAGTGAAGGTCCTAAAAATGAACAACAAGGAGGAAAGTTTCACTCTTCTTATCGTTTCCCCCTATTTGTTATGTTGTTATATAAAAAGGAAAAAAAATCCATGATTATATATTACCTGGAAAGATGACACATATCAGTAGGGTTCCAGACTGAAAAGTTAATTTTGGGGTCCAAGTATATCTTCTCATTTCTTTGAAATTGCCTTTATGTCCTACATTTCTATGATTTTTTTCTTTGTTGTGAAACTTCTCTTTTTAAAGCTTAAAGAAATGGTTTTACCCTTTTGGTGAATCATCCAAGAATTAAAATGTTTTCTTTTATTTTCTTTTTCCTTCTTTCTTTTCTTCTTTTTCTTTCTTTCTTCCTTTCTTTTCTTTCTTTTTCCTTCCTTCCTCTCTCTCACTCTCTCTCTCTCTCCTTTACTTGAGATAGAAAGATTAATCTTGGAAGATGCAGAGAACCTTAACCTTAATTCTGGGACAATTAAAAATATTGTTTTCAATGACCATTTGATGTGAATGATATCTTTTCTTGGGGGCTGGAAATAGCTAAGAAGACTTGCTTAAAAATCAACAGACTTAACAAATCTTGAGACTGGCTGATCATACAGCTGGGGTAATGGACACAGGAGAAAGATTCATGGAAAATTCTTCATTGAGAAGAAGCCTGTCTTTGAATTTTTTAATTATCCTGGATTAATATCCCAGAATATATGAGACTGCCATTCACTTACTTAATGAATCTTTTTTTTTCACATAGTCTGGTTGGTTGTTAATTTAAAAGGTCTCAGTTTTCTGTGAGTAATACTAGACCCAAGTGAGAAAAAAGTTGCTGAGATCTAAAAAATGAAGTTTCAAAAACATTGCTTCTGATGTCTCTCCAGCTCTAAATTTTATTGTCTATGAATCACACCATTTCCCATGATGCTGATAGTAGATCATAAAGTATTTAAAAGGGCATTGAGAGTGTTGCTATCTGAACAAAGTCCAGATAACTACTCGATTCCATGGTCTACTAAACAATAATAGCAGAAATTTGTGTGTGTGTACATCCAGAAAATACACAGATGGATGTGTGTGTGTGTGTGTATTTCTAAGTTAACAAATTGTGTTCTTCCAAATAGCTCTGTGAAATGCGTAATGAAAATAACCTGATGACTGTTTTGTGATGAGCAAACACTCTCAGATAAATTACTTTTCTATAGTCATACAAGTGTTCTGAGCTGGAGGTAAAATATGAGCTCCTCATTCCTCACTGGAAGTCCAATTTTTTTCTCCTCCATCACTCATTGTTTCTTTCATTAAGCATGCAACCATCCTTTATTTTTTTAAAAGGCCAACATGGCAAGAAAAATGTGTCAATATTATAGGCAAGATTTATTTTTATTATTTTCCCTCCACTCTCCCAGCAGCCCTTTCTGAATTCAGGGAGTTTCTTCTTCCCTATTAAAGGTGTCTCACCTGAGCTCTATTTCTTTTACCTTTCTGTGAGGTTTGGGAATTGGTCTAATAAACTGCCATTAGATGAAAGTTCCTTACTTTTACTATTCATAATTAGAATTTCAGGTGTCCACACATTGGCTGACATGTCATTGTCTTGTTCACATAGACTATTGATGTTTCAGTCCTTCTTCTTTTCCTTGCTCACTAAAGGGAATATTCTCTCAGGCTTTGTCTTGGTTTTCTCTTTTCTTCTCTGTATTTTAAAAGGTTTTCTCTATGGCAGCATCATAGTTTTCAAGATAGAAGGGATTAGAATTCTCTAGTTCAAGTCTCTCATTTAAAAGATAAGAAAACTGAAGGCAAAAAACATGTAGTGAGTGGGCCATGGTCATAGAGGTAAGATGATGCAGATTTGAACCAAGATCCAGTTTGCATTTTTAAAGACTTGAAAACACAACCTTTTTTTAGTCTTCAGAGTCTTTAAATATTCTCAGTGTAGCATTTGATAATTCTCTCCTTCTGGAAATTGTATTCTTCCCCTGTGTCTGTGATAATACATACTAATTCATTAAATTCAATTCAATCTAATTCAATAAACATTCATTGTCCCTGACTTTTCTTTCCATTCTTTATGAATAGGAATTTTCTGGGTCCTTGACCCAAAGTGTTATTTAAAAAAAAATTTACATGTAGCTTTCTTCAGAAATCTCATTCACCTGAAGAATTATGCAAATGACAAACAATATACCTGATTCTCTTCTTTGGTCATCCCAAATCTTTTAACTTCTTGAATGCATCATCATCTCCTCAAGCTTAGCAAATCTAAAACATAACTGATTATATTCATACAAATACACGTGCATGTATACCCCCACACACACACACATACACACCATGTCCTTTGCTGAGTCTATAGCTTCATAATCCATTTCACTGTACTATCATCCATACTTCAGTCAAAATAATGGATGGCATTCTAATAGTATGCTTTAAAGTTTGTAAAGACTTTTACAAATATAATCTCATTTTATTCTCACAACAACACGGGGAGGTAGATGGAATTATTCATTCCATGTTTTTGCAGAGGAAATTGAGGCAGCCTGTGATTAAGTGACTTTCCCAGTGACACTTAGCCCATAATTGTTTGAGGTTGAATTTGGATTCATCATTTCCTGACTTAAGCCTAAGCATGCAATCCAGTAGCCCATTCAGCTGTCAAATTTTCAGATATTTTTGACTCTTTTCCTTCTAGAAAGAGAGGCTATGAGAAGAAATGGGTCTCCAATTACTCAGGGAATGAATAAAGTTCTCAATGTTTTCAATGAAGCCTGTCTAGACTCAAAAAATTAAAAACAACAAAACAAAACAAAACTAAGAGAGAATCTTCTCCAGACTAAATCATTAATGTTGGCTATTATCAATCCAAACAATAATGATTATAGTAAAAGTAGGAGACATTTCTAGTTTCTTTAAAATGTGCAAAGCATTTACATACATGAGCTCATTTTATCTACCCAAAAGACTTTGGAGTTGGATGGATAGGTGTTATTATCTTCTCCAGTTCACAAATGAGAAAATGGAAGTTGATGAAGGTCAGTAAATTTGCCCAGAATCTCAGAGTTAGTCACTCTTAGGAACAATTCAAACTCAAGTCTTCCCAAGACAAAGTCCAGTGTTCTATTCATTATGTCAGTGGTCATCTAGATTATGTTTCAGCCTCAGGGCTGGGGAACTCACTAACCTGTGAGACAAACTATTCTACTTCTGCCAGCTGTAATTGTTGAGGTGTTTTTTTTCTTCTTCTTCTTCTTCTGGTGGTTGTTTCTCCCCCACATATTAAACAAAAATCTGCCTCTTTGTAACTTCTAAATCCTGCTCCTAATTCTGACCTCTGGTGTCTAGTAGAATAAGTCCTATATTTCTTGTACAAAATAGCCTTTCAAGTACTGAAAGAAGATCAGTTTTGAGTAAAAGTCTCTTCTGCATATTTAATGTCCATATTTCCTTTAACTGACTTCCATACAAATGTAATGTGTGATAATGGAGAACAGGTATCAGTGGAGTCAGAGGTTTTGTTCAGTTGTTTCAGTCATGTCTAACTCTTTATGATTCCATTTGAGTTTTCCTGTCAAAGACACTGGAATGCTTTGCCATTTCCTTTTCTACCACATTTTACATACAAGGAAACTGAGGCAAACAGGGTATAGTGACTTATTCAGGGTCATACAGCTAGTAAATGTCTGGGGCAGGATATGAACTATGAAGATGACATCCTGATTCTTAGCCAGTAATCCTGTTGCTCATTTAAATGCTGAGTTTAAATACTGCCCTAGAGGCTTAGAGGCAATGTGACTTTGGAAAAGTGATGCTGCTTTCTCATCTATAAAATGAGAGAATTAGACTACATGTCTCTGAAGGTCCCTTCTAGCTCTAGATGTATGATCCTGTGGTCTATCTTTTCATCATTTGAATTGCTCTCCTTTGGATGCTTCCTAGTCTGTTAGTCTCTTTCTAAAATTTGTTATTCAGAAGTGAATACAGTTCTCCAGATGTGGTCTGTTCAGGGAACCAGAAAGTCCTCCCTCTTTGGACTCTGGACATCAATTGACACAGTCATTTCTTCCTAAGCATTAGGCTAAGCGATCCCATGTGGGCTACCTCTTTCCCACTAATGGAGCTTTCTCTAAATGGTTGAACACTTAGAAAAGCTGGAATCTTTAGTTGAATGTAGCTCCTAATGCCTCTGAAGGAGCCATAACAGTCCATCATGTAAATCTCTCTTATTTGTCAAATGATTGATCCAACAGACCATGACTTATCTTCTTTCTATCAAGCAAAAGAAATGAGAGTGCATCAACATTAAAAACTACTTTGCTTCAATGAAGAGTAGTTAAAATCTATCAGAGAAAACTTGTGGATATGTGGATTTTTGTCAGTAGGGAACATTTCTTGTAAGTTCTTTATGTTTATTTTTTATTCCCTTCTGTTTGAGTCTGATGAAATATAATGGTTCTCTCCATTGTGCAAATCCTTTTGTGAACTGAAGTGTATATGGAGCCAATTGTTGGATTTTGTTGTTGCCAAAGTGTTACAGTTAAACTGAATTCTTACCGTGAAAACCTTTTCAGATACCGCTATAAAGAAGTAAATTACATAGTTCAATGGCAGGAGGTATTTCAACTTCCACATACTGGTTTGTCAATACTCTTATAATGCTAAAAAGATGTTTTTAGTTGTGTATTTGTGCATGTGAATGTGGGTTCACATGCAATTTAAAATAATTTTCTGAGCTTTTTCATGTCTTAGATTGTTTCACAATTCATTTCTTCCTTCCTTCTTCCCTGATTTCCTTTCATCCTTTTTTCCTTCCTTCCCTCCTTTCTCCCTCCATTTTTTCTTTTTCTCCCTCATCATTTCTTCATTCATTCTCTTTCATAATACACACATGCACACCCATAAACATATTTATAGACACAAACACACACTATCAGACTTAGGCAGAAAAGCCATTAAATATAAAAGGAAGCACTTAGCTGATAAAAGAAATTTAAAAAATCATTTAAAAAGAAGTGGGGAAAAAACAAGGATATAATGGAGGGAAACAATAGAGGGAAAGGTGAAAGGAGAAAGGCAATAAGGTTATCTGATAAAGAGTAGGGGAGAGGGTAAGAGAGAGATGGGAAATGTGAGCCAGAGGGTAGGATAAAAAGAGAAAAGGAAAAAGGAAAAAATAAAAAATAAAAGAAGAAAGCGGAGAAACTACAGAAGAGATAAGGGGAAAAAAGACAAAAAAGGGAAAAGGAAGAGGAGAAAAGGCAAAGAAAATAATAATGCGTGGGAAAGAAATGTAAGGAAGGAAGGGAACATAGAGCAAATAGAAACGGAGAAAAAGAAAAAGACAAGAGAAAAAGACTTTCCCTCTATACCAGCTTTGGTGAAGTATTGGCACACATGCCCAGCCGGCACTGGGGGAGCTGCTGCGTTCTTCCCCTTCCCAGCACCTGAAGACATTTTCGCATGCCCTGCCCCCCTGTCCAGCCACGCAAAGCAAATACTTCCTCCCTCCACTCTCCATGGTAATGTTGGGGTGGGGAGGAGGGCACAGGCAGATTGAAATTGCAGTTTGGGCATGCAAACTTGGAAATCTTCACCAACACTGCATACCACTCTGTCCTCCCTCCATTTCTTTTCCTTCTCCTCCTCCTCCTCCTCCCCCCCCCTCTCTCTCTCTCTCTCTCTCTCTCTCTCTCTCTCACCCCTGCTCTCTCCTTTCTCAATCTTTTTCATCTCCCTCTCTTTCCTCTCTTTTTCCCCCTCTCTCTCCTCCTTTCTTCTTTCTCTTCATCCCTCCTTCTTTGTCTCTCTTAGTAAATGAAATTCTGAAATTATTTACTGAGCTCAATATGACTTTCTCTTTGAGCCTGACATATTCACATGAAGAGAGATTTCATATATGCTTAGTGTTCTGTTTCAAGTTCTTTAGGAATACATGGAAGGCATGGACCATTGCTGAATACACATTTAAAGTGCTGCTTCATCTCCCAAGGATGTGTCTGCATGGAGCAATTCTATAAACCCTCATAACTAACTTCATCAGTCAAGCTGGTTAAAATGTTTCGCCTCATTTTCCCACATAATCCAGTGGTCACTCTGGTATCACAGGGATGGAAAGAATAGTAATGCTGAAATTTTTTTTTTTTTTCAAAAAGAAAAACAAGCAACAACAAAAATCACATTACTACGCCATATTTAAATCTCCAAAAAGGATTATTATCCCAGATTTTCAAGCAAGGAGAGAAAAAAATGCCTTTTCATTATTACTCAGTTCTGAAAGTCTTTAGAGCTTGTCTGGATATCTTCAGTTCCCACAGGAATAGAATCCAAGTGATGTTTATAGACTTTTAGAATGAGATCGAGCCCAAGAGAATCATGCTGCAAAATAACTCCATTTCATGGGGAAGGAAGACAAGGTCTGATTTTATAGTTGAAGGAATATAGGCCTAGAGAGTTAAAGCAGCATGCCCAAAGTCAAACAGCTAGTTTGTTTCAGGGCAAAGGCTAGAATACATTACTCTGAGTTTCCTATATAAAAACTCTTTCCAATACTAATAAATCAAAAGGTATTTGTTAAGTGCCTTCTATGTGTTAGGCACTGTTAGACACTGGAAATAAAACTATAAAGAACAATCCCTGTCCACAAGGAACTTACAGGATAATAGGGAAGATAAGAAACTATTCTATAGGTTACATTCTCACCCACACAATAAATCAATCATATATACATACAGTACATACAAACATAATGCTTTCTGTTTGCATATAGACACCACTTGTTCCATAGGCCTTAGTGTATGACACTCTTAAAGTCTTGGGGATAGATGGAGAGAGAGAAACAGACAGACAGACAGACAGTCAGACAGAGATTTAGAAAGAGAGAGAATTAGAGAGAGAGAAATAGAGAATTAGAGAGAGAGAACTGGGGAGAGACAGAGAGAAAGATTTAAAGAGAGAGAATTAGAGACAGAGAAATAGAGAGAAAATTAAAGAGAGACAGTAAGAGAAAGAGAGAGAGAGAGTGAAACAGAGAGACAGAGACATAGAGACAGACAAAAGTAGTGATATACTTCTATGACTATGATTTTTCTCTGTGAACACACACATACTTATATATGTATATATATTTACATATTGTCAACTTGCAATCTGGAGACCCCAAGTTTGCCCCTATCCTTTGAGAACTCAAGTACCAGGCACACCTGTTTGAGGATGAACTATAGACCTTAAAGTGTTTGGGGACCCTAGTTTGGATGGGATTAGTAGACCTGGTCAAAGGTTGGGTGCCTTTATTTGTTTTAGAAGCTTTTGACATCCTATTAAAGTCCTCTCTCAGGAAGCCCAGCTCTTAATTTGACTCTTTCCTTTGTATTTGTTATAGCTGACAGCTCCCGGATACCCCTGAGGCTGGCCGCAAACCTCTTTGCAGCCTGCTTATAGTTTGTCTATGCAGGCTTGCTGTACCAAGTTCTCCAGAGGGTATAAAAGACCCCCCAAGTTGTGTTACTCTTTGGGAAAAAAATGGTGTCTTCTCCCAGAGATACGTTCCCAGAGTCCCCAGGGTGTAGGCTCTGTGTAGCAGCCAAATATTGGACCTATCCCTATCCTGATTAAAGATTTGTTTTTCTGACTACTTTAGTGGTTCTGTATTTTTTTCAAGTTAACTACAACTATAACTATATATGTATGTATATATACATATATCTATACATATATATAGTGATTCCTCATCTATAGCAGGAGTTCCCTTTCAGTACCCCCATGATAGGTGAAAATTTGTGAATTACAATCACTGAACCAATCAGCGCCCAGGATACAGAACACAGAGCTGTGATTGGTTGCCTTTCATTCCATCAGCCAATAGTGTGCTATTTACAACCTTAGTTTGGAAAACTTATGCTTAATGTATTTCCATTGTGTACAGTATGGTATTCATCCACAAAATTCTGCAAAATAGCAAAAACTCCCTGATACAGAACTAGATATTGTTTGTTTATTTTTTTAAACCCACGATACAAAGAAGCCATGATAAGTGAACTGTGATATAGCAAGGGATAACTGAATATATATTTTTTTCTTCAGTCATATCCAATCCAACTCTTCATGACACCATTTTGTTTTTTTGGCAAAGATAATGGAGTGTTTTGCTATTGCCATCTGCTTATTTATCTCATTTTACAGATGAGGAAATGATGCAAATGAGGTTAAATGACTTCCCCAGGGTCACACATCGAATTAAGTATCTGAGATTGGATTTGAACTCAGATCTTCCTGCCTCCCAGCTTCTTGTTCTATTTACTGCCCCACTTCACTGCCTAGTATAAAATTACATATATGTATGTGTGTGCATATAGAGACACAAACTTGTAAATGTGTGTGTTTGTGGTATAATAGAAAGGAGGAATATTTCATGAACAATCATATGTAAACACAAAAACAGTGAGTCAAGTGTATTTAGGTAGAGAGTGTTGTCAGCAGCACCAAAGGCAGAAGATAGGTGAGAAAGGATTAAGACTGAGAAACTACTAGCTTTTGATAGTTAAAAGACCACTGTGGAACCATTGGACCCCGCAATATCACCTCTAGGTTTGTATCTCAAAGAGATTAAAGAGAGGGTGAAACAATCTATTTGTATAAAAATATTTATAGCAGCCCTTTTAATGGTGGCAAAGACCTGGAAACTGAAGGCATGTTCAACTGGGGAATGGTTGACCAAGTTGAAGTATATGCTTGTAATGGAGTACTTTTGTGCTGTAAGAAATGATGAACAAGACAATCACAAAAAACCTGGAAAGACTCCTATGAAGTGATCCAAAGTGAAGGGATAAAAACCAGGAGAACAATGTCCACAGTAACAGTGTGGACATCACTGTGAATGACTTAAATGCTATTGACAAGGTAAGGATCCAGAAAAACTGCAAAAAATTTCTGCCAAAATTAAAGTATATCCATGGCCATAGACAGAAAAGTCCATGTGCAAATCAAAACATTCTATTCTTTATTTCCCACCACCAATTTTTCTTTAGTGAAAGCTAAATGTGCCTTCTTTCACAACATAATAATCATGTAAATAAGCATTAGATGATAATGTGTACAACCGATATCATGTTACTGCCTCTTTGGGGAGGGAAGAGGAGTGGGAGGGAGAAAGAGAACATCAATTGAAAAATATCAGAATATGAATATGGAAAATTGTATTGATGTACTCTGGAAAAATATTGTAAATAAATATATAAATGTACTACTTGGAATTGTGCAGAGGTCATTTTTAATGATCATAATGCCATGGAGTCAGAAATAAATTAATATATTTGCCAAGAAAATTCCCTGAGGTCACATAGATTCAGATGTGATTAAACAATAACAACTTTGGGAATATATGTAGGTTGCTCAATAGATAAGAGTATAAGATCTGGAATCAGGAAGATCTGAATTCAAATTTAGCCTCAGACACTAGCTATGTGATCCTGGGCAAGTCAGTTAACTTCAATTGCTTCAGTTTCTTCAACTATTCAAAATAACTTGGAGAACCAGGTTCTGTGCTAAACATAAATATTATCTAATTTAATTCTCCCAACAACCCTAGTAGGTAGGTGTTATTGTTATTCCCATTTGATAGACGAGGAAACTATGGAATGCCCATCAATTAAGAAATGATTAGTAGACAGTCTATTTTACTTCTGGATAATTGGATAACTAGCTATGTGATCCTGGGCAAGTCAGTTAACTTCAATTGCTTCAGTTTCATCAACTATTCAAAATAACTTGGAGAAAGAAATGATAAACTACTCCAGTATCTTTGCCAAGAGAATCCCAAATGGGATCAAGGAGTGGCAGACAGGACTGAAACAACGGAGCAATAATATGAAGTCAAAAGCTAGATTGCAAAATGTGGAGTAGAGTATGTGAAAGGAGTCTAGGTAGACAACTTTCTTCCAAGAGTATAAGAAAAAAAAAAGGTATGATATTAAGCTACAGATTGAGTAGATAATTAGGCATGGAGAAGGATTTTTGGCATTTTTTTTTACTTTTATTGTGTTTGTTGCAGAGTCTTGGGCTCATTTGAAGGTGATAAAGAAACAGATGACACAGAAATGTGCAAGATTTGTGAGAGAGGATAATTAAGCATCCAGTCTCCTCAAGAGAACAATAAGGGACAGAATCGATTAGAAATAAAGAAGTGCTAGCCTTGGCAAAGAGGAGGATCATCATTTTGTGGATACTAGGGGAAAGGAGGAAAAGTAGAAGAGTAAGTCAAAATGATTTGAGAAGAAGGGATGAGAACAATCTCACTTCAAATGTGTGCAAGCTTTCTTTTCAGTAAGTGATCAGATCCTTAGTTGTGGGATGGGGAGAGTAAGCTTGAGGGAGTATATTAGAAGGAAATTGCAGTTTGGAACAGCTTCTATAAAGAGAAAGAGGAGGGGTCAATAAAAGGAATGAAAAAAGATGGTCTTTCTGTTTTGGAAACCCAATTGAAGCTGGATAATAGGAAATAGTAATGGACACATTTAACATGTTCTGTAATGTCCTCCAGCTAGATTCGATTAAAAATGGAGAAGGTGGATGGTAAGTCTTAACTAGGACTTAGATTTGCTAAGAAAATATCAGTGATAGGGCAAAAAAGCCAGGCATCTAAGAACTAGAGGCAACATACAGTTGGAACAGTCAATTATTGATTTAATTATTTAAATATTTAATTATTGATTTAAGGTTCAGATGGATTTTGAGGGGAGGTGATATGATGACATGGGATGAGGTTTAAGAAAAATCAGATGGACATCTATGTGAAGACCAGTTAGGATATTTATATATATATATATATATATATATATATATATATATATATATATATATATATATATATATATATATATATATATATATATATATATATATATATATATTCCTGAAGGCTATGATGAGAGAATCTGCCACACACAGGCTTTTCCTAGGTCTAGCTGGTTGCTTAGAAATAAAGTCTCCCATAAATACTCCCGATATGTTGTCTCTATCATTCCCTGCATTTATGAAAATGCATGAGTTCACCAGGAGATTTACTACTCATTTATCAAAATGATTCATGAGGTATTTGATCAATAAAGATTCAGAAACCTCCTAGCAGATGAAAGAAGCAGAATGGATATCAAATTGGCTCTGAAGGGGAGCGATGGAGGAGGCCAGTCCAAAGTCAAACATGGCGGGAACATCATGGGGAAGTCACCTACTAAAGGTCAAAGTTCAGTTCTTAACTTTATCAGTGAATAAAGATTTTCTTCAGCACAGATCAATGAACATTTGATTTAATTTTGGAGAGATTTGGGAACTCTCAACAGGAAGTAAACATTTAAATAGAAACACAAGTCCAAAGTTCTAAGTTCCTGAGAAGGAAGAGCTGATTTGGCTATAGAGGTCTTGAGTTCAATTCTTGGTACTATTTGGTGTGGTTATTTGTTTTTGTTTTTGATCTTTGGCAAATCACTTTTCCTCTGGGACTCAGTTTCCTCACCTGTAAAATAAAGGACTTGAAGCCACTGAAACTTGAATTCTGTTCTAGGTAACCATTCTCTGGGCCCATGGTTAGCCTTTATTACCAAAGTCTTAGTGATTATATAATGTACTCAGCCCACACATACACATAAATATATGTATATATTCTACATATAAAGAACACATGTAAATATTCTATAAATATATGTAGAATATATCTATAGACATAAAATATGTCTATATTAAAATTTTAATCATATAATTTATAAATTAAATAAAAATTCAAATATATATATATTTATAAACTAAATTAAAAAATTCAAAAAATTATATACACACCATATGTATCTCTGACACTTTCTGTCTCTGTCTCTGTCTCTATAGAAGTATATATAAATACAACATATTTTAAGTCAGTTTACTTACTTAACACCTACTTTGTACCTGCTCAATCTCAAGGATTTATTAAAAACATAATTAAAAAGGTAAATTGTTTTGACACAGTTTTACAAAATCTAATGAAGGAAAAAGAAAAGAAATAAAAATGTTACTGACCTAAAAATTATTAATGACGTGTGAATAAAAGAGATGAAGCTGTTATAATATAGAGAAAATATGGTCAGAAGAAATGGATTCTATTCTAGACTTTAATGTGTGGCCTAGGGCCACTTTTTTTTCTTTCTGGGCCTTAGTTTCCTCCTCTGTAAAAGAGAAGATAAAGAAAAATATTAAAGAAATAAAAGATAAAATGAATAAAACCAGGAAAGTTAATAATGATGGTGATGGTAATAAGAATTAAAATTTATATAATGCCTACTATGTGCCAAATAATGTGCTAAGCAATTTCTGTAAGTGCTGTCTCTTCATTCCTCACAATGACCCTGGGAAATAGGTACCATTATTATCTCCATTTTACAAATGAGGAAACTGAGGCAAGCAGAGTTTAAAATGACATCCAGAGTTATAAAGCTAATAAGTGTCTGAAGTCAAATTTAAATTCATATCTCTGACTTCAGTCCAATCTCTCTTTCCATTGTGTCATCTAGCTACCTAGAAATTAAACCATTCACTTTTAAATATGTTTTTCAAACTGTAATAAGTGTTGAATTCCATGTGTCATCATATGCTTGTTTTTGTGGGGGAAGTGCACACTATTGGTGTTCCTCTGTGATTTCACTAGTTTAAGGAACTCCTAGAAATGCAGCTTCCTCTGCTCAGGAAGAAGAGGAACCATTCAGCACTCTGGTATTTCAGAGGTAGAATGATGAAAGAGAAACAATTCTAAAAACCACAGTTAGAAAATAAAATAATGAAATTTGGAATTCATACTAGAATATTACCTTATAGCTGAAGAGTTGGCATGGAATGGTGGGAGATGCATCATTTTTAAAGTTGGAAACATGCCTGAACAGTGGATCTCCCATTAAAAACAGTCAAGTCACATAACCATAAGATGTCACTTCTTTGCCCCTCAGTTTCCTCATCTGTTAGGTGGGTATGATAATAATCAACTTAATAGTATTGTTTTAAGGAAAATCCCTTGGGAAACCTAAAGATGCCAGAGAAATGTGATCTATGATTTTTTAAGGGCAGTACAGAAAACCCTCTGATTTCATGAATGTAAAATAGATTTTAAAATCTGGTTTGTCTATTTATTTTGCAATTCAATTATAAGTTATGCAAGGATCTTTACTTCATCAGAATAAATGTTCAACCCCTTCTCCCTTCTCTCAACTTCATCATGAATATGTTGTTCAATGATTTTTAGTTGTGTTCAATTCTTCTGGACCCCATTTGGGGTTTTCTTGGCAAAGACACTGGAGTGGCTTGCAATTTTCTTCTTCCCTCATTTTACAGATTAGGAAACTGAGGCAAAAAGGTTAAGTAACTTGTCCAGAGTCAAGGCAGCATCTGGACTCATGAAGGGGAGCTTTGTTGAAATCCAAGCCTGTCACTCCATCCACTATGACACCTTACCTCCCTGCAGTGAATGTGGTCAGCTACTCTTTCTCCTCGGCACTTATTTTGTGTATAATTCTGGACACAAGAGACATTCTGGTGAAAATATCCACCTTCGCTGAATCTCAGTTTGATTCCAGTTTTATCACTTGAAGAGGGAGCATAATGTCATCAGCTCCCTCCCATCAAGTTTCCTTAGAACGAAAATAGCAAGGAGTAGCAGGGCAAAAGGAATATTATTTTGAAATTGAATTATGTGGTAGGGATCTAAAACTGGCAAATAAGAGGCTCTTTAGAGAAACATGCTGTTTGCCAGAGACATCTGGCAATTAAGGTGAGATTTAGGTTGTAGTTTACAAAGGACTTAGCATTTTACAACATAATTTTTTAAATGTCCTTGGTAGGTACTTGTGAAGGTAATACCTTAAAAAAAAACCAACCAACTCTCATACTTTGATCATTCTGGGCATCACAGATGTTATGAAACTGAATAATTAGGCATGCTTGGCTATCCTCTATGCATGCCAGGAATGCTCTCTGCCTCTATTCTCATGTCATCCCCATTCTTAGCTTCTCTTCATTTCTCTGATTAAATCCCATCTTTTTAGAGAGTTTTTTTCTCATTCCCACAAACTTCTGATGTCTTTCCTTCATATATCTGTACATAATTTGTATGTACTTTGTTATGTACATGTTTTCTCCATTAAAATGGGCTGCCATGACTGAGGTCAGGAGTTAGTTTTTTTCTTTCTTTGTTTTTAATTAATGCTGTAAGAAAGTTCCTAGCACAGAGTGGGTGCTAACTAAATTATCTGTGGTTGTTTAATATTTTAAGTGACTACTGACGCCATAAAAGATCTCAAGAAGACATTTGATTGGTCTCCTGGGGTTCATGGAATGAGGCAGCAATTTTCTATTATGAATTTGAAATGACTTTCTCCATTCAAAACTAGGATCCTAATGAACCATGTGCAACAGTAAGAGAGGAGCTTTCTATTTATTGATGAGAGAAAGCCTTTTCCATTCAAGATAGACTCATTCTCTCTAAAATCAAAGCTACTTCTATAACTCAGAAATTTAGCAGAATTGGAAATTTAGGAGATTTGATATTTCACCTTTGGGGAAGAAGGTAAAGAGTACCTTTGGATTTTAATATGACTACAGTGGAAGAGCATGACTTGGCTTGAGCAACAATAGGAAAGCTCACTTCTTTTGGATTCTTCTCTTTGATCTTTTTTGCAAATGAAGTTGCTGCTACATAGAAAATGAGAAGATCCCTGGCATGTTTCTTCTCTATATAACAGCCTAAAAAGCAAAAGTACTTTGGTTCACTCTTATCTGTTCTTCCTTCCTTATCTTTGAGCAGGCAGGAGAGAAGGGATCTATCACAGACCTACTCTGTCTTTTTTCTAGTTGGCCATAGAGCCAACCTTGACTTTTCAATTAATAATAACAAGAATAGTAACAGTAATCAATAATAAAAACAAACATGCATATATCAACTACTATTATGTACCAGGTTCTGTGCTAAACATATACATATTATCTAATTTCATTCTCCCAACAACCCCAGCAGGTAGGTGTTATTATTATTCCCATTTGATAGACAAGGAAACTATGGAATGCCCATCAATTAAGGAATGATTAATCAAATTATGCTATTTGAATGTAATATATTATTGGACTGTAAGAAATTATGAAACATGGAAGACATAGATGATATGATACAGAATGTAATGAGCAGATCCAGAAAAACAATTTATACATTTGCAAAAACATTGCTAAAAGGAACAAATTTGAAACATAAAATCTCAGGTCAATGTAAAGATAATCTTTTGTTCTAGAGTACTGATGAAGAATGTTACTCTTCTTCTGACAAAGATGTGAAGACTTCAGTATGCAGAAATAGATATACAATTTTTGATATGGCAAACATGAGAATTTGCATTGTTTTGCTAAATGTATTTGTTACAAGTTTCCTGTTTTTCTTTTCTTTTCAGTGGGGAATAAGGAGGTAAAGAAAAATATTCTTTTTTAAAAAATTTGACTAATGAAAAAATGAAAGGATTGAAGTGGAGCATCTCTTAGATTCCCTCTAATTTTATGTTCTATAAGTCTATGAATAAATGTAATATCTGACAAGATAATGGCTTAAATGTAAGAGAATAGGGGTTGTGTTCTCTTCCAGTTCTTTGAATATGTTCCCTTCATCGTTTCTTTAGCTATGTTACCCTATATAGGATTAATGTCATCATCATCTCCATTCAACAAAATAACATTAGAAATTTAAAAAAAATAAACACTTCCAAAAGCATAATTACAGAATGTCTCAGCAGTGAGAGATCTCAGATGGCAGCTAATTGAATTAATGCTTGAAAAAATAATCTTTTGAAAATGAGTCAATCAATAAGTCAGCAATTTCATGAAATACTTCTTTTTCAGTAAATGCATACATTTCTTAGACAGACTATTATTCTTCTGGATAACTCTAGTTATTAGAAAATAGTTTCCTTTGCATCAGTCTCTTCTATCCAGCATGACTCATTCAATTGTTCCTACTTCCATATTTTGGACTGAGTCAAAGAAAGTATAATCCCTGTTCCTGGTGATGACCCTCAAATCTTTTCCATCCATTTTTTCATTCAGTCTGCAATAAGTCTATGAAATAATTAGTTCATTGAATGTCATCACCATTTGGTAACTAGGACACTAAGGTTTGGAGGGGTAATAATTTAGCCAAGGTCGTTATAAATGTTTTATGCACTTGACTTTGCAATTTTCCCTTCTGAAAAGCTATGGAAAATAATGATTCTAAAAGAAAGACTGATCATACACATTAGCATGTAGAATATAGAATTAAAATGTTATCAAACTATTGGAAATTGATGACTGCCTGGGAAGCTGTAACTAGCATATAATGGTGTACATTGTTATTTTGGGGTTATGATATAAAATGAATTCATATTCAACACACCTGTACACCAATCACTGTCCTCTCAGCAAAAACAATTATGCGGAGTCTTTTCTCCATTTACTTCATGTTAATGTAAAGCTATTTGAATTTACCATTACTGAGACATCAGGAGAATTAAATCAGTGTCCATTGTGTCTAGACAGTAGAGAACATTTCAGAACAATGTCATACGTGATTTTGTGGTCCAGTTTCAAACAAAAAATATCATATTTTCTTTATTCCCTCAGTGTCTGGTTGCAGTGATAAGCAATAAGGCATCTCAAAGTAGTGAGAAATCCAACTCAGCTGTAACCAAAGGATCTGAGTTCTAGTCTTAAATCTACCATTGATTTGACCTTGAGCAAATCACTTCATTTTGATAAAATTCAGTTTCTTTATTCATAAAATAACAGTTCTAAAATACATCATAAAGGCATAATGAATGATTCCCTAATTTTGCCAGAGGAAGAAGGGGAGATACAAAGAGTTGAAGTGATTTGCTGCATGCCACAGAAGTGATGTGACAGAGGATAAGTCAGAAAAAGACAAAGAAAGTCAGATCCTTTTATTTGAAATCTAGTGTTTTTTCTATTGCCTCACGCTCCCTTTTCAACCCATCTCCTACTCCATTTTGATTAGAAACAAAAATAATAGGATGTTTTTTCTTGGTTGATTTTATTCCAAAAAATATTTCTGTTCTCCTGGGCTTAATCGCCATCTCTAGAAACTCATCTTCTTGCAAGAGAGATTTAACTTTGAAACAGACACTTCCTCAATACTTCCTCTGTGTGTGGGCAGCAAGGTGGGAGATATAGAAGAGATTTTTTTAGAATCTCCATTTAAGGAAGGGCTCTATCTCAGTCATCCCATCATTTCCCAACCTTCCTGCATTCCAACTTTTCTCAACTGCTTTTCTCACCTTATATATTATCTTTTCCCATTTGATTGTTCTTCCATAAAGGCAGGTACTATTCTTTGCCTTTCTTAGTATCCTCATTACCAACTATGTGCCTGGCACATGGTCAGCACTTAAAAAAAATGAATTTATTGACTGGCTAAATAATTTGCTAAAGACTACATTTGAACTCAAGCCTTCCTGACTCAATTTCAGCAATTTCTTCACTAGATTTCTAAATGCCAAATAGTATAATTAAGATATAAGATTCCTTCCAATTGTAATATTCCTTGACCTAATGTAAATGGAAATAGTTTGATATTTTAAAAGTGTTTAAAGGAATTAAACATAGCTAAGGAAGTGAAAGTGAACTTTCTTCATTATATCTTTTGTGTTCTTTAAATGACCAGAAATTAAACCATGAGCCCAGCTGTGAATAAAACACAAGTTTAAAAATATTATCTAGAACAGATGTCTACACAATGGAGTCCCTTCTAATTATCTATAAGAGTACAACTCTCATTTTGTATCAAGGCCGAGGTAATTTTTTTTTTAAATAGCTCATTAAGCAGGACGAATATTTCCATCCTGAATACATTTTTAATTAATAGGAATTATGAAACACTGAAGAGTTAATATAGTGTAGGAGGAAAAATTAACACATAGGCAGAAACAATAGATTCAAATCCCATCTCTCCCATTTAATGGGTATGACCTTGGGTAACTTCTTGAGGTCTATTTCCTCATCTGTAAAATGAGAGGGTTGAACTAGATAATCTATTGGGTATCTTTTGGCTCGATCATTCTATTAAATCTTCATCATTATAGTATTTAAAATTTGAAAGCCATCTTTGGATAATTTTTGCTATTTTTCAAATCAGTTAAGCTGATAAATGTCATAAATTTACAATTGGTGGGTCTCCATTCATAACATGATGAATGTGGAAATATATATTATATAATAACACACCTGTACTATATCCTATTACCTATCTTATTTAAAAAAGGGGGAAAGGTTGTAGAGAGTGAGAGAATATAGATTGCCAAACTCCAGAAAACAATTCTTGAAAATTGTACCAACATGCAATCTGGTGGGGAAAAAAAAACTTTCAAAAATAAATAAAAGAAAATCAGTATGTGAAAAAGAGGCAACTAGATGATCTCCATCATCTGCTAATCAATATGATCTATTAACAAAATTAAATTCTCTCCTTTTGTGCTTGAAAAATCATTTGTTGACCAACAGACTAGAGATGAAATCAGGCACAGAAATCAGAATAAAAGAAAACACATGTAGTTCATCTATCCATTCATTCATTTAGTCATTGTGTATATAATATCTTACTAAACCTAGGAACTGGGGTGTGAGAGGTACAAAATTTAAAGATAACATAACCATGGTCTTTCTAGAACTTGGATTTGCCATAACCATGGTCTTTCTAGAACTTGGATTTGCCATAAGAGGATCTTGGTTTAAAGGATACTTCTGCTACATACTACTATATGATTTGGAATAAATCCCACCCCTTTCGCAGGCATTTTGAAATGAAAAGCTTGGT
Organism: Monodelphis domestica; assembly: GCF_027887165.1. Lineage (NCBI taxonomy): Eukaryota > Metazoa > Chordata > Mammalia > Didelphimorphia > Didelphidae > Monodelphis > Monodelphis domestica. The sequence continues at coordinate 51,909,155 of NC_077232.1, forward strand.
TTAGATGATGTCCAATGTCTCTTTCTAAATTCCTTAAGTTCTATGAAAATTATATTCAGATTTGCATAATAAGGAAAATAACTAAAAAGAAAGCTTATAGGAGTTATAAATACAATGTGCTGTAAGATTTGGGGTAAATGGAGATGATCTTATACTACATTGTGTTTGTAAATTCCATATTCTTATTCTGATGTGGAATAGAATAAAAAGTATGCTTTTCGTTCTTTAGACATAGGAAATAGCATGAAAAAAGATGCAGGGGATGGATGGTACAAATCATGCCTGTGGTTCAATGCACAGGAGATTTTGTTTAGCATTAGAGATCTTAGGGACTTGCAATTGAATTAGAGGAATTTTATTCTAAAGGAAATAGGGATTTATTAAGAATGATATTTTTCATAAATTTGTTTATTTTTAGCAGCAGTGATGGGAATAGCTAAATGCATAAAGAAAAATCTAATGTGACAATGATTTGAAGGATGGATTGGTGGGAAGGGATAGGAAGACTTACTGCTATGGTTCAGATGAATGGAAATGGAGGTCTCAGCTAAGATGGGCCAATTACCAAAGAAAGGAGAAGAGGAATATAGAAGCTGATGTGGGGGTGTAATTAACAGGACTTGGTAAGTGACTGGCTATGAGAGATGCAATGGAAGGAAGAGTCTAGGAGAGCACTAAGGATTGCAAGGTAAGAGTTAAGGTTACTGGTGCCAAAATGACAGAGGCAAGAAAGTCAAGCAGAAGAAGCAGTTTTTAGGGGAAGGAGAAGAGACTGCATTTTAGACATCTTCAATTTGAGGTAGACCTTATTTGTCAGGAGTTTGAGTCTTGCTCCTGACACTAAAGTAAGTCCTTGAGTGTGAGATGCATCACTTTTATTCCTACTACTCTGTGAATACACCTTCAGCTCAAGAGCTGAGGAAGTTTGCAAGAGTTTGAAATGAAATCAAACTCTTCCAAATGAGCTTAAATTGATTAATCTTCCCCCATTAGAGTGTGAGAGCAGGGGGTGATTTTCTTTGTATCCCCCAACAGCTTAGTAACCACTTTAAAAATGCTACTAGACTAACCAATTGACTAACCTGTAAATACTACAGTTAAATATAAGCAAATTAAAACATCAAGCAGCTGAAAAGGAAGACAGATTAGCACCTGCAGCTCCACAATGATTCATCTCCCATGATCGCATATGAATTATCTGTATATGAGCATATCAAGTTTGCCAAGTGATAGGCCCATTCATGAATCCAAATTAGAGCAGCAGAGGTTCATTATTCATCTACCCATGTTTAGAGAAAATTTCTTTCAGTCAGTTGCCCCCAAACAATATACTGAAGGCAGCTGAAAAGAAAAATTTAATCTTCCAGATCTCTGGTTCCAGACATCAACCTCCTGCCATTAAGTTAATGAATGGCATGGAGTTCTTTTTATCCATATCTATTTTTCAACATTAATAAAAGAAGCACTTAAGAAAAAATCTATCTGGAGGAGGAAAACAGCAAGTGCCACTCTCAATTGAGGAAAATCTATAATGCCTTGCAAATTTTAGTACGGCATGGTCTGGAAATGTGGTCCACAGACCCTAGAGGGTTCTTCATGTCTTTTTAGTGGATCTGTGAGGGGAAAATTATTTTGTAAAAAAAATACTAAGACATTTTTTTTTGCCTATGAAAATACTTCTCCAATTAGATACAACTAAAATAATTTTCCATTGAGGGGATACATATCAATTTGAAAATGACTGAGCAATTTGTATATAATTTGGGTGGAATACTATTGTGCTACAAGAAATGACAAGCAGAATGCTTATAGAAAAAAAAATCTGGAAAGACGTGCATGAAGTGATGCAAAGTGAAATGAGCAGAACAAGGAGAAACTGGCCATAGTAACAGGAATACTTTATCATGGTCAACTGTGAAAGACAATTATTTTCAGTAATATGGAGATCCAAGACAATTCTGAAGGGCTGCTGATGAAAAATGCTATTCACCTCCAAAGAAAGAACTGATGAAGTCTAAATGTGTATTGAATCATACATTTTTACTTTTATTTTTCCATTTTTTCTGTCTGTATTTTCTTGTACAACATGGTAAATATAGAAATGTTTTGCCTAACTGCTCATGTATAACCTATATCAAATTGCTTACTTTTTCACAGTGCGAGGAGGGAAAGGAGAGAATATAATATTCATTTCCAAAATGATTAAAACTGGTTTATATAGAATTTGAAAAATAAAATATACCAGAAAACTTATTTTATAGTTACTTAGAGTATAACAAATTTTTATTCATATACTTCAATCAAAATAATAAATCACAACAGTTCAAATGTGGAAGTAGATATGATAATATAGTTCTTTTATTATACAAGACAGTTTTGTAAAATACAAAAGTGAAAAAGCAAAATAATACTACTTTTCCTCATTGTTTTTGGAAAACAGTTATTTTTCATTAAAATGTATTATTTGTTAATAAACAATAGATTTATTATCATCATTCTAAATGGATATCAATAAATATTTCTAAATGAAAAGTTTTAGTTTCAAATATAGAAAATAACAATATAAATATATATAAATATATATATTTATATATATATATTTATATTTATATTTATATTTTATATATATATATATTTATATATATATAAATATATATATATTTATATATATATAAATATATATATATATATTTATATTTATATATATATAATACATATAATAACAATATAAATAACCCACAAAGTAAAGTAACAAAGTAATTGGGATTGTCAAACATTTTAAGCCTGTAAAGAGATCCTGAGGTCAATACATTTTGAAAACATGGTCTAATAAGAAACCATGAGCTTGAGCTATTCTTGTGCCCTTCTCTCATTCTGGAAACATCTTTCTTTTATATGTTTAAATAAATGAAACAAAGAGACTTGCCTCTGGTGAAAAAGGAATCTTGTTTTCTCTGCAGCTTGGAATGTAGCTACATATCTTAAGAACACTTAAGAGCCCAAGAGCTCAGGTCCTCACATCCATCCCAGAGAAAGAAAAGCAAGAGAATATGGGGTGAAAATGTGTGAGGGCATCTCTTGAAAGAGAAAAGAGCAGAAATTGTTTTGCTGTCTGAAAAATGAGATCAGCAATAGCTAGAGGAATGGAGAATATTTCTTTCCTTAAAAAAAATAGAGAAAGAAATTGGGTAGCTTTGCTTCTTCTTTAACAGAATACAAAACTTTAAGTTTAAAACAAAACATCACCAGGAGTCGTCAAAGCAAAAATTATCCTAAGTAGTTCAATCAACATGCATTTATTAAGTTTCTGCTGTGTCTCAGGTGCCGTGATAGGCTTCAATGATAGAATGCTAAACTTCAAGAAAGTGGGGTTTAGAGAAGACAAAAGCAAGAATTTCTATCAGATCAATGAATCCATAACACATTCTAAAGAATGTGGTCAAATATTGTTTAGGAGAGATCTTAAGCATAGGACAGATGTCCCCTTGCAAGATATGGATTAAGATCAGTCCTGCCCAGAGGAGAGCTTGAACTCTCAAGTTGATGTCTAGCATTTTAATTAATCTAATGCAGTTAAAGAACTTGTAAACCCAGTATATAAATCATGGTCCAGTAGCTAAAAGAGAATGGAGTAGGGGGTGGGGTGATGACAACTTATAGAATAATGTGATTGGGGGTGTGGATGAGAGAGTTACAGACTGCATTGCAAGGACTTGGTTTGCAGGAAATCCTCATGCAGGAAGAGAATGGAATTTTGCTGTCGACTGGGGGATGGGGCTAGCAGATCATCAGTTGGAAAGGATGTTCTCCTTTGAACTGGAAGAGAGAGGAGCAACTTGCTGAGCTCAAGCTTTGGTGATTCCTCATCTATCTTAAAAAATCAGATTAGTCATCCTTCCTCAGTAGTGGTGGAGAGAGACTTTTTCCCTTTGGGGAAGGTAAGAGACTGTCCACCCAAGAAGATATTCAATTGATCTCTTCAATAACTGTACATCCCTCTATATCAGGAAAGTACAACAGCCTGACTCCACAATCTCAACAGGGACTCAGGTTCCCAGACCTGAGTCCTCAACTCCTGAGGGGAATTTAGGACGAAAATAGAAATTAGGTACTTCCCAATTTTCCTTCTACCCCAAACCTACCATTCCTAAATACCAAAAAGAATAAATAGATCTTATTAATCCAGAAGAAACTGAACATCTTATTCATCTAATGTACTAAAGGAATCAGTATAATATCTACCAAGGGAAGAAGCCAGAAACTAGAGACTGAAGGGCATTTCCTCCTTCCCTTTCAGCTCTGAACCTTGATCAAATCTTTCCCCTTCCCTTGTGTAGTTCTGCCTAATGGAGGAAGCATTGTTTTTTTTTTATTTGTTTGTTTGTTTTTTTTTTTTCTTATCTGTCCCCTCTCTCTTAGACCTTTCAAGCTTTGGTTGCTGATCCCAGCTAGTACAGGGGAAGAAAACTTGGATCTTAGAAAGAAGTTTAATTTTTGCTACTAATTAACTCTTTGAAATTACAAAGGTTATTATTTATCTCCTGGCAAAAGATGTATGATGCTTTCCTTTATTTTTTGAATACTTCATTTAAATATATTATTTTGAGGAATGTTCCCCAGACTGTTCATGGAGCCCAAGGTTCAATAAAGGTTAAGAATGGAAGGAGAGAAGTAGGTAGTTACTTGCTTATTTTAATGTGACAAACAAATACATAAATTTAAATTAAAAAAAAAAGAAAAGTCCTGAACTAGAACTGGAAGAGACCCCAAAAGTCATCTAGTTCAACCCTTTTGTTTTACATATAAAAACCTGAACTCTAAACCTGACCAATGTCTTGCTTATGCTTACCAGTAGAGTGATAGTTCGGACCTAAATCCAGGACCTCTGACTTTATGGCCCTTTCCAAGAATAATACCATTCTTTGAGCATCTGCATTGACTGAATTATTGCTACCAAAATTAACAAAGAAAAATTACTTGACCAAATGGATATTGGCCAAATTCCCCTGGTCACTCTCTGGTTCCTTTCATTTATGGATATGACTAAATGGCTTCCATTGAAAATCTAAGACTTACAGTGGTATGATCTTTTTAGCCTTTATTTCCTACCTTTTACAAAAAAAAAAAAGGTTAGTAAACAGACCCCAGATGAGATGTTTCCATGGGCCTGTCACTGTCACTGATTAAAAAATACTGACTATTCAGATAATCAGTATCTATTATTTCATCAGTTTGAGCATATTCTACATGACTACAATCCTCCCTGCTCTACTTTAGTAGATGAGATGGCCACAAATATACATTATCTATGTACTGGCCTCTACAAATAGGCTAAGCTATTCTTCTAGGTAGAGGCTCAAAGTCAATCATTGGAGGAACTTATGGCCTTTACAATCAGAGCCAAAATTGCTAGAGATCGTGCTCTTTTGTAATGGATTTTGGGAATCCAGTTACTGCCATCCTGCCATCAGTCAGGGTAAGGAGTTAATGGAAGATGGAAGGAATGCTTAAGTATACCAAAGACATGATTTTTATTAATCTAATCAATGAAAATAGCATTGCCTCAATATCTTAGCAAACAGTCTGCATAAATAGTTATTCATGAAAAAAGTCAAGCCCTTGTGGCTAGCCTGGTCATAAGCCTCTTTCAATTTACTCATATTGGTCTTTGGGCTTCCAATGTGTTGTTATGGTTTGGACACAATGATTTATTTTAACTTTAGTAGAATCTACCAGATACTCCTTTATGATAGTGCTAGAGGACCTGTGGTCACCTTCATATAAAAATGTAGCACCAGTCTAGGACTTCATGAGAAGCAGAGAGCTTGTTACTAAAAAAAGCATTCCTTCTATTCAGTTTCCATTGTTTTCCTGCCTTCCTTCAAGTTTCATCTCCAAATGTTTGGGGAATGATTTGGAATACCTTAATCACATCTCATGTTCTCTGATTGCTCACCTTATTCTTAACTATTTTTCAGGATCTTCTTCAGTCCTTTTCTACTTCATTAAAGATCAACAAATGAACTTGCTGTCCAAATTAGCATTACCCTGGGGTTTTTATGGCTCCCTATATGGTAAGATTAAGTATTTATTGCTCGGGTCAGTTTCTAGGCTCCATCAGCATCGTTTTTACAGTGAATCTTGAAAATTTGTTAGACCTTTATAGGAATGTTGGAAGTGCTTATCTTCATTGTTGTCTAATTGCCAATGTTACAAATAGTACCATTTTATCTTTCCCATTTCTTCTGTTTAATATTTCCTTTAATCTTTGTTCTAATTAGTCAATTCTCCAACTACATAAAGATATTTTATTCTGTAAGTTTCTACATCTGTATCAAGTTATTTACTGTCTATTAAGAGAGAATCAATGGTGTCTGTGAATTCTTCCTATATGCAATATCTTGTGATTCTCTTGCTAAATAAAATATTCAGGCTGTATGGACACAAGGTCTCTTTGAATAATCTAAATGACTTTGGTACCTTTTCTTTCTTGATCTGCTAACCAGTTTTTCTAAAGTAGACTTTATCATTTTGTTTATTTCCCACTGAAATCTCCAAATAACAAATCTGATGCCTTCATTTGGAAGATCTTGTCAAGTTCTTGAAAGAATGTCTATTCTTTGTCATTCTCATTCCTCTTTAATAGCTTCTGGCATACATTGTAATTATCTTCATGGCAGCAGGTTTATTTGTACTCACTGTGAGCACAGAGCAAGATGAACAAATGTCTTATGACATGGTATCACTCATTTGGTGTTGTTTAGGGCTCCATAATGAAATCCATTCTGCCAACAATGTTATTTTGTGTTTCTGAGTGGAACTTTTGAGACATTTCTCCACTTATTTACCAGTATTTTGTATCTACTCATTTCTTTTATAACAAAAAAGTCAGTACAGATAATTCAATTGCTACAGTAGACTGTCAGTGAATTAGTCATTACATAAAGACTGATTTTGATAGTAAAATAATAATAATAATAAAACTAATGTCTGTAAGTTGTCTAAAAATTACAGTTCCTAGTGTAGTCTTATAGAATGACTCATCATTTCCATGCCAACATGGATTACAGAAACAGGGTGAGACTTTTATGCAGGATTTGCTAATTTACGTTTTCTGTACTTTTCGGTATTATAAGGACAAATAAGAGGGGAAAAAACTATATGATTGAAAATATTTTCATCATTACTTCAGTTTTCTTTTCTCCAGGATAAATATGGCTGGGCTTTTCAACCACTCCTCCTGTAACAGGAACTCAAAGACATCAATGATCTCAGATGTATTCCATAAACAATGGCACTTAGAAATGATCATAATATAACAGGAACAGTCTAAGACAGAGGAAAGCTATATTCTCATATATCAAATATATATATATATATATAAATGTATATAAAAACACACACATACTAATGTGCTCACAAAAACACCTTAATAAAAACAAGCTTTGCATTAGCTTTTTTGGGCTGTCACCTTATATTGCTGATTTCAATTAATCTTAAACTTGAGTAAAAGATCTGAATATGTTTTTAGAATCCCTAGATAACCATGTCTATCCCATTTTAACCAATGAGTTTGACTTTGTTGGCCAAGGACAAAATGTGAAATTTATCTCTGCTGACTTAGATTTTATTAACTACTATTCATTTTTTAAGTCTAGCCTATGCAGATACCTATGGTTTCTGAATTTGGCATCCATATTACTGACTATTCCTCCCATTCAGATGCCACCCTCTGTAAATCTTAAGAATATGCCTTTATAGAACTTATTTGTTTGGAAAAAAAAAGTTAAATGGCAATAGAGCCAAGATGACAAGGAAGGTACGTGGATTCATCAGATCTTTACCAAATTACCCTTCAAAAATATGATGACATAATGACCCAGAATGAATTCTGGATCAAAACAATCCATGAAAAGACAAAATGAAGCAATTTTTCCAGCCCAAAATGACTTAGAAAACTGGCAGGAGGGATCTAGTACATTGGGTAGAGGTGGAGCTCAAAGCAGCATGCCAAGGCAAAGACTTCCAAATCTCTTGACTACAGATGGTAAAGGGAGTGAGAAAATAGCTCAGAAAGATTATAGGGGTCCTTTTGTTGGTTCTTGGTGCAAGACACTGTCCCATTACCCATATGTAAAACCAGATCAAAGCCCTAGGGCAAAAACTCAGGGTGAAGAGGAGCCCTAGCAGACATCAACACTTGCAATCATAGGGGAGTCTGAGACTCTGGTTCCATGGAGTAAATGAATGCTTGAGAATACTAACAAATCAGAGAATAGAAAAGAGTAGTATTAAACACTCCTCTCCTTAAATCATACCACTTTGGAAGAACTACAAGCAGATAGATCACCAGTACCAGTTCTGAAAACAGATGCACAAAGAACCTGAAGCTTGGAAACACCCCCTTAGCTACAGAGTCCAACTTTAACAGCTTTTTGTTTAACTAAAAGAAAAGGAAAATGAGGGAATAAAAAGAAGCTCTACCAAGAAAGCTATTTTGTAACAGGAAAGACAAAAACTCAAAATCATTAGAGACAACAAAGTCAATTTACTTTATTCAAAGTCTCCAACAAAAATATTAATTGCTTTCAGATTCAAAAAGAATTAATTGAGGAACTGAAAGTATATATATATATATATATATATATATATATTTAAATCAGGTAGGAGAGGTAGAAGAAAAATTGGGAAACGCAATGAGAGTTATACAGAAAAATCATGAAAAAAAGTCATCAGCTTTGGTAAAGATGGAACAAAAAATACTGAACAACTTAATATCTTGAGAAACAAAATAGCCATTTTATAAAGGAGGCAAAAAAAAAATCCAAACAAGAGAAGAATTACTTAAAAAGCAGAAATGGACAAATGGGTAAAGATATGCAAAATGAACTGAAGAGAACTTCTTAAAAGGCAGAATTGACCATGTGGAAAAAGAAGTTCACAAATTCACTGAGGAAAATAAATTTATAAAGTTGAATTAACCAAATGGAAAAGGGTGTATAAAAGCTCACTCAAGAAAATAATATCTTGAAAATTAGAACTGAGCAAGTAGAAGTTAATAACTCAATGAGATATTAAGAAATAATAAAAGTCAAAAGCATGAAAAAGTAGAAGAAAAATCTCAATGAAAAAACAACTGACCTACAAAAATAAATCCAGGAGAGATAATCTATGAATTATTATATTTTGCATTTCATTATTATTTTATTTTACATATTATATTATATTTCAAAAATATCATCCAGGAAAAGTGCCCTGATATTCTAGAAGATGAGGGCAAAATATAAATGGAAAGAATTCACCAATCCCCTCCTGAAAGAAAACCTCAAAGGATAACTCCCAGGAATATTATAGACAAATTCTAGAACTCTCAGGTCAAGGAGGAACTATTGCAAGCCAAAAAGAAACAAATCAAATATCATGGAGCCACATTCAGGATAAAATAAGTTTTAGCAGCTCCAACATTAAAGGATTAGAGGACCTAGAATATGATATTCCAGAGGGCAAAAGAGCTAGTACTTCAAACAAGAATCACTTACCAAGCAAAAGTAAGCATAATCCCTTTAGGGGAAAATATGAGTATTCAATTAATTAGAGCACTTTCAGACATTTCTGAGGAAAATAACAAAACAATGAAAAATTTCACTCTCCTATACAAGCATAATACTTTTAACATCAAAGAGAAATAAATAAAAATATTGAATAAGGTTAAACTATATACATCTTTAAATGAGAAATGATTCTTGTAATTCCAAAGAACTTTATCATTAGGTCAGTTAGAAAGAGTATATATATATATATGTATATATATATATATGTGGAGAGAGAGAAGGCAAAAGTATGAGAAAGAGTAATGCATTGGGAGGAGGGGAATGGAAAATAGAATAGAATGGGGTAAATTTTTCTTTTCACATAAAATAGTCATGAAAAGCTTTTACAGTAGAGGTGAAGATGGGGGAGGTGGGGAAGAGAGCATGTGAATCTTATTCTCATAACTTGGCTCATTGATGGAAGGACACAGAGAATCATTTAGGTATGGAAATCTATCATACTCTACAGTAATAAAAAAGGGGAGGGGTAAAGCTGATAAAAAAGTGGACACATTGAGATAGGTGATCATCAGAAACTAAACAGGAAGAAATAGGATTAAGAATAATATGCAATAATCATAAAGGTGCAAATTTTTTGGTGATTCTCTCTAATAAATGCCTCCTTTATCAAATTCTTAGAGAAATGAGGAGAATATATTAGAATACAAGTCATTTCACAAATGATAAATGATCAAAGAATATTAACAGGCATTTTTCAGAGTAATTAAAGCTCTCTAGAGTCATGCAAAAATGCTCTAAATAACTATTTATTGGACAAAAGCAAATTAAAACAACTCTGAGGTACCATCCCACACTTATCAGATTGGATATTATGACAGAATAGGGAAATGACAACATTTGGAGAGGATGTGGGAAAATTGAGACACTAATGCACTGTTGGGGGAGTTGTGAAAGGATTTAATCATTCTGGAGAACAATTTCATCCTATGCCCAAAGGACTATAAAAAAACTACATATTCTTTGACTCAGCTATATTATTAATAGGTTTGTTTCCAAAGATATAAAAAAGGAGGACCTACATGTACAAAAATATTTAAAACAATTCTTTTTGTGGGGAAAAAGAATTGAAAAGTGAAAGAATATCTATCAATTGGGGAATGGCTATATAAGTTTTAGTAGATGATTGTAAAGGAATACTATTGTGCTATAAGAAATGACAAGCAGGAGGAGGTCAGAAAAATCTGGAAAGACTTACATGAATTGAAGCAAAAACAGGAGAACACTGTACACAGTGAGAGGAATACTATACAATGAACAACTGTGAATAAATAACAGCTATTCTCAGCAACACAATGATACAAAACTCTCCCAAAGGACTCATGATAAAAAATTCCATTTCCTTCCAGAGAAAAAGAAACTGAGGTTTGTATCCAGATGAAAGAAAACTTTTTTCACTACTTTCTTAATTTTTTTATTCCAAATTTCTTCCACAAAATAAGTAATATGGAAAAATGTTCTATATGATTGTACATATAAATTTTATATGAGATTGATTACCATCTCCATAAGGAGGGGGAGGGGTTGGAATGATGGGAAGGGAGGAAGGAAGGGAGAGCATCTAAGACTCAATATCCTTTGAAAAATATAGAAATTGTAAATATAAAAAATATGTTAAATAGTTGAGGTTTAGCACAGATCCTTGTTGTTTTAAACTAGGTTTGATTCAAGGTTGGTATAATAGGTTCAACGTTATAACAAAACGAGACATATAGTCCAAAATTAACAAAAGATTTATTTAGTTATAGTAAGAGAAATATATATATATATATAGCCTTTAAGGATACCTTGAATTGATTTAGTCATGTGAATTCCCAATATTCACACTTTAAAAGCCAAGCATTTGAGGGCCCCTCTAGTTCCTATTGTCTGCTTTGTACTCAAAAAGTGGGGATTTAATCCCCTGAGTCAACAAAGTTCCAAGGACTTTTTTCTATATCTTTTAAGAAAAAGCAAAACAAAAAAAAATCAAAACTAGCCTAGACTACATCAGGGGAGAGCTTAGGGCTCCTACCATAGCTAGGGAATTATATTAGATATCTGCTGCCATATGGGTATTGAAACCAATTACTATTTGCCCTGAATTTATCTAATTAAAATCATTGTCTAACCCATATTTTTTCCATCTTCTCAACAACAGTATGAAATGTTCATCAACATTTTTACTTAAATCTAGATAAAATACATCTGTCACTTTCCTGACATTTACTAATTTAATAATCCTGTTTAAAAAAAAAAAACTAGTCTATAATGACCTCTTCTTGATGAAGTTCTACGTAGTTACTCTTTTTTTCATTTATTACTTGTCTAGATGTTTATTGATTATCACATTAATTAGTCCTCTTTGAATTAATTTCTCAGGAATCAAAGTCAAGCTCCCTTAGACTATCTAGCTTTAATGAATTCATGGTACCAGGCTCAAATGCACCACAAATAAGCTGGAAGACATAATTGCTGAGTCACTGTCAACAATTTTAAGAATATTTGAAAAACTGTAGCTAATAAGAAAGACACTATTGGACTGAAAAAGGGTAAATGAACCAATTTTCAAAAAAGAGAAGGAAATAGATTTTCCAGGTTTAATCTAACAACCTTGTATTTTGATTCCAGGCAAAATTCTACAATGTACTATTAAATGAGATTTTAGTGAGTGTCTGTAGAAGTAAGCTTTGGAATCAAAAGGCCTTTGACCAGGTTCTAATGAAATTTTTTTTTCCTTATAAAAATGTAGATATGTTGGCCAGATAAACATATATTTGGGTAGTTTCATATCTGATGAAATGGCTAGAAGCAAAAAGAACTCTTGAAACCTAAAATTAGACATTTACAAATTTGCCCATAGCATTTTAGGCATCCATATCCCGCCCAGTTTTAACATTTTAATCATTACACAGATTATAGATGTATTTTTTTGCTTACCAAATTTACAGAAGGCATAAAATTAGGAGTATAACTACATGTTATGTAAGAGAATATAGATCCAAATAGGTATTGACAAGTTAAAATATATGACTTTTTGAAATAAATTGAGATTCAATGGAAATAAATATCAAGTCTTAAATTTGGCCTAAAAATACAAAAACACCAATATAAAGTGAGAAAAATGTCATTGGATACTTTCATTAACATTCCTTTAACAGTACACTCCCAGGAACCAGACTTCAGAAAACTGGTTTATAATTTCAGATTTCCTTCTCAATAATTTTAAAAATTGGTATGATTGGCTTTTCTAATCCTGAGGTATTTCTCACAGTTTCCAAACATTTCAAAGACTTCTGGCAGTACTAAAAAGCATGTAACCATTGATTCCAAGATATATGACCTAAGACTGAAAAATATCTGGAAGTTAAATGGATCTAAAATCAAGAATAGGAAGAGAGCTAGCTAGAACAGAGTTGGGTAAATCTATAGAACTTTCAAATGAATCCAAACTGCCTTTAAAAAAAATCTACATTTCAGAAGGGCTGCACCAAAAATGGATCATAATAATATTGGTACAATACAAATTACAAATAATTCATTGAGCAATGGATATACTATGTGAAGAGAAGGGGGAGGTTAAAGCATAAGTAGGCTGCAGTCAACAATGGCATGTATCTCCAAAATGGCAGAGATAAAATCATTGAAGACATAAATGAATAGAAATGACAGTGCTAAGTATGAGACAATTTATGGACAGACTGAGTGATATCTTGGCATATTAGGCAAATGGTGGTATAATGGATAGAGTGCTAGATACAGAGTCATGAGATCCTGAGTTCAAATCCAGGATTAGGTACTTACTAACTAGATGACTTAGGAAAAGTCACTTAACCATTACTGGCCTCAATTTTTTCAATAGTATTTTGGTGGTTGTTTAGTTCTTTCAAATGTGTCCAATAGGTGCTATATAAATGCTCATTCCCTTCCCTTCCCCCTGTATCAAAAAGAAGCAAAGAAAAATCTTCATGATTTTGGATGCATTTTATTTTGTGAATTTATGGAACCATATAGCCATCACAAAGTTTGAGAAGGTAGTGGGGTAATAATCTAAATCAATAGAAACATGTCAGTCTGATAAAACTGGATTTTATCATTTCTTTTCTTCCCCTTATTAGAAAGTAATCTCCTTGAGGCCAGAGACTTTAACACTTGTTTTTATTTGCATCCCCGACAATTAGCACAGTGCCCAACAAATAATAAGTGTGTGGTAAATGACTAAATGTTATTTTATTTGTTCTTTCATTCATATCTAAAAACCTTTAAGAAAACAGTAATCTAATAGTATCTCACATAGTTTGAGTGCTTTGCAACATTCAAAGCCTTTTCCTTATAACAACTCTGTAAAGGAAATATGGTAAGGAAAATATTTCCCAATAAAAAAAATGAGGTAGAGAGGCAACTTGGTGATTCAGTAGATTGGAGACAGGAGGTCCTGGGCTCAAATTTAGCCTCGGATACTTCCTGGCTGTGTGATTTATCAAGTCACCCAACCCCAATTGCCTGGCCCTTATTGATCTGCCTTAGAACCAATAGCCAGTATTGATTATAAGAGCTTTAAAAATCTATTAAAAAATAATGACAGGATACCAAAACTGCCACCATTACTACCCTTCCCTCCCCACCAGGTCCATTTGTTACAGTGGTTGCATGATTTCTGGGCCAGCACTACCAAGGCTTATCATACATGCAATCTCTAAATTCTAGTTTAGAATTTGCAAGCATTAAATTTACTTTGACAACCTACACATTTGGTGGAAAAGGCATTTTACTCAGAGCAGTGTCTGTTGCTTGTGGCTTGCTATATAATTACCTTCAGAGGTAATTGGTTTCTTTTATTTTCTCTTTTTTTATTACCATCAGGTTAACAAATACCCTTTTACCTGAGCATTGTTGATTAAATGAAGTGAAATGAATCAAATAAATCTACAAATACAATTTAACTTCAACTCCTGATAGAATGATTTTAAGCATCTCCATGTTTTGCTCTCTGCCCCTACCCTCACCAAAAGATTTATGGAAGGACAATAAACTGTTCTCATTTTACTGAAATCACAGTTGGTATCACTATTAAGATAAAGGATTTGTGGAAAGGAGTTGTTTTAAAATCGTTTAGTTACTGAAATGATTGGATATTTTCTTCCTTTTCCCTTCTTCAAATTTTATGTTTATAATAATTCATGTTCAACATGCACATTGCCATTGAAATTTATCTATATTTTAATTAAAGATGAAGGGCTATTTAAATATCAAGTGTTCCCAGGACTGTACTACAAAAGACCCCAAATAATTTTAATCACTTTCTGTAGCCTAAATAACCCTAAAATTATAAAGTAATTTATTTTTATAATCCTTGGAAGTTATTTAAATTGTCTCGGTTTACAACTCTCTCAACTGATGAGGAATTGGGGTCCATTTTGGTTGTTAGAGTTGGATTAGTTGGCTGGATAACTAGCTCATGGTAGGCTGCTTTCCTGACTAATGTAATAGCATCAAATGGCCAGACAATGACAACAGAAAAAACCTGACCAAGGCTAACCAGGACTTTTGTGCTATGGAGGTGCACAATGAAATATTTAGTGCATACTCATTTAATTCTTTAAACTTATGTTCCTTTTCTAAAGTCCCAAGTTTCTCCAAGGACTCAATCCTTTGAATTTCTTCTTAAAAACTACATCATCCTCAAGGTCAGTACATACATATTGGAAAAGAAGTAATGTCAGAATATGACAAATGGGGAACAATGACTACTAGAAGTGATTTCTAGAGGCTGAAGATTGCCTACAGGGAAATGCTTTTGAATTCCATCCAATTTTTGACTGATATATACCATTTAAAATTGTGTCTATGATTATGGGTTTGTGTTATAACATTAGTGGCAGTTAGATGGGGCAATGGAAAAAAGCAGGAAAACTAGGAGTCAAGAAAATTTGAGTTCAAATTTGACTTAAGACAGTTACTAGGTATGACACTTAATTCTGTTTAGCTCAGTTTCCTCATAATGAGCTTGAGAAAGAAATGACAAACCAATTCAGTATCATTGCCAAGAAAACAGAAAATGGGATTATGAAACACATGGCTAAGCAAATACCATTTTAAGAAGCAATGACATACATTTTTAGTGTATTTATGTATTATAAAACAGATACAAATGTTATTTTTGAGGCATTTCTTTGGACCTTGACTAATTTTAGCTATCTACATACAAGACATCTAGATTATGAAATGAATGTGTGTTTTAGCATTGTTAGCACCTCCAGAAAGGCAAAGCAGTAGAACCATGGGAGATTAGCAATTTTTTTTCAGGCAAGTGTACAAGAAAGGAGTTGTATGATACCAGAATTGTTAATAAAAAATAGGCAAAATAAACACTGCCAATGTATTGAGACTACACCCTTGTAATTCTTCAGAGATGGTACAACATAAAGAATGCTAGATTTAGAATCACAAGTCTTGCATTTGAATCTTAGACCTTTGGTTTACTATCAGTAAGTCTTTGCCTTCTATCTCTAAATCTGACTTTATGATAATAAGGAGAGAGAAAGGGAATAAGTCAGTAGAACTCAGTCAGGCAAGCATAGTCAGAGTAATTTAAAAATTCTAATTGTTTTTCCTGTTAGATATCATTGTGCCCTATTACTACAAGTACCCATTTCAGAGAGGCATTCTAGAAGGTGATGTTTTTTTCCACTTGGATTTTCTGTATCCTCATAGACAAGTTCATAGTTTATAACACTATACCTGCCAATTCTGTTTCTCCTGATATTTTTTCTTTTTTTCCCATTTTTTATATTTATAGCACGTTCAGATTTAGCTTAAATTCCATCTTCTGAAAGTCCATTTTATCCTCTGATACCCATAGTCTGGCTAATGCTTTCTTTTTGAAATTACCATCCCCTTTCCCTGTATCTATCAATTATGTTCATGTTGTCTTTACATTTGGGATATGATTCATTTTGCCCTTCTCACTTTTCACAATGCATGGCACATGGTAAATACTTAACACAGGTATTTAACCATTTTTATGTCATGGACTCCATTTGCCAATATGGTTAATCTATGGGCCACTTTTAAGATGAATGTGTTAAAATCATAAAAATAAAATACATGAGATTTGAAAGGAAAACAAAAGCTATTGAAAATATAGCTACATTTTTTCTTATGAATGTTCATGGACCACATACAACATATTCATTGACCCAGTGGGAATCCAGGCACCCCAAGCTAAGAATATATTTTAGAGCTAGAAGGCCCTAAGGAATAATAAGTGCTTGGAGAAAAAAGGATACTGATTGGATTGATCTTTTTCCTTTGTGCCTTAGATATCATAAAAGAGACTGATAATTATTGCCACAGGCTACTCCCTTGCCTTATGGTGATACTAGAAAGCAATGGGATTAGGAATGGTAGATAACATAGATGGGATGTCTTGGTTTGTCTGTCTTTTTCTTTCTCTCCTTTCTTATTCGTTTTCTGTTTAATTCTTATTTGGACATTGTTGGCATCTTTGCTTTTTGTTTTTTGTTTGCTCTCATTCAGATGTTTGGTAACAATTAGAAATATCATGGGGGGTGGGGGAAGGGTTGAATCAATATGGTGGCTTAGAAGCAGCAAAAGTTCAGACCTCTGTGAAAACCCTTCCATACCAATAAAAAATAAAGTGCTTTGAGGGGACAGAAAATCAAATCTAACAAGAGGACAGAGCCAGATTCAACTTAAAAAGAACTCAGAACAGGCTGAATTTTTGGATTTAAGGAAAAGGAAGAAGGAAGGTCTCAGGACCCCTCCCCTACCTACTGTGCTGAGTCTCCAGTGGTCACTGGAATCTCCAGGTGAGGCCTCCAGCCCAGAGGGAATGCCTTGCTGCCACAGCTATGCCAGGCTCAGGGCTATAACCATAGATAGCAGGGAGGAGAGGTGTGGAAAGGAGGGCAGCCTAGTCCCAAGCAACACTTTCTGTCTTGAGTCTCAGCTTCTCCAGGTTTTGGCCTCAAGGCACATCCAGCTCCTCTGATCATCTCCACCCTGGCTTAATCTAGTCTATCAATAGAGCAGATAAGAAGCCTTCAGAGGGCAGGAAAGCATAATCTCCAACACCCTTCCCCCACCTAGCGGAGAGGTAAGACTCCTTCTTCCTGGATCCCAGGACAAAGATTGTAACAGTACCAGAACACCTCGATAATGGGGCTGGAAGCACAACTACTTTCAGCCTCCATATCTTCACCTAAACCTTTAGCTTCTACTGCCAGCTGTGGAAGATCTGACCTCAGGGCTCATTAATACTCCATCAGCCTAATCAAGTCAATCAGCAGAGCAGAGAAGAAACCCCTTAAGGACAGAATAGCCCAAACCCACAGATACAGTAAATAATCAGAGGAGCAAGATTATAGCCAATGACAGAGGGCAAAGAAGAAAAAAAATATGAGTAAACAACTGAAAAAAAAAAAGAAATTGCAATCAACAGCTTCTATCCAGGTAATGAACAAAAAGCAAATGGAACAGAGGTGGACCAGGAAACACCAAGCAAAAATGCAGAAACTCCAGGGAATTGGACTCAGGCTTTGAAAGAACTCAAAAACAGAATTCAAAAAACCATTAAGAGAGACTGAAGACAATTGGGAAAAGAACTTAAAAGGCAAATAAGTCATCTGGAAACAGAGGCACATGAACTAAAACAAGAAAATAGTGTTTGGAAAGCCAGAATTGGCCAGCTTGAAAACAAGGCAAAAAAAGTGAAAGATGACCTACAAAGAAAAACAGACCAGAAGAAGGATGACCAAAAAATCAGGGATGAAATTCAGTCTTTAAAAATTAGAATCCAACAACTAGAAGCAAATGACTTCATAGGGCAGCAAAAACCTATAAAATAAAATCAAAAGAAAAAATTGAGGAAAAATGAAACACCTCTTTGATAAAACTACAAATCTGGAAAATAGATCCAGAAGAGACAGTTTAAGGATTACTGGACTAATAGAAAATCATGACAAAAGAAAAAGCCTGTACAACAGGAAATGATCCAAGAAAACTGTCCTGACATTCTTGAACAAGAGGGAGAAGTGAAGTTTTAATGAATCCACAGATTACCTCCTGCATTTATTCCCCAATTGATAATGCCCAGGAATGTTATACCCAAATTCAGGAACTACCAAACCAAGGAAAAGGTACTACAAACTACTAAGAAGAAACCATTTAGATAGCATAGAACCACAGTTAGGATAACACAGGACCTGGCTGCATCTATACTGAAGGACCAAAAGGCATGGGATATGATATTCCAGAAAGTAAGAGAACTGGGTCTACAACCAAGAATCAACTACCCAGCAAAACAGACTATATTCTTGCAGGGGAAAGTATGGACATTTAATAAAATAGAAGAGTTCCAAGCATTCCTAAATAAAAAACCTAACAAAAATAAAATTTGATGCTTAAACACAGAACTCAAGAGAATCACCAAAGGGTAACTAAGAAAGTGGAAAAAAACACAAAACTTTTTAAAGGGATACAATAAGTTCAAATGATTCATATTCTGATAAAAAAGATGATATTGGTAACTCTTAAAATTGTTATCATCAGGGTAGCTAGAAAGGATATGTCAAAAAATATAAAAAGTAGTAGTAAGAGGATAATGCTAAGAGAAATGGGAAACAAGATAAAATGGGGGTAAATATATATTACATAAAGAAAAGCATGGAGGGAAGTGGGGAGAAGACCAACACAGTGAAAGGGTAAAAGAGGTTGGAGACAGTCTCTAGGAAAATTTTAATCATTACAGTGGGAAGGGTCAGAATGGTTCAAAAGGAAGGAAAACCTCCAATTTCAAATTCAGTCATCACCATTATTTTTATCATCATCACCATCAACAACATTACCAACAACATCATAACATCAACATCCACAACAACATCTTCAATGTCATCAACATCAACATCCACTTTGTTAGTATCATCAACATCAGCGTCAACATCAGTATCTAACTATCCATCTTTTCCTGGCCCAGGAAAGATTTTTGCTGGGTGACCTAACCTAATAGTATGCAGAGTACTGAATGAGAGAGCCAAAATACCTAAATTCTAGGCTTGAGTACCACTGTGTCCTTTGGGGATAAAAAGAAAGCCCTCTTTTTCCTGGACTCACTGTCCTGTTCAATGAAGCCTACCTGGACTCTGAATTAAGTTAATCAATTAAATCAAAGAATAAATTAAAGAATTAAATCAAAGAATAAACCAGGTGTAAACAAGTAAAAAAAAAGAAAAAATTGAATTCTAAATTCCCCTTTTCTCAGCATTCCTTTCTACCTCAACCCATCCCCCAGATGATAAGCAATTTGATATAGATTTTACTTATGTAATTATGTAAAATAATTTCCATATTAGCCATTTTGTGGAAGAGAGCACAAATAAAAGAAAAGAAGAAAGTTGGGGATTGCCTTGGATCAATGAATTGCTAAGCATAACTAGGTCTTTCACAGTCACTCATCAAAAATATTGCTGTTACTGTTTAGTTTCTAGTTCTGCTCACTTCACTTTGCATCAGTTCATATGTCCTTCTAGCTTTTTCTGAAATCATCCTGCTTATTGTTTCTTACAGTAAAATAGTAAAACCAGTGCTTGTAAGATAATAATATTTTCAAAGGCAATTTAATTACAGACTGGCTATATAGGTAAATTAGTTACCTTTACTGGCCTTATTTATCTCATCTTTAAAGGAACTGATACTCATTAGTCCTTTTAGTACTAATCTTCTAAGATTTCATAAATCCTCAAAAATAATACACAAAGGTATATTAGTCAAGACCAGTACTAGTGGAGTGCAAGTGTTTGTATATATCTTACTTTTCTGAGGATTAGTATTTAAATATAGTAATATACCTAGTCAACAAAGTATCTTTTCATTATTTTTATAATCTATATGCAATTTAATTCAACAACTAGTTATAGAGTATTTCCTTTGTTCAAATTCATGTCATATCAATGATTTTACCATCACTGGAAAGAATGGAAATCAAACAGCTTCTCTCTGTACTCCATTGAAATAAAAATTAAATGTCATAAAAAATAAATACCATCTGAGGATTTCTCAAATAATAAGGAAGACCCACAATACACTGTCAAAGATGAATTCTCCTACTCCACCGAGGACATATAGAAGACCCAGAAAAGATTAAGATGGATTTTAATTGGCATCATTAAAAAGAAAAGTATATCCAATGGGGCAGCATCCAAGAACGAAGATTATGAAGAGAAACATACCCAGCAGAACAGACTTTCATTAAGAATCAAGCTGTAAAGTAGGGACAGTTAGGTAGCATAGTGGATAGAGTTCAAAGCCTGGAGTCAGAAGGATCTGGGTTCAACTTTTGACTGAGATATTTCCTAGCTGTGTGACCCTGGGGAAGTCACTTAATCCCAATTGCCTAACCCTTGCCACTTAGAATTGAAGAATTTTTAAAAAATCAAGCTAAAGTAAGGCAGACTTCAGAAACACCCCCAGCCTACTCTCCTCTGGGTTGCCTGCCCTTTGGGGTTGAAACTCATTAAAATCATACAAACAAATGGGACAGAAAATGTTTTTGCTCATTAAAAAGTCAGTGGAATGTACTGATGAGCTAAGTGCAAATTAATCAGAAACAGATGCACTAAATTACCTTAAATTAACACAAGGGCCTAAAAATTAAGGGACAAATGCTTGGCTAAATTCCCTTAAAGGTAGTTCAAAGGGCTTAGAAAATATTCTGATACTTGTTGAACTCAATGCTCTGATTTTCACTGCTAAGGACAACCCCAAAGATACCAAGGAAAAAAACAAAAAAACAAGCTATTTCTTCATACGTGACAATAGAACTCTAACAACAAAGCCAACTTTGAAAGACCATTATTTATAATGATTCCCCTGGATGAAAATTAGAGTCAGTGCCCTACCCACCAGGAACCTTGCAACAGTTTAAATCAGCATTTTAATCTCATAAAATAAGTTTATGAAATAGAAATGTTAAGTGACAATGATTTCCTAATTCACTCAATTGCTAACAACAATGCCAAATAGCATTTAAAGCAAAGTCTTCCTAATGTATTCAATTTATATTTGGAAAATCTTAAGTGGCAATGAATGGGGGGGATGCAAAGCAGAGACTTAGACATAGTGGAAAGTAGGTTGGACATCAATAGAACAATCAATAGAACACAGGATTCTCCTTTTAGTTCTAAAACTAATTTCATAAGCAATATTTTGTTGAGAATTTGTCTTCCTAATTATCTTGGACAATCATAATTAAATATGACCACTTCCTAGTCCTCTAGCTATTTAAAGTAAGAGATATAATTCACTTTATTTCTTTGTAGTTCTAAATAAGAGACGCCTTTTAAAGGAAAGCAGTAATAAGTGACTACATTGAAGAGGCATTTCTGTTATTAAAAGTATATTCTTAATTTAAAACTTATTTGTCCTTGATAAGGGATGACTCCCTCACTGGCTCTCAGATCTAGTAATGAGTTTGGCATGAAGAAAGAGGAAGAGCACATCTAATTCAAATGATAAGCTAAAAATATGATGACAGGAACACTGATGGATAAATTAATTATATGTAATAAGACTGGATAGGGAATAGTAGAGAGAACTTAATATTGGTAGGCCCCATTCCTGTAGATTTGGGGCAGTATGTAGCAGTAGTGGTCTCTTATTTCCAAAAGGAATTACAGCAAAGTTCTTCAATTGTTATTTGATAGGAATTACTGGGCCTAGGAAAAATACAAATAAGAATTCTGGGCATATCCTCTATTCAGTTGTCTTTGTCCTTAAGGAGGAATTAAGAGTTATAGTTTCAATTTATAGAAATGTTTTTTTGATGGATTTTCATGTTTCTGAACTAGATTTTTCCAGAAATACCATAATTTTGCAAATTCTCATTATGCATTTCTCTAACTCTTAAAAAAAAAAAAAAACTGCCTGCTTATTTGATGGTGTCCAGGCAGTCAATCATTCTATTGTCCACTACTTAAAACTTTGGAAGGTGATTTCAATACCCTGAGACATACTTCTCTTCTCTATTAAAAAGGTGAGAAGGTACTAAACTACATGTTTTCCCAGATACTTTTCTGTTGCAGACTTTCTAGGAATCTATAATTCTAGAAATGTGGATCTCATAATGATTCAATCATCATCACAAAGATCCTCCCCAAAGAATTGCCATTAATATTATAAGAATAAAAATGATGCCAAAATGGGATACTTTTATCAAGAGGTAAAAAAAGCTGATACCAATGAAACAAAAATTAAGACCTTAGAAATATAATTTGATAAATATTTTCCTATTGTGACAAGATAATGCTAGGTTCTATAAACCTATGTCAGCATAGTAGAAACATTGGTAGTTTCAGCTAAAATAGAAAGTTTTTTAGTATATACTCAATGAAGACTATTGTTCTGTTAGTTTATGGGTTGGTCCATCATATTCTCTCTCTCTCTCTCTCTCTCTCTCTCTCTCTCTCTCTCTCTCTCTCTCTCTCTCCACCTTGCTTTTCTCCCTTTCTCTCTCCATTTCTTCCTTCCTTCCTTCCTTCCTTCCTTCCTTCCTTCCTTCCTTCCTTCCTTCCTTCCTTTCTTCCTTCCTTCCTTCCTTCTTCCTTCCTTCCTTCCTTCCTTCCTTCCTTCCTTCCTTCCTTCCTTCCTTCCTTCCTTCCTTCCTTCCTTCCTTCCTTCCTTCCTTCCTTCCTTCCTTCCTTCCTTCCTTCCTTCCTTCCTTCCTTCCTTCCTTCCTTCCTTCCTTCCTTTTCTACTTCCCTCTTCCATATCTCATGGAAATTATTTAATAAAATATAGGGGAGACAGGTAGGGGGTGTATATGAAATGATGGATTGTGATCTTTTAAAAGAAAAATAACATGGTTCAATAGAATTTTCAGCTTAGTGTCAAAAGAGACCTAGGTTCAATTTGCCTAGGACAATAGCTAGTTATGTTAGAATAGGAAAGATTTTTAACTTCTCAGCCTCTGTTTCCTCATCTATCAAACAGGAACAATATTGACTCTACTTCTCTACAAAAGTATGTTATATCCTGTGGAGTGATACATTGGATAGAGTGATCACGTATTTGTAAATGTAGAATATATAGCTTAAGATTGCCCTAGTACAGTTGAGAAACCCTATAGAATTGCAAGTGATTACTTCAAATATTTGTTGTTCTACCTGTGATATATTTTTTTCATGCAGACCAAATCTATTTTGGAAGTTTCTTCCAAATTGTAATTGAGCCTCAGATAGGAAATTGCCCAGGAAACTGATGCCTTTTCCTTGGTCTCATAGCAAATATTTGTCAAGTGAGGTTGGAGCCAAAATTTTTTCTAGTTCCAAGGCCTGCTCTCTGTCTCCTGTGTGATTTTTGTCTATTTATCAGCAGCAGCATCAAATTCCCCCACCACCAAAAATAATTGAGCATCTTGAATAAATATTATTGCTCCTTCACTTGATTGTGAATTCCCTGGGGGAAGCCACTGTTTTTATTTCTTTTTTTTTTCAATCACTGAAAATATACTGCTCTGCACACAGTAATAACAACAGTAATAACTCATTTGAATATGATATTTTACTGTTTACAAAGTGCCTTCCTCATAACCAGTAGGTGAAATGGGTGGTATAAGTGGCAATACTTCCATTTGGTAGACAGAGATACAAAGGTTTGGTGGATGAAAAGACCATATAGGAATACTTAATATCAAAATTCTTTCAATCTTCATTAAAAGGGCACAGGAAAAATATTTTTAAATGAACAAACTTGATATTCACCGCACAGATATTACCAGTCACACACACTTCTGAGTCTTTGCATAGGCAATCCCCATGACTTGAATGCTTTCCTTCTGCAAATATCCCTATTTTCCTTTGAGGCTTCTTGGGTGTCACTGTCTACATCAAGCTTTTTATGATCATCAGAGGGGTCAATGTCTCTCAACAAATTATTTTATATGCATTTAAATTTAATTTCTGTGTACTTTTATTTTCCCCTAGTAGCATGTCAGCCCATTAAGGACAGTTCTAATTGCCTAATATTTGGTCTAGTACTCCAAAAACATTATAGGAGCTTATAAATACATGTGAAATTAAATTTGGGTATATTAATATTCTCTAAAAGCAATTGATTAATAAGTTGACAAAGGAATAGATTTCTATTCCTCCTATCACTCTTGTTTTGTAGTATGTTATTGGCATAAGCTTATCCTCCATATTTCCTCTGATTTTCATTTCAATGGGAACTACTAAAGGACATTTGACTTCAAGCTTGGCCTCTTGCTAATTCCTGATTAGGATTTCTCTAGGCCTCCCCACTAAGAATAGGTCACCCAGAGAAAAATCTCTTGGCTTCCTCAGAGAGTTAATTAAAGTCTGAATTAAGAGTAGAAAGATGGTAGAGCTACTTGGAGCCTTTATGAAATGATAAAAACCTGGAATGGGGGAGTGGATTAGAACCATGTCATAAAAACATCATCTACAAAAAGAATCAAGGCCCATATTTCCTATAGCTAAAAATAACCATGATCCTCTCACTTCTACAAAGAAAGAGTGATTGGTTAAAGTAGTCCCTCCCCTGAAGCAGAAAACCAGGACTGAGCAATATTAATAAAGGAAAAAATATTCATCATTTGATTTTGAAATTGTTAGGCTATCATTTATCCCAACCACAGAGGTCTTGGTAAATGGGCAGCTATTCTATTTCTGAATATTTTCATCACCTGGTCAGGATCATTTATGAAAGGTTAACAATTCCCCATCTACCCTGTGTGCAATGGACCACGAATCCTACCACTAGTCAGCAGGAACTAGGTAGGCGGTATTTGATTTTTCACTGAATAGTAAACGGTATGATAAACAACATGATGTAATAAACAAAAATTGAACTTTTAAAAGTAAATAGCTGAGTGGCACTGAGCAAATTATATAAATATTCTCATCCTCTTTCTTAATCTAAAATGGATATTATTAGGAACATACCAATTATTTGGCACTCAAAGGAAATAATATGTGTAGAGTACTATGCAAAATGTAAAGCACTATAGCTATTAATCAATAAGCATACATTTTGTTTTGTTTTAATCCTTACCTTCTTACTTAGAATATACATTAAGAATTGGTTTCCATGCAGAAGCACAATAAGGAATAGGCGATTCGCATTAAGTGACTTACCCACACTCATACAGTTTTGAAGTGCCTGAGGTCTTATTTGAACCCAGGAGTTCCCATCTCTAGAACTGGTTCTTGATTCACTGAACTACCTTGCTGTCCCTCAACCAGTATTTTAAGGCATGTCCTATGTACCAGTCACTATGAGGAAAAATGTCAACTATTATTATTATGAATAGGAATTGATATTAAATTTAGAGTGCTAGTTCTCCCACTTTCCATTAACAATTATTAGAATCAAAGACCTAGAGAGAACTTTTGAGATTACTTCAAATATTTCCCTTGACTACATCCCTCAAAATGTATTAGCCAACTTCTGTTTGAAGACTACCTCTAAGAGGGAACTCATCACCTCTAATGCTCTCTACTTCTAGCCAGTCAAACATGAACCAAACTTCAATAAGGTTGGGAGGATTGTGCAAAAACTAATTAATGCTCTGCCCCAGCATGATTTCAAGCTTTGTTCCATTGAGATATAAATTTAAACTTTTGGAAAGCTTTCAGAGATAACAAACCAGAACAATGTAGGACCAGGCTCTGGATAAAGGGAATCTTCTAGAGATGCTTTCGTAGACTAGTTTTTTCCAAAGATAACTCTGATGCCACTTCCAAATGAAGCCTTTCTTAATCCCCCCACCTATTTTTGAGATTATTTTGTACATATTTTGCTTTTAAATATGAATAAAAAGAGGCAGAAGTTAATAGTAGAGAAAATAGTTTGAGGAAGGAAGAATTAGATTCTCTCCTCTGACACAAATTGAATTATATGATTGTGGGTAAGGACCCTAACATCTCAGTGTCTTAGGTGAGTATCAAACTATAAACTGCAGAAGGGGCAGAGAATTCCTTCAACCAAAAGAATCTTAATATTAGGATCATATCAATCAATAGGATCTTAATATTAGAACACAACAATGTCTATATCATAATTGTGTGGTTAAAGGCAAACAACTTAAGAGTAGAGACAATTTTATTTTTTCTGGGTACTTCCAGTGTGTAGGAAGGGCATTATTCAGACAAACTCTAAGACTGTTAGTTAAAGAGTAGATGTTGAGCTAGATGGGTAGAGGGAATATGAGAGTGTCATCCCTGAGAACTCAGGTTATAATAAGAAATGTAAAATTATATGTATATATTATTCAGTCATTTTATTTGAAACTGACTCTATGACTCCATTTGGAGTTTTCTTGCCAATGTACTGGAGTGGTTTGCCATTTCCTTCTATAAATATGTGTGTTTACTTATTCATATAAACATATATTCAATATTTATTGTATATAAACATATATCTGATATCTATAACTGGTGGATATGATAAATATCCTATAAATGTATATTTATGCAATGTAACAAAGCAATACTGGCATTTATAAATGTTTGGTAAATTGAACTAGATTTAGAAAACCTCTCAATGCACCATGTTGGCTCATAAATGTTCCCAATCTAATTATTCTCACACCCACAAATATATACACATACATATGTACATACATACAGCAGTATGCATTATTTGTATGTCCACATATATATTTGTGCATATACAATATTTTATGTATATATGCATATGTTTTTGTATATATGCTATGTCTACACACAAGATTAATATTTCATATGCACATCTCTATGCAAGTAGCTCAGCATATTATATGTTAATAAATGTTAAATTAAATTGGATTTAGAAAGCATTATCAGTGGAAACATGTTTGTCCTTAAATGTCCCCAACTCTAATTAGCTTAACAGGGAAATTACTGTCCTTTCTATGTTATAAATGTAGTTACAATCTCACAAAAATAACTCTGATGGTTCATTTACTCTCTGAAAATACATGCTCTAAGAATATGGATAACAGACAAAAATCTCCTAGAAAATAAAACAGAGAAAAGCAGATAGACTCACCTTGAAAATCAAGTCCTTTTTCCCATAACGTAGTTCCTTCAATTGGGCTTGGATCTTTTTGGACTGTAAGAGCAGAACAGATATATTCTTTAAATCATTTACATTTTAGAGCACAAGCACATGGATACAAATAAGATCATCTCAATCAATAGTTGCCCAATAATTGAGAAGTCAAAATAAAACTAAATTTAAAAAAATCTTGGCTAGATTTGGATGGGGACGATCATAAAACTTGACAAGGAGTGAGATCTGTCAAATGAATTTAAAATGAAATAGTATTTCAACTGCAGTTGGTGGAATTCCCAGAGAGAGTACAGCTGAGGTACCAAGTCTTTGTGACCTTCCTTGTTCCTTTTATTTATAACTCTTTCTCTTGAAATAACCTTGCATTTTGTTAATGTCATATTTACTTATTTATTTACCTCATTCTTATTTTCAAGAACAAACCAACTTATTCTTTCTTTCTTTCTTTCTTTCTTTCTTTCTTTCTTTCTTTCTTTCTTTCTTTCTTTCTTTCTTTCTTTCTTTCTTTCTTTCTTTCTTTCTTTCTTTCTTTCTTTCTTTCTTTCTTTCTTTCTTCCTTCCTTCCTTCCTTCCTTCCTTCCTTCCTTCCTTCCCTCTCTCTCTCTCTCTCTTTCTCTCTCTCTCTCTCTCTCTCTCTCTTTCTTTCTTTTTCTTAAAATGAATAATTATAGGAGTTCAATTATTTCCCTACGTGTAACTCAGGATGCCACTTTCAGGAAATTGTACAGTTTTATGAGCTAGATATAACTAAGGTTGCTTTTAACCAATACTCTAAGAAGGCTTGTTTCTATCTTGCTTTTTTTAAAAAAGAAAATTTGTTTGTCTATGAGATAAAATTTAAAGTAAGCATTTGCAAATTTTTAAAAAATAACTTTGGCATTATGTATATGATATATAAATATATATGTATATATTCATGTGAATAATATATATATATATATATATACATACATATAATCGTTAACATTTATATAGTGCTTACTATGTGTCAGGCACTATGCTAAATACTTTATAATTATTATCTCATTTAATCATCACAACTACTCTGGGAGGTTGGTGGTATTATTATCCCCATTTTACATAAAAGGAAACAGGTAGACAATGATGAAATGATTGACCCAGAGTCAAATAACAAGTAAGTGTCTGAGCAGAAATTTGAATTCAGGTCTTCATGATATCAGATTGGTCTTTGACAGACCTATCCACCTCCTAGCTGATAGTGTCTAAGAGAAGCCCCTGGCTGTTCACTCTTTTCAATTGCATCTGACTGTTCATGATCATATTTGGGATTTTCTTGACAAAGATACTAGCATGGTTTGTCATTTCCTTTCCAGCTCATTTTCACGATGAGGAAACTGAGGCAAACAGGGTCAGGTGATATGCCCAGGGTCACACAGCTGGTAAGCATCTGAGACCAGATTCAAACTCAGGAAGATGAATTTTCCTGATTCTAGCTCTAGTGCTCTATCATGGAGCCACTGAGATGCCCACTCTGTGGAGATAAATTAAGAAGAGGATGTTTATAATGGAAAGGTACTACACCATAGAAGGTTCGAGGACAGAGTTAGCTCAGAAGACTTTGTTGGAGAAAAAGAAACATAAAAGGGAAATGATGCTCAGGATGCACAATTGGCTATCTTTTGGGGAAAATTGATTATGGAATATTTACATTTATGTGTATATAAAGGCATATGCAAAAGGGAAGAACTTTGAAGAAAACAACCCAATTATGTAAATGCCTATTTGACTTCAGTTCAAATCAATTCACAGACATTTATTAACTATGTGACCCTTCAATAGGAAATTTCCCTTCTTTGGAACAAAGTTTCATCTTCAGTAAAATAAGGGAGTTGGATTAGACGACCTACCAGAACCCTTATGTCTCTAAATCCAGGATCCCCCAAACCTAGAGTAATGACTCATCAAAAGTCTACCCATCTTTCCTAACTGGAGGAGTTCATCTATGATGCCTTAAATGATCTCCTCACAAAAACAGCACAATCTGTCTTATATGTTCAATGGGAGGGATGACCACCATTACAGAGGACTCTTGAGAATAAAAGAAGAGATGTTTGTCCAAAGGATTTTGGAAGTGGACAATGATACACGAATGTGATTTGTTGCTATCATTAGGATGAAGAGGGGCAGAAGGATGGAATTCTAGTAAGATTCTGGAAGTATGCTACCTGTGTGACCCAAGGGGTCATCTTGGTACATTGGAGAAAGCACTGGTTCTGAAGTAGACTCTGAATTCAAGTTCTAAGAGCGCAAAGATTTAAAACCCACCTTTTATATTTACTAACTATGAAATGTAGGCTATCTACTTAAGCTCCCTTGATCTCAGTTTCCCCACATATAAAATGTTTATTGAATTAGAAAGTCTATTTAGTTCAATTAGTTGAGGTTTCCTGAGGTCCTTTCCATTTCTCCATTGGTAACTAAAATAGTTTGTCATATTCCTTTGTCACTTATCTTAGATGCCCAGTTACCTAATCTATGATTCAATGACATCCTTTTTAACTCAGATTCTATGATCCCATAATGATAAAAAATGCAGTTTACAAAGTTTACAGAAGTGTGGCAATTATTTTGGCTAAATGATCCCAACACAAACTATACAAGAGAAGGCACCATCACTGATTTACTTGTTCATAAGCTTAGAAATTGTGAAATGGAGTATCCCAGGAAAACCTAGGTTTCTCAAAGCTTTCAAAACTATGAATTCTAATGCACCAGGAGATTTTCCAAGGCCTGGGTAAGAATGGAGGCTCTAGGATCCTTCAGGACCCTTTGGAATAAGTCATCAATTCAGTTCTACATCTCAGAGAGCTAGTAATTCCTTTTTTTTTTTCCTGAGAAATTAGTTCAATGCCTTGCATCTTCCATGAGTAGAGATTTTCTATTTCCTTGAAGTACCTGGCAAATAGGAAAGTGAAATACAAGAAATAATGAAGCCAAAAACTCATGTTTTATATGCCCATCTGAATGGTGGCCTTTCCTAGTGATTGGGCACAGTCCCATATATATATATATATATATATGTACCTCAATTTAAACATCTTTCTATGGAAAGCTCTAATCCTTTCTCTCTGAAAGGCCAAAGAGGACTCCAGAGATGCCACTGATAAATGACTGTATAGAGGGAGGTATCAGAAAAAGTGTTCTGTTGTCTTGTTATATTAATTTTATCTCAGGGTCCATTCCTAGTTTGCATATTTATTGCAACACCAACTCTAGTACTTTCAACAACCAGGGCCATTTTTGTCAACAGCTCCAGAAAGACAATTTGCAATTTCTTCCTGCTGTTTCAATCTGCTATTCAGGACTCCTTTGGTGCTAGCATAGTCTCTTAGGTAAACATGAATTTCTGTAGTTTCCACTTGGCTTAAAAAATGTATACACTGGCACCTTAGGTATTCCGAATCACTAGGAATATGACATGTTGCACAGAAATGAATTTTATACCTGCAACCTACCAATTTAAGTGCCAAAATATTGTTTATTTATGAGAAGCACTAGGATAATATAAGTACCAGCTAGGATCAGAAAGAAGGTTCAAATTTCTTGAATATTTACTCTCCATAATGAACTCAGCCTCATGGATTACAAGAACACTTTCCTCATATAATTGTAGTGAGGAAAAATTGAAGTTATATATGTAAAGCATTCTATAAACCTTAAACTGCTTTATGTAATAATAGCTATTATTTTTATGAAAGGCAGTATGGCACTGTAGATCTTGGCAATGATCTTGGGATCCAAAAGAACTGGGGTCTCATCCCACCCAGGACACTTATTATCTGAATGATGGTAAGTAAGAAAAAAATCATCCTCAATTTCCTCATCTAAAGAAAAGGGATTTAAAATATTGAACTTACTCAACATGTTTGATCTGAGGAACAAATGACAATAGACATAAAGATCACACAAACTTTAAATAACAAGATAAATACCAATAATTCTTGATCCCATCTTATTTTTCTCATATTTTAATACAATTCAGATATAAAATGTCCTGGAATGTTGTACTTTTCTGATGTTCTATTTTCCAAATATAGTTAAACATGTCCACAAACAACTACTTTGTCTACTTTCATAAAAGTATTAGAAAAGTGATATTAATATATTATTATTACCATTGATAAGGAAACTTTTCTGAAATCATGTACATAGTTATCCTCACTTGAATATGTATACTTCAAAAACTGAGAATTTTATATCACTTAATCTTTCCCTGATAAATCATGTGGCATAGATTTTTGGCACAGATTACCATGCCATCATTGGCCAATGACATATTTGACCCTACATGGAATGGATACATAGAGATGAGTGTGAGTGTCTTTTTCTGTCAATTTGGCAAATACATTTTCATTCTTCTTCCCAATTTTCAGGCTATCTCCTGTGACATTTCCCTATTCCAGTCTTTCCTAATTTGATGTTTGTATTTTTTAAAGAGCTCTGCTATCCCAAAGTTGAATATCTTGGGAACAGAATTTTAAATAAGATTATATTAAATACATTTAAAATTCTAATTGAGGATCCAAAATAAATCCTTTTAAGTGAATTCATGAGCTTTAGTGTATGGCCTTCATGATAACTACTTCAGCTTCCCTGATTGTTCTGATTTTTCCTTGTATTTTATATGGTTGTGGCATTGAATAGGTAACCCAGAGAAAAGTAAGGGATTACTCTGTTAGGATTTGTTGGTGAGTTCTAAGTATGATTAAAGTCAACATTAGATTCTCATGTCTTATTATATATCATGCTCATGAGAGAGACAGAAAGAAAGGGAGAGAGAAAACCAGAGAGAAAGTAAAAAAGAAAGAGATATAGAGGATGACTGACTACTAGGGACACTGACATGGTCAGAAAAGACCCAAAGCATTCATATTGTACTGGAGGACAATGACTATAAACCATGTATTGGAATGTCCATTTTGGAGGGGTTAAATTAAAAACCCTGGAACACTTTCTGAATTTCAGGGATGGCACCCAGATAGAGGAGAAAAGTATAATGTATTTAAATAGCATCTAGCCCTAAAGCATGAAACATACGTAAGGTTAAAAACACTAATGCATTCATTGCATTTACACTGAAAAGAATTGGAAAAAACAAAAATCAATCCTGTCTCAAGCCGAATCTAGATGGAGCTAGAATATCATTTGTACTAGCCATCAATTCCTTCTTAACTACTTTTGACTACCACTTTGTAAATGTATTTTTTTTTAGCAATTGTGAGTGGGAGGCAACTTTAAACAATGACTGGTTACAGGAATTGAGGATATTTAGCCTGAAGAAAAGAAGGCATAGAGGGGCATGATCTCTGTCTTCAAATATTTGAGTATCTGTCATATGGAGGAGGAATGAGACTTGTTCTCTTTGGCCAAAGAGGTCACAACTAGGAGGAATATTTTTTTCTTCTTTAAAACATAACTCAATATGAAAATAAATGTCCCTACCATTAGAGCTGTCCAGCACTGATATGGGCTGGCTCAGGAAATATTGGATTTAGTTAACTATTTGGCAGGGATGTTATAGAGGGAGTTTGCTTCAAATATGGGTTGGATTGGCTGCCTTCTGAAATTCCCTTCACATCTTGTGCTTCTGTCACTCTTGGTTGGCAAAGAGAAGCATGGAAGAATGAAATGATTTCAAGCTGACTCTGATCTGAAGCTGTGCACCATTTGAATTCTTTGAAAGTATTCCCTGCATAGATAGTTCTGAGTTGAGTTTTTCATGCTTTCCAATGGCTGGGAAGAGCAAGGCATCTCTTGAACTGAAGGAATTCTGGTCAACAAGCATTAATTAAGTACCTCAAAGAGGCATGTCTGTGGAGGGACATGTGACTCTGGCTTAGCATGATTAATGTGACCCTGACAGGTTATTAAATCAGCCTACCAAGGAACTTGCTAGGACTGTTAGTAGTAAAGCAGTTGTCAGATCAGCATTTGAAGAGAGAATTTCTGAGATAGAAATTTGCTATATCAATATAGTCTCAGGTATGAGTGCAGATGTATGTATTTATGCACATACATATACATATATAAAACAAAACACTTTTATCTTATTTAATTTTACATAAAATGCTAGAAGGTGGTAATTATGTCTATTTTTAAAAAGGAAACTGAGATTGGAACAGGTTAAATAACTTGAAAAAGATCCCACAGCTAGGAAGAATGTAAATCAGAATTTGATCTCAAGTCTTTCTGACAATAATGTCAGATACTAGGCTGTGTACCAGAGATTAAAAGTCAAAATTTTTGCCCTTATCCTCAAATTAATCCATATTAGAAATAAAACTTGTACATAGAGATAAATATGTATTGTTTTCATGTAAGTACATATATGCATGTATATCTCTCTATACACATACATATATGCAATATACACATACATACACATAAAATATCTTTGCTGTTGTTTTTCAGTTGTATCTGATGCTTTATGAATTGGAAGACATTATGGACCATGTCAGGCCAATGCTGTTGTAGTTTTCTTGGCAAAGATCTTAGAATGGTTTTCCATTTCCTCTTCCAGCAGATTAAGGCAAACAAAGGTTATATGACTTGCCCAGTTGTATGAATAGTGTCTGTGGCTGTATTTGAACTCAGATCTTCCTAACTAAAAACTTGATATTTTATTCACTGAGTCACCTTGTTGCCATAGATAAATTAACTAATAGATAGATAGATAGATAGATAGATAGATAGATAGATAGATAGATAGATAGATAGATGGCTGGATGGCTGGATGGATGGACAACACAGATAAGTAGGTAGATAGGCAGACAGACAGACAGACAGACAGACAGACAGACAGACAGACAGACAGACAGACAGATAGATAGATAGATAGATAGATAGATAGATAGATAGATAGATGGATGGATGGATGGATGGATGGATGGATGGATGGATGGATGGACAACACAGACATGTAGATAGATAGATAAATAGATAGATAGATAGATAGATAGATAGGTAGATAGATAGATAGATAGATAGATAGATAGATAGATAGATAGATGGATAGATAGATAGATAGATAGATAGATAGATAGATAGATAGATAGATAGATAGATGATGGATGGATAGATGAATGGATGATGGCTACATAGATAGTGACATAGGTAGATAGATAGATATAATAGCACCCTTTGTGTAACACTTTAAAATTTTATTAGTTTCAAGGTTTTCAAAGGCTTTAGAAACATGATCTTATTTCATCCTCACATCAATCCTGGTAGGAATGTGTGATTATAGTGTAAAACATCTTTCCTGTATCACTTAGTCTTATTTCTCAGCAATCCTGGGAGGTAGGTACTATTATTAGGACATTTTCTAGATGAGGAGACTGGGGCAGAGATTAAATGATATAACCTAGTTTATACAGATAATAAGTATGAGAGGAGGAACTCCAGCATTGGTGATTCTAGGACCAGTCAACTATTCACTTTATGTCCCAGGAGAGAACATGAGGGAAATCAGGTTAAGCCTGAGAGAGAAAGAAGCCCTTGAGCTAAGTCTTGAAAGCTAAGAGCTTTAATTGAGGAAGGTATACATTCCAGGAAAGGGGGGCAATGTATACAAAGGCATGGAAAGGAGGGATGGATGAGGATCTCTTTGTGCCTGTAGGCCATCATGCTACAGACCAAATATGGTCTAATACTGTTCTATAAATACAGGTGTGGAGGGATTAGACCATATGTTCTTACTTCAGTTCAAGACACCTAGTTAAAAAAGTCTTTTTCGTGTAATTTTCTCAGGATCTAGCCATTTTTTCTCAAAGAGAAAAATTCAGATTTATCAACATTTTAACTTATTATTTTAACACAAGGACACGACTACCCCACACCCACCTTCACACAGAACAATAAAGAACTGTGCCTACTACAGATTCAAAAGAACACATTTCTTCAACATATATTTTAAAGCTGACAAATAATTCCAACCTTCTTTTTTCTTTTCTTTTGATTCAATGATCATAATTGTCGGGGAGCAGAAATATTGCTGTAACTAATAAAAAGATTGTGATAGGGGTGTACAACTTAACAAATTCATGAAATGACTGTAAAGCATGGATGCTGAGGGTAAATATTCATGTACCTACATCATGCCTCCCATCTGGATCAAAGGAATGTCTGTATGAGAGTCATGTCTGATCCAGGCTCCCTAGTGTGGAATCAAAACATTTATAAACTTCAAATACAATTTGACTTATTAATGGTTCAGCAATGGCTTGTAATCAAAGCACAGCTTGTTAGCTAAAAATAAATAAAAGACTAACTTGTTTATTTGACTAAGATAATTCATAAATTTGCTAATTGCTCTCTCAGCTTCAGACATTAGCTTGCATTTCTGGTGGGTGGGAAATCTGGTAGTTAAAGAGTAGCTAGGTGAGGCAGTGGAGGGAACACCAAGCTTAGAACCAAGGAAGACCTTGAATCTGGCTTCAAACACTTGTTGGCTGTGTGACCCTGAATAAGTCACTTAAGTCCTCTTTATTCCTTATCTGTAAAATGGGGATACACTGGAGAGAAA
Organism: Monodelphis domestica; assembly: GCF_027887165.1. Classification (NCBI taxonomy): domain Eukaryota; kingdom Metazoa; phylum Chordata; class Mammalia; order Didelphimorphia; family Didelphidae; genus Monodelphis; species Monodelphis domestica. Next base: position 51,945,377 of record NC_077232.1, read on the forward strand.
ATGTCAAATTATTCCAGTATCTTTGCCAAGAAAATCCCATGGAGGGGGCAGCCAGGTAGCTCAGTGGATTGAGAACCAGTCCTAGAGATGGAAGGTCCTAGGTTCAAATCTGGCCTCAGCCACTTCCTAGCTGTGTGACCCCTGGGCAAGTCACTTGACCCCCATTGCCTAGCCCTTACCTCTCTTTAAAGAGAGGTAAGGGCTAGGCAGAAGGTAAGGGTTTAAAAAAAATCCCATGGAAGAAAGTCCAAGGAGTCTCATGGAATCAGACATGATTGAATGACAACAAAAGAATAGCTGAGTGAATAGAATGATGAACCTAGATTGAAGAAGACCTGAATACAATTCACAGATACTCACTAGCTGGATGACCCTGGGCAAGTCACTTAAGTTCTATTTGCTTGTTTCCTTATCTGCAAAATGGGGATAATAGTAGCACCTACCTCCTAGCTTGTTACATCAAATGAGATAAAAATTGTAAAGCACTTAGCATAGTGATGGTTCCCCCAGCGCTATATTAATGTATTATTATTATTATAGAAGAATTCTTAGCAAGGAATCCATGAACATTTCTTTTTCCTTTTATATATAAAATCATATATATTCCATACTGTATCCACAATTCTTCCTGGTTTCATCTTCAGGAAACAAGATGTTCTTATTGGAATAAACTCATCATTTTTAATTTCATTACCCTGCAGCCAACTCAAGCCTTGATTGAAACCACCTCCTTGGTCACCTCTTCCCTGTGATGGCGGGCTGAAGGAGTATCCAAATCCTCTTAAAGTCTTCCTTAGAAGGCAGAAGTCGGACCTCCAACTTACTTCACTTTGCATCTGTAGCTATAGCTGGTTCCATCAGTATAAAATAAAATGCTTCTCACCAAGATATCCTGCTGTACTTCCTCCCTTATCTCTCCCTTTTCAACCTCCTTTTTTTTCACCTTGTCTTTCCCAGTTAGATTGGAAGCTCCTGAAGGACAGGTTATTGTCTCCTAATTGTATCCCCAAGGCTGAGCACAGTGATTGGCTAATAGTAGGAGGTTAGTGAATGGAAATTAATATAATTTTTAGCTATATTTCAATATAACCAGATATAAATATATATAATATATTTAATAAATAATAATATTCTTAATTTAATTTAATAATATTAATAAAAATGAATGTAAGTAAATAAATAAATATAAATATATAAATAAAATATATAATAAATATAATTTATTTTATGCTGAGAAGGGGTCCATAAGGCTTCAGCAGACTGCTAAAATGTTTCATAACACACAAGAAGCCTCAGAATCTTTGGAGGGACCAGCAAGATGATCTTGTCCAACCTCTTAATTTTGCAGAGGAAAAAAAGTGATGTCTAAATAAAGAAGAAATTCTTTGTCTAAGGTCATTCGGAGAGTGGTGGGCAGCGAGGAGGCACTGTAGACAGAGCACTGTGCCTGGACTCTGAAAGATTCATCTTCCTAAATTTAAAGCTGACCTCAGCCACTTATTGAATGTGTGACATTGGGCAAGTCACTTAACTCTATTGGCTTCTGTTTACTCATCTATAAAATGAACCAGAGAAGGGAATGACAAACCAGTTCAGTATCTTTTCCAAGAAAATCCCAAATTTTTCTATAACAAAGAATGGGACACAAATAAACAACAATAGCATTCAGAGAGCATACAAAAGATCGACTAACCTCCCTATCAGCAAAAATAATAATAATAATAATAATAATAATAATAAAGCTATTAGAATAATCTAATTTGTTACTGTGAGGCTGAGCCACTCAGAACTTCTCTCAATCTGTTCCCTCTTTTATAAAATAAAAATAATAATATGTACATTATGGGTTGTTGTGAGGATGAAAGGGGATAATATGTAAATGTGCTTTTAGGAGATAATTATTTAATTATTGTCATAATCTAGACAAGAAGCTTAGCCAAATCATTCCTTCCTGGCCCTTCTTTTAATGAACCTTAAACCTCAGAAGTCTAATTAGTAACCACCACTTTCCCTTCAACTATATCATTTTGTTTGTCTGCTTGTTTACGTCAATAATGTAGGATGTCCCCAATGTCCTAAGGACTTTGGTTTATTGTGGATAGATGTATATAGTCTTTTCCCTTTAACCCTGAAGCCCCCCTTAAATGCCCACATCTTGGGGAGAACGAGTCATATACTCAGTCAGAAGATCTGAACGCTAGGCTCAGTTACTTGCTATCCAGGTGATTTTGGAGACATTAATACACCTCTCCAAGACTCACTTTTCTTACCTATAAAATGGGAATAATGCATCTTGCAGGGTCTGACCTAACACTGTTGTTGAAGGCATAAAATAAGATCTTTAAACTCTCAACTATTACAAAAATGTCAATTTAGTTAATATTTCAAAATCACTCATACATTTATTTAGTCTAATATTAAGATGCAAGACTGGGTGTCTTAAGTTCCTAAATGTGGGTCTCTTGTTTATTTAAATTTATAATTGGATCAAGGAGGCTTTTAAAAGAGAAAAACCAAGTTTTAAATGGTACTAGTATATGGCTGGGTGTTAGTATTTGACTACAAATAATTTGATTCTTGGGGTGGAGATGAGGCATAAGAAATCACACTGTTTCCACTTCAGAGCAAAACATTAATACAGAGGTAAGTAACTAGAGGGTTTTGCTTTTTAACTTTTCATCCTTCTGTCAACCAACAGTTATCAAATATTTCCTTTTCTGTAACATTCTTAACTCTTAGTTTTTGAGAACTTATGATAATATGGGAAATACCAATCAATTTTTACCATGTTAGAAATTTAAATTTATTAGTACTATTATGAAAATAGATCCTGAAAGGGTCTAAAATGGGGAGGGTCTTTTAGAACTACCCTTGTATATCATTATAAAATAGAAACTTATTTCTCAGAATGAAACAAATCCATTTGGGAGGAACTGTTCCCCATGAGGAAATGTCATTACAAGTATGAATGCCAATATTTCACCCATAGGTTTCCCATTCACCTTTGGTTTCACTGAACTTCCCCTGGGAGGAATCCAGGGATAATTTTTCAAATTGATTTTGATACCTCAGGCACTTGGAATAAAATCAGACCAACCTAGCAGGAGACACATTTAAGATTGTTGGATTGATGTGGGAAAAATCTCAGAAATCCCCATACTGTACTCAACAATAACAGGCTATTTCCACCAAACCCAATGGGGATGGAACATTGTCAGGCTGACATTTTGGCACTTGTTATTGCCCGAGTTCTCTTAAAGCTGGGAGAGTAAGGGCTCAACTCACCTCTTCAGCATGGATTCCACATAACTTGTTTCCTGACAGCAGCTTGTTTTTCAAGCTTTTATTCTGAGGAAAGAACATGGTTTTATTACTGAAAAGTGATAAAATATTAACAATTCCTCTAAATATTTCAGAAGCATCGGTTTATGTTTTGTACATGGATAAGTTCTTCAAGATGGCAGCTATGACATAAATAAATTGGAAGCCTGTGAGTTCATAATTAGAGAAGACAATCTCTTTTTCCATTGAGAACTTTGGGTGAATTATCATTATAATGTTCATTATAATGTAACATTATGGGGGCAGCTGGGTAGCTCAGTGGATTGAGAGCCAGGTCTAGAGATAGGAGGTCCTGGTTTCAAATCTGGCCTTAGACACTTCCCAGCTGTGTGACCCTGGGCAAGTCACTTCATCCCCATTGCCTAGCCCTTACCACTCTTCTGCCTTGGAACCAATATATAGTATTGATTCCAAGACAGAAGGTAAGGGTAGAAAAGAAAAGAAAAGAAAAGAAAAGAAAAGAAAAGAAAAGAAAAGAAAAGAAAAGAAAAGAAAAATTACATTATATGCTTAACACATTCAAGGCATCATATCTTAATAATTTAATCCAGCAACTTTTAAGAACCTACTATGTGCAAAGTGCTGTGCTTGGGCACTAGAGATACAAGGGCAAAATGAACAAATTCTTTCCTTCAAGTAGTTCATATTATAATGGAGGAGAGAAGATATATAAGTATAGAGGTGAGTGTAATTTAAGATAATCAATGATATGGCAATAGGTATCAAAAACAAGAGAATGAAAAGAACTGAAAATTTAAGAAAGGTGGAGGATCACCCTTCTTTCTTCAAAATTTTAATGACATTATCTGCTGAGTCAAAGGTCAGTGTCTTTTTGTCCTTGACCCCTAAGTGTCATTTAGTCTCCATCATTAACTGAACCAGAGACAGTCTTCAGTGGAGATTTCAGGTGGAAGCATTCTTCATTTCAATAAAATTCTAACCTCCTCATCCTTCTGCTCTTATTTTTCTTTATTTTTCTATTTGTGTTTACTTAGCTCCTCCACAGGCTTCCATCTTTCTAGAAAGAGTGAAGAGCTTTGCTGGTTTGATTGGATTTTGGTCAAATTTCCAATTCCCTTCAGTCAAGAGTTAACTTGGAAAACCCATTCATAATTTCATCAATATTTATGCTTTTTGAGAAAATAGCTTGGACCTGGGAAGAAGTAATTTTAAATCCAGGCAGAGTGTGTGTTTTTTTTTTTAATGGTTTACAATCCTTTCAAACCTGTCTTGACTTCCACTTGACCAATGACACAGTTGATGGTCTGCTACACTTAAATTTTGGACAATCTGAGTTCAAATACTCTTTAAGAGGATTGGTAGTTGTGGGGCTCTGAGCTAATCACTTAAGCACTATCAGCTTCATTTCCCTCCTTTATAAAGTAAGTAGGGTACTAACAGATAACTGCCAGGGTTTCTGGGAGGCTCAAATGAATTTTTGCAAACCTCAAAGCACAACATAAATGCTACCTATTTTTATACAGAGGCATCAAGAGGGAGAGTTGGCAATGAAACTAAAACTAGGATAAAGACTTGAGTTCAAGTATTATTCCTGATACATATTGACCATTTAGCCCTTTTCAAATCCCTTAACTTCTCTGTTCTCTTAGACTGATCTTTAAGAATACAAATTGCTAAATCTGGCTTCAGACACTAGCTGGCTATGCGACCAATCACTTTACCCAAACTGCCTGGCCCTTGCTGCTTCTTTGTCTTAGAATTGATACTAAAACCAAAGGTAAGGACTAAAAAAAAATAAAATGTTGCTCTGAAGGTGACAACCTATATTGGTAGAGTTGTTTGTTCATGAGGGAGTTCTCAATAACAGTAAAATCCTCCTCCTAACTTTTCCAACCTGCAAGTTTCCATTCATATTTTACCTTTTGAAAGTTTAATATTGAACCTTTTGGAGTCCCCATCCACCTATTAAATAATTTAGGGAGTAGAAGCAGTCTAAATGATGCTTAAAAAAAGGATAATTGAAAGATAGAGATGGAAAAATATACACATGTTGTCAAATGCTGCAAAGTTTCTGAAAATTCCAATCATGTAGATATATTAAGATAAACATGAATTTTAAATAGAGTTTGGAAAATTGGGGAGAAAGTATGATATTAGCAAATAGGATATGAGCATATAAGTAAACTATCACCCAGTTAGTCATTCAAGTAGGATTATTAAGCCCTGGGAAGACTAAGAAAAATAAAATATAATCCCTTCTCTCATGGCACTTTCAGTCTAATGAGGAATAGAACATGCAGACAACTGTGTACAATTAAGTTATATATGAGCCAATTGAAAGATAATCAACAGAGTCAGATAAATGGCTGAGTGGATAGAGAGATCCAGGCTTAGAGACTTAGAAATTCTAGGTTTAAATTTGGCCTCAGAGATTTCCTAGCTGTGTGACCCCATTGCCTGGTCCTTCCTCCTCTTCTTGCCTTAGAACCACTACATAGTTTTGATTCTAAGATGGAATGTAAATGGTTAAAAAAAAAAAGAAAGATAATCAAAAGAGGGAAGGAACTAGCATTAGAGTGACTTTTTTTTTTACATAGAAAATGAAACTTTAGTTGAAATTTGAAGGAAGACAGGGAAGCTGGAAGGCAAGAATGAGGAAGGAACAAATTCTAAGATTGAGAAAAACTAGTGAAAAAGCCTGCAGTCAGGAGATGGAGTGTCTTGTTCAATGAACAAAAGAAGACCAATGTCACAGGGAATTGAAGAGTACATGGGGATATAAGCCTGCAAAGGTAGGAAAGGGATAGGTTATGGAAAGCCTTGTAAGTCCGTCAAGGGATTTTTATATTTGATATTGAGGGCAATAGGAAGCCAGTGAGTTGACTGAATAGGGGTTGACAAGGTCAGGCTTGCTCCTTAAGAAGATCAATTTGAAGGCTGAGTGGAGGATGGAATGGAGTGGGGAGAGATTTGCAGCTGAGAGACCACCAAAAGGCTATTAAAATAGTCCTGTATCAGGGTTAGGGCAGTGTCAGAGGCAAGTGGGAAATTTCCAGGAAGATTTTACAAAGGTAGAAACAACAAGATTTGACAAATATTTGGATATGGGAGAAGAGAGTGAAGAATCTGGTATGACAACTGTTGTCCAGATGGAATCTGGAGTGGGAGGGAGTTCTGGACAGTTATCCTCGACAATCACAGAGCCATTAACTAGGGGAAAAAGGTTTTGGTGAAAGAAAATGAATCCAGTTTTAGACATGTTGAGTTAAATATCGTTACCAGACATCTGTTTCAAGATGCCCGATAAGCACCTGAATTTGTTTAATATTCCATTCCTAATGCCCTCTGATTGCTAATGCCCCCCCTACCTATACTACCATGTATTTAATTTCCTTTTATTTCTTTTTATTTTTTCTGTATATACTTACATATGTACTTGTCTACCACTAAATTTATAATGTAAGCCCCTTCTGAAAAGGATTTTTTTTCATTCTTTGTGTTTATTTCTCCAGAATTTAGGGCAGCATATGATTTAAAAAAAAGGGGGGCAATTCTTTTTTTTTTTAGTCACCTATAGAAACAATTTTAACAATGGTTTTCTGACATTTTGTGATCCAAATTCTCTCCCTCTTTTCTTCCTCTCCTCTATCCCCAAGACAGTGAGTCATCTGTTATAGATTTTACCAGTGTTACACAATACATATTTTCATGTTTCTCATGGCACAAAAAAAGATTCCTAATTAATGTTTGTGGATTGATGCTGAAAATTGGTGGATGGTAGATCTGTCATTTTCAACAACAACAAACTACAAAATAGTGGGACTCTGTTTATAATGTAAAACCCTTCAGCATTTGGTCCCTTCCTAAATTGCAAGTCTACCTTGTACTCCTCTCTACAAGCTAAGATTCAGTTACTACCTGTTATTCCATGATCTCTACATTCCATCTCCTGACTCTATTTTTTTCAGTACTCATGAACCCTCTCCTCATTTTCTACTCCTAGCTTGTCTAGCCTGCAAGTTTCCATTTGTATTAGACATCTGCAAAAAGTCTTTTGGAGTCCTCCATCATCAGTTCCTTTCTTTGAGATTATCTCTCATGTACATTGTATATATCACACATGCTCCCTTATTTCTATGTGATCTCACTCAGTAGAATATAAGCTTTTTGAGAACAAGGATGATGTTTTTACCCTACTTGGTATCCTAGCACTTAGCACGATATGGGAAGAATAGAAGATGCTTAATAAAATAAAAATAATAAAAATATTAAATAATAAATAATAAAATATTAATATAAAATAAAATGTGGACTTCCTTGTTGTTCCACAAACTTAGCACTTCATTTTTCAGCTCTCGGCATTTCCTATTCTGTAATGCTCTCATTCCTCTGCTAGGACTACTAACCTCCCTGCTTCCTTTTAAGTCCCAACTAAAATTTTCCTTTCCACAAGAAGGTTTCTCCAACCCCTCTTAATTCTAGTACTTTCCTTCTGTTAGTTATTTCCTATTTGTTCTTTTTTTATTGCTTGCACTGTATATATATTTGTTTTCATGTTTTATCTCTCATTAAATTGTAAGCTTTGTTCAAGGCAAGCACTGTGTTTTGTCTCTGACTCTTTTTTTGTGTCTTCAGTGATTAACACAGTACCTGGCACAGAGTAGGCAATGAATTAAATTTGTGTTAATTGTGTGGGGAAGCCGACTTTATTATTCATTAATTTTGTAAACCTAGTTTTAGGTGACTAAAAAATTGTCTCATGCAAAGCTCACAGTAAATCCCACCCAGATCTTGTTTGGAAGCCACCCAAAGCTTGTTTTTTGGATTCCTGAAATTAGATGGAATGGCTATTCTTAGCCAATGTTATACATTTCACTTTTTTAATTATTTCTTTTAAACCCTTAACTTTCATCTTGGAATCAATACTGTGTAGAAGAGTGGTAAGTACTAACTGTGTAGAAGAGTGGTAAGTACTAGGGAATGGGGATCAAGTGACTTGCCCAGGGTCACACAGCTGGGAAGTGTCTGAGGCCAGATTTTAAACTAGGACCATCCCATATCTAGGCCTGGCTCTCCATCTACTAAGCTACCCAGCTGCCCCCAAGCTATACATTTCAAACTGCCCTTTTCTGCCAGTTGCCTAACTGCTCAGCCAGCTGTTATCTCTCCTTATGATCCTGCTTTCACTCTATATAATGTAAATCTCACAGAGACTCAAGAGAGATCCATAGATTTTTCTGGCTCTTTCCTTTGCCAAATAACTTGATACAATTATTTCTAAACTCACTTCAAGTTTGGGAGTTTTTTTCACTTTTGACAATTAACTACAATTGATTGTTCAATGTGGGACTCAAGAAGTTAAGTAGTTCGGAATTGAACCCTCAGGAAGATTCCCATCATTGAAATAGCTCATTCAGGTACCTGTAGTACTTTAAAGTTTCCAAAGAACTTCACATAAACTACTTAATTTGATCCTTTCCACAACCCTGTGAAGTAGGTACTGCAAATGACATGCCCATTTTAGAGATGATAAGACTGACTTAGAAAGGCAAAAGGATTTGATTTGCACCTACTTATACAGGTCATGACAACTGAACCCAAGTCCCTTGATTTCATGTCCCTAAAAGAAGTCAGACAGGCTCTTCTCAAAGAATGTCAATAATCAGAAGTGACTACGACCCCAATGAGATAATCTATGATAAACTTCTAAATGTTAGGAAGATCCTTTCTCCCTCTTCCTTATATCCAGCCAATATTTGTCTCTATTAATTTCTAACTCTTACTTTTAGAAATAAATCAATTTTTCTCTTAAATATAATGGCCCCTCATACAGTCATAGACAGGTTTGATTTTCTCCTCTGTTTTCTCCTTTCAAGAATAAGAATCTCCAGTTACTATAACCTTTTTCTCACATAATCACAACAGTTAGCTTATGCTCAACTTTTCTCATCTTCTTAATACCCCATTCTCTAGTATAACTTGGAAAATGGAACCTCATCTTCCAGATATGTCCAACCAGGAAGAAGCCACATCACTCTCCTTCTGAAGTGTCTCCTTCATTCTCATTAGCTTTTGGGTCCATGACATTTAATGATCATTAGAATCAAGGAATAAAGAAGATACAAAATAAAGACCACATGCCTCTGGCTGATCAGCCAGCTCAAACACCCATCTTACCACCACCAATATTGGTACTGGAAGTAAAGAGGTGGGACCTTCTACATCCCCACCTAATATCCCCAGTCTACAGGAAGTACATAATGACAGGAAGTCAGTGGGCTCCTGGGAAATGTAGTGCTTTTTTAGGGTAACAGGTTTTCAATTATACAATATTCCCCTGTAAGAGTTGCTCCTGCCACTTCCCCAGTGATGAATGCTTCCTGGAAGGTGGGTCTGCCTTCATTCCCCTCCAAGAACTGCTCTTTATTTTTGGATTTCAAAAGCATGCCTTTTAAGGGCAATCTCCTTATGTCTCCCAGTCCCATTTCCCAGATTTTTAAACTCTCTTTTGATTTCTCCTGTTCATGCTGAGCCCCTTGAGTAGAGAGTATCTTTTTGATTTAATTTGTATATCTAGCACTTAGCACAGTGCTTAACATAGATTAAAGGTTAATAAGTGCTTGTTTTCTTCTTTCCTTGAAAAGGATTTGCAAGTCTCAGAATTATATATATATATATATATATATATATATATATATGTCTATCTATATAGACACAACATATATACATGTATATAACAAAAAACAAAATTTTACATATGCATATAAATGTCATGTATATAAATTACATAGCAGGAGTATCCTGATTATCATTTTTTTATATTAAGAAGAAAATATACAGAGAATGAAGCTTGAACTCCCCCTTCATTTTGTTTTTCCTGTCGCAATTTTTCTCTGGCCCTATTATTACAGAGTCCAGTCACTTGCAGATAATAAACTGAACTAGAAAATCCTTAAAAAGTGAAGTTTTTCCAAGAGACAATTTCCAAACACTATATAGAACGTGAGCGGGTGTAAATTGAACCTGACGACAATGGGCCAGATTTCATTACACCTCTCTTTGTTTCACATCAGTTACGTTACACCGAACAACTATTACTCTCAGAGTATTGTATGAATTATCCCACAAAGTGAGAATGTCAGGACATCAGTCCACAGGTTGGATGACCAAAGACAATTTTTCATTTCTTTTCCAAGCCTAGAAGACAACACTATCATTTCCACTTTTGGGGGTAATACCCTGGCATCCCACAAACAAGAAAATCCTCTAATTTTTTTGGTCCTCTCTTCATACAGGAAAAGTTTGAATTTTTTATTTTTCTTTAATGAGGTGTTTGTAGTATTTTATTATAAATTTTGTGTTAAGTATGCATTTCTGAGTTTCTAAACTTTTTCTGTGTTATCTGATGGCCTTTGCATGTTGTCAGTGGCCTCTGCCAAATTTCCCCAAAGTCTGTGATTTCATATTGAAATCACGATGGGGAAAATTCCTATGTGAAGGGATAACTGTTCTCAGGTATTCTAAGTGGCAAATATATTGAAAGGTATTGACTATTTAGAATGGAAATTTAGAAATCTGAATAATAGTCCCAACTTTGCCACAAAGAATCAATTGTTCAGTCCATGCATGTGGTGATTGATGGAAAGGTTGACTATTTGTATCCATAAGAGAAGATCCTGCCTCCCCCACCCCCCCACCATAGGGGAAAAAATATAAGATCTAGAAATATGAAGTTGTCAAAAAGTTAAAACAAAATCCTTATTTGAATTCAAATAATCTTATTTTGAATCTTGACTTTGATATTAACTGCTTATATGTTCTTAGACAAATCACTTTAATGTCCCCATATTATGGGGAGCTTGAGGTGAACCCTTGAGGTTTGGGATGGGTACCTTTTGCAAGAATGCAAGATTCCAAAACTTAGCTTAGAAATAAAAAGAGAAATTTATTAATTTAGAAGTCATGATGAATTTGGTTGAGAGGACAGTGTGCAGAGATGGACACTGCCTCCTACTGGAGATGAGTTTTGGGCTTTTTATATCCCTTGACAACAGGGGCTTGATGACCAGGAATGAGGGAATGGAATGAGGTTAGGCAGGGGTGGGGGACATTTGTTATCTGACTGGGGTTTGTGTTCCAAAGACCCAGGGGGTGACCCTCATAGTTTAGGGGACAATTAGATGTCCTAGATTACAACCTGATGGTATCAGAGCATAATCAGAATGTGCATATTTGTGTCGATCTCAAAATCCTGGGGAGAATCCAAGGAGAATATTTCTCTCAGGGGTCTTTCCTTATCATGAGTCTTTGATGTCCAGGGTCACTTTTTCCTCAGCATTAACAAGAATGCAAGGAAAGAAACAGATTTTCTGTTTTCTGTTTTACATGAAAAACTTCTAGGTTTTGGGGTATCCAAGGAAACCAAGAATCCCCTGCCACCTGAACCTCACTTTCCTTATTTGTAAAACAGGTGTTGGAGTAAATGGACTTTTGTCTCTCAAGCTATGACCTATGCAACTATGATCACTCTTCATTTTCTGACTTTGAAAAGATCAATTTCCATAATGAACCACAGCTTCCTCACAGATAAAATGAGGAGGTTAAAGAAGATAGTGTCTGAGAAAACTTCAATTTCACTCAATTTTTGATTCTAGAACCAAACACTACTTTCCTTGGCTGTTTCTATTCCATGGCCATTGAATGCTTGCCAAAGACATTAACCAGCTTATATGAATCTGATTGTTTCTTCACTTAGTAAACTGCTCAAAGGGTTTATTTTCAACCACTGTGTTCTACTACTAAGTCCCAGAAGGAGGGAAAATCTATTTGCAATTCAATACCGTGGAACAAACATTATTAGACTAAGTGCCTATTATATAGAAGGCATTGGCACTAGGGTACAAGGCATTAGAGGCATCAAGATTAAAGATGACAGTCTCTGCCCTTAAGGAGGTTATTGACTAATGGTGGAGAGATGACATAAAATATAATGTAATTGAGGCAAAGTACTATGACAATTTTAAGAAATAGAAATCAGATTTATGGGGAGGACAGTGATGTGGTAGAAGGTAGAAAGATCATAGGAGTAATCATCCTGGAGTAAGTTGTCTAAGAGCTGAAGAAAGGGAGTAATTTAAATTAATGAATAATCTACAGAAATATTTTATGGTTCCCTATTCTCTAGAGGATCAAAATTTCATACTGGCAATTAACTATTCAAAAAAACTTGCCTTTTTAGTCTTTTATATCATTACACCCTCTTGGCTACTCATCATTCCAATCAAAATGGCCTTCCAGCCCATTTGGTGTCAACAACAACAACAACAACAACAACAAGACATCAGATAAGAGTTAGAAGATAAATTGTGGCAAAGCAAATGTCACACTAGTATGGCAGATACAACCCAGAAGATTATATGGGAGCCAATATGACTTATTTTCCCCTCTTGCTCCATTTAAGCATCAGGTAGAGACTGATCCCTGTACTATAACAATAAATAAGATATGCATATACTAATTGTTTGCATTCTTGCTTCTAAGAAGTCGAAACAATGTAAAGAAAAGTTCTAGGAAAATTTTTGATTTTTTTTTCCTCCTCTCTACTTGTAACCACTCTATCTCTTCTTGGGTAGAAAATTGTAATGCTAATAATCTATAACATTCATTTTTTTAAGTTTTAGAAAATTTTATTTAATTAATTAATTTAGAATGTTTTTCCATGGTTACAAGATTATTATTTCCTTCCCCTACTCCATCTCCCTCCCATAGCTAATGCACAATTCCAATAGGTTTTACATGTGTCATTGATCAAGAACTATTTCCATATTATTGATATTTGCACTAGTGTGATCATTTAGAGTCAATATCCCAATCATATCCCTATCAACACATGTGATCAAGGAGTTGTTTTTCTTCTATGTTTCTATTACCACAATTCTTACTCTGAATGTGGATGGTATTCTTTTTCATAGGTCTCTCAGAATTGTCTGGATCATTGCATTACTGCTGGTAGAGAAGTCCATTATATTCAATTTTACCACAGTGTATCCATCTCTATGTATAATGTTCTCCTGGTTCTGCTCTTTTCATTCTGCATCAATTCCTGGAGGTTGTTCAAGTTCACATGGAATTTATCCACTTTAGTATTCCTTTGAGCACAATAGTATTCCATCACCAACATATACCACAATTTCTTCAGGCATTTCCCAATCAAAGGGCATCCCCTCATTTTCCAAATTGTTGCCACCACAAAGAGCACAGCTATCAATATTCTTGTACAGGTCTTTTTCCTTATTATCTCTTTGAGGTACAAACCCAGCAATGCCATGGCTGGATCAATGGGCAGACAGTCTTTTAGCGTCCTTTGGGCATAGTTCCAAATTGCCCTCCAGAATGGTTGGATCAATTCAAAACTCCATCAGCAATGTATTAATATCCCAATTTTGCCACATCCTCTCCAACATTTTTACTTTCCTTTGAACTGTGATGTTAGCCAATCTGCTAAGTGTGAGGTGGTACATCAGAGTTGTTTTGATTTGCATTTCTCTGATTATAAGAGATTTAGAACACTTTTTCATGTGCTCATTATTAGTTTGATTTCTTTATCTGAAAATTGACTATTTATGTCCCTTGCCCATTTATCAATTAGGGAATGGCTTGATTTTTTGTACAATTGACTTAGGTCCTTATAAATTTGAGTGATTAGACCTTTGTCAGAGGTTTTTGTTATAAAGATTTTTTCCCAATTTGTTGCTTCCTTTCTAATTTTGGTTGCATTGGTTTTACTCGTACAAAGCAAAACTTTTTAATTTAATGTAATCAAAATTATTTATTTTACATTTTGTAATTTTTTCTAACTCTTTCTTGTCTTAAAATCTTTCTTTTCCCATAGATCTGACAGGAATAATATTCTGTGTTTACCTAATTTACTTATAGCTTCCTTCTTTATATTCAAGTCATTGATCCATTCTGAGTTTATCTTGATGTAGGGTGTGAGAGGTTGAGCTAAAACTAATCTCTCCCATACTGTTTTATAATTTTCCCAGCAGTTTTTGTCAAATAGTGGATTTTTGTCCCAAAAGCTGGGATCTTTGGGTTTATCATAGACTGTCTTGCTGAGGTCACTTACTGCAATCTATAATATTTAAATAGCATTTTTTTTGTGCCAGACACTGTGCTAACTGCTCTACACTTCATATTTGATACTTACAATTCTTTGAGTGGGGGTGCTTTTATTATCCAATTTCATAGAAGAGGAAACTAAGGCAAACAGTTTAATGATGTATGCAGGTTCACAAAGGTAGCAAGTGTCAGAGGACAGATTTGAACTCAGGTCATCTTGACTCCAGATTTAACCTTCTGTCCACTGTGACAACTAGCTGTCCATTTAATCCTGATAATCCCAATGTTCTCAGACCTTCTTGAAGCATGAATATTTATTGTGTTAAATTTCATTATTTAAGAGCTATAATTCTGGCAATAAAAGAGTAGAATAAGTCAAGACAGAGGGATCTTGCCATATGGTATGTCAATGGTCTGATGAAGGACTAATGCATAATTTTGACATTTGCTACAGCTAACTTCTATCTGATATCTTGGATTTGTTTTCTGTTAACCATAAATACAAATCCTGCTTCACAAATGATGGATTTAAGATACAGAATAAAACATTTTTTGACAAGTCAAATCTGGGAATTTCTCGACACTATATGTGTGTGTATTTGTGTGCATGTGTATTTATACAAGGATTGTGCACCCCTCCCATGAGGGAATTAAGGAAAAAAATAAATTATCAATCATTAAAAAAATCTAAGAATTTAATTAAAATAAAATACTCTTACTATTTGTGTGATCCTAGACAGGCCACTTAACACCTCTCATTCTCAGTTTCCACTAAAATGGATATAGCAATAGCACCTTTTATAGTGTAGTAATTATGATCAAATGAAATAATATATGAAAAGGGCTTAGCGAAACAGAATGTATTATAGAAAGCCTTACTTTCCTCATTTTCACCTTACCTGAAACTTCAACTCATAATGTTAATTTTCACCATCTCCTTTCCCCTCACCACTCTACACCTTATCTTCCCTTTTAATATCTTCCTTCCTTTTTATTCCTATTATTGCAATTATTTCAGGACCTAAATAACCTCATGTAGATTACTGAAAATGTCTCCTATTTATCCTTGAGTCTATTCTGCTTTCCATGAAACAAGTAACTATCCTTCTGTATTTATATCCTAGGTTTTGAGGTCCTTGAAGGCAACAGCTATCTTTTGCCTCTTTTTGTATTGTCAGTGCCTATAATATAGTAGTCACATAATAAATGCTTATTGATTGACTGACTGACATCATTTAGCACAGTGTTCAAAACAGAGTAAACACTTAATGAATCCTTTCTTATTTTGTTTACTTTGCTCCTTCTCTTTCTTTCTCCCACTCTCTTTTTCTTCCTATGTTCCTGCCTCCCTCTATAGCCTCCCAGTTTTTTTCTAATTCCTTTCTTCCATTCCTTCCCATCTCAGGAGCCAAATTTTTCTTAATTAAAAAAATTATTTTTAGATTGGTCAAGAAATCCTTATTGTGGTCAAATGACTTTCTCGACCATCAGAAGACAAATTGATACTCCTGGCCCATGTATCTATGTACATTTTAGGGAACTCATTCAGCTCCTCCCTTTAACATCCCAAGACATCTAGAAGTAGCAATCAGCTAATTAGGAGGTAGTCCACCAACCTATCTACCCCTCCTTATCCCCCCCCAGTAGATAGATCATGTATGCCAGAAAAGTATTATGGTAGAAATATTCCTGTCATCCAGAATCTGTGAAAGCACCACATTTCTCAAGACAAAGAGAATGTAAAAATATATAAATTGAATTGGCTCAGGAATTCTTCCTAAAATACAGGAAATGATTCTAAAATTTGATAATTCAGAATCCTGACATACAAAATAAATCAGTATATGAAAAGTTTCTTTCTTTTTTCTTCCTTCCTTCCTTCCTTTCCTTCTTTTCTTCTTTCCTTCCTTCCTTCCTTCCTTCTTTCTTTCTTTCTTTCTTTCTTTCTTTCTTTCTTTCTTTCTTTCTTTCTTTCTTTCTTTCTTTCTTTCTTTCTTTCTTTCTTTCTTTCTTTCTTTCTTTCTTTCTTTCTTTCTTTCTTTCTTTCTTTCTTTCTTTCTTTCTTTCTTTCTTTCTTCCTTCCTTCCTTCCTTCCTTCCTTCCTTCCTTCCTTCCTTCCTTCCCTCCTTCCCTCCTTCCTTCCTCCCTCTCTTCTTCTCTCCCTCCCTCCCTCTCTCTCTCTCTCTCTCTCTGTCTTTCTCTCTCTTTCTTTCTGCCTCTAATGTTGACCTTAAACTAAATATCATTTCTTGAGGAAAGGTGCTGAGCTAAGAGCTATGTAATCATGGAAAATGTAGGTAATGACTAACACACCTTTTAAAATATACATTGATTTTCCTTGAGGGGAAAAAACACATTTTAAAGTCTATACTTGAAATCCTGTCTCTTTCTGTTGATACATTCCAGGGCAAGAACAATCCATATCCTCTGTCATAGCAGTTTCTCATGGATTTTTTTTCTAATATAAGCAATAGAATACACACAACAATACACACAGCAATACCTTGAATTTGTCTGGCACTTTGCTTCAGACTCAATGTCCTATATACATCAATTACTTCACTTGACCTTCACAGATATCCAGGCAGCAAGGTATAATAATGACTCTACATTTGACCACTGAGGAAATTTAGGCTCAGAAAAGTAAATGAATGAATGAATGAATGAAAACATTAAGTTCCTATGTGTTCAATATTGTTCTGTCTGAGAAAATATCCCCTCTCCCCTCCAAAAAAGCAAGCAAATCCCTTTTTCCCCCCAAGGAACTTCTATTCTAATAATAGAAGAATGGGGTCAGAGAAGGGTGTTTTAATATAGGGAGTCATAGCAATGACAAATAGAGTTTTAGGAAACTAACAATCATTTCCAGTACTCAAAGGATTCATTTGATTAGAAACATAAATTTTGAAATGGAAAGCATCTTTGAGGTCACTGAATCTTACTCCCTCTCTTTTTAAAGATAAAGAAACTGAGGCTGATAGAAATGAAATGACTTACTCAGATCTTATAAATGCCTGAGTCATTCTTTTAGCTGAGATCTTCCTCATCATGATTCCCAGAGTTAGAGGTAGAAAGTGGAAGAAAATCATGATAGGAAGTTGACAGAAAAGCATGGTGTATAAGGGTTGGATAAGCATAGTGAATTCCCACCTTTCAGAAGCCCAGGGCCCTACAAAGGGAATTTGGGTGACAGGTCCAAGTTTAGGGCCAAAAGGTAAGGATGAGGATCATTATAAGGCTCAGATCACACAACTCTGTAATGACTTGAATTGGGCATCAGCCACTTTAATAAGGCATTTAGATGGGTGCTTTTCCCATCACAAAGAAATAGTAATTAAGACACAATTTCATAGACTACTTTAGAAGCCAATAATTCTAGGCAACTTGCAGAACTATTGAATTCAGTTAAGTCAAATGCGTTTCCCATAACTGGGGAGGCCAAGTATCTCCTGTTCCTGAAAGATGTCCAGGATAGGCAACAATTAATCACACAAGCTGTCACACAGATGGGCTAATGGTGCTTGAGAACTACATGAGAGCAGACAAAGTTTCTCCCAGAGGTCTGAGTTGTGGAAGCCCCTCTAGCAAAAGAAGGAAAACAACCACTTGAGAGAAATGAAGGGCACAGATGATGGAAGAGAGTGATCTGGATTTGCTAGCAGGTTTCCAATTCAGTGACATTCATACTCAGTAGTGGCCAAAAACACTTAATGCAGGTTGGCAGCCTGGAGGTGCTCGGAGCAAAAAGAGACTTTGGTGGGCTTGGCATGGGTTTGAGAGCTCATTTTGTCTATACTACTAATCAGTAGTTTTTAGCTGGCAATCTGCATGGACTTTTGACAGCTTGAATAAACTGCAGGGAGTAAGGTATCCTATCTATTATATAGGCTGAGCCTCAAAGAAACAGGCATTCCATTTATAGCAAGCATAGTGCTATTTGATGTTTCCAAATGTTGTTCATCTGTACACTGACACCTCATTGTATTTCATGTTTATCCCCTTTTTAATAGCTAGTAACACTGCATTCACTCTGCTATGTCTATTTTCATTGTTTTATTCAACAAAGTTTTAAGTGCTTACTATGTGCAGAGTATTTGAATTTAATTTAATCAACTAGCATTTATTAAATACCTACTATATGCCAGACACTAGAAAGTCTTTGATGATATAAAGATGAAAGCAAAACAGTCACTGTATCCAAGGATCTATGCTGAACACTGGGGAAGACATGAATTTAGATAGTCTTTATCTCAGTCCTCTGGATGCTTCTAGTAAAGGAATAACCTGAAATAAACTAAACCTGTGATTTCATTAGTGGAGGTAAATTACTAACCTAGAGATTTCTTCCTCCACCAATGCACATTAACATTTTTTTCCTCCTTTTAATGATAGAGTCCCATGTTCACCAGAATGCATGAATAGGTAGATGAATGAATGAATGAATGAATGAATGATTGAAAGGAAAACTAAACTCATACTACATACTAGGTTTGTAAGAATGGGAGATAGTTCAGGTTCTCAAGAAATGTATATTCTTATGGGGGAGATAATACATTAGAAGAAGGGGATCAAGATACTGTAGACTTCAAAGTCTTATGGAAGATGAAACATAGAATACCAATTGATATGCTCTTTCCAGAAGTAATGATAGTGTTGATTTGGTTCCAATTTCCGGAGCAAAAAGTGAGAAAAAGTGGTAAGGTGGGCAGGGTATGAATGTGGCAGCAACAGAGAAAGAGGGCAAAGTGAAAAAAAAAAAAACAAACATGGCTGGATTCATGACTGACATTGACTAAATAGAGTCTTAGAATCAAGATGGGAGGAGGAGAGTTCCAAAACTTCCTCAGGGCATAGTCTCTGAATCCAACTCTTTCCATTATGCTACATTGACTCTTTTGACAAAATAAATAACCAAGTAGAAAAAAAAATGTGTCTCATAGAGGCCAATTAACTTGTTTAAAGCCACACTGGGAATATTAACCACAACAATAAAAATTATAACTAATATTGTATAGTATTTTAAAACAAGCAAATATATAGTGCATAGGGGTTTTTTTTACATTAAAATTTATACTTTATTTTTTAGCCCAATGCAATAGATGGAGAGCCAAGTAAGAAATCAGGAAAACATCTTCCTAAATTTAAATCTGGCCTTAGACACTTACTATCTGTGTGACCCTGGGGAAATCACTTAATTCTTCCTCAGTTTCCTCATCTGTAAAATGAACTAGAAAAGGAAAAAGCAAACCATGATGCCTAGTTGTTGTTTTTTTTCTTTTCCTTTGCCAAGAAAACCTTGAATGGGGTCAGGATGAGTCAGACACAATTGAAAACAATAGAACAGTAAAGCTTTTACTTTAAACTATACCTGTAAAGTTTTGTTTACTTTAAAATTCTGTATCATGTTAGTACCAACAGTTATCTTTTAGATATATTACTTCTAGAGTTATTATTCTATTTGATAGATATGGAAGCTGAGTTTGAGAGAGCATATGTGACTAGCTCAGGGTCACTTAGCTGTCAAATATCTGAAGTAGGGTCTGAGCTCAGTTCTTCTTGACTCTGAATGTAGCACTTTTCCCTTTTTCTCATTCTACTACTTTCAGGGATGTGATAGCCCTGCAGTTCTTTACCCAAGTTAGGTCACATTTGGTACCACATTTTCATCAAGATACTGATAAGGCTGGAGACTGTCCAAAGGAGTTTGATCATTATAAAGGGCTTTGACACAGAATGAAGAAAGGGTCTGTATTTATTATGATGAAAATACTTAGGGGAAGAATGATGTCTAAGTATTTGAAAGATTTTAAAAAAAATAGGTTTTTGATTTTTTTTCCTGTTAGACATCAGAGACTGGAAATGAGAGTAATAAGGAGAAGTTAAAAAGAAGTCAATTTAGGCCTAATATAAAGAATAAATTATTTAACTTTTGCAAATTTCCCATAGTCAAATGGGTTTCTGCTTAGCATATTAAGCTCCTTATTACCACAGGTGTTCAAGAGAGACAGGAATCATCATTTGTGTGAGCTGTTGTAGAGAAGACACCTGTTCAAGAATGGATTTGACTGGATTGACCCTGAGGTTCCTTCTAATTTTGAGGTTCTGTGACATCCAGCTGCTAAGGGAAGGCAAAATTGAATTCCCCTTTCACATTCAAACATATGCTCAAAGTCATGTTCATGGTTAAAACCATATTAATGTCTTTTAAAGTCAATTGAATAAATAGTTATTATGCCCCTACTTTGTGGAAGGCACTTGTATCTGAATTGGGCAACATACACAAAATGAAACCATCTCTATCTTTAAAAAGCTTTCATTCTTTTTTAAGTAATAAATAAGACATGAGTAAACTCAAAGTAGCAAGAAGTCATTTCAAGAGAGAGTACTCATGGTAGAAGGCGGCAGCTAAGCATGCTTTAGAGACAGAAGGAATTATAAGAAATACAGGTGAAGATAAAATCATGTCAAAGTCATGGGAGACCCCTTGAACAAAGACATAGAAATAATAAATCAAATGTCATGGGAAAAGAATGATTAGCAGGTCAATTGGTTAGGAAAGCATAGAAAAGAAAGAGTAAGAAAATTATAGAGGACTGGAAAATACATGGTAGGTGATAAACAATTAATTATTGACTGAATTCTGACTTCACTGTTTCTGCTGAAGATGATTCCATGTGCTTCATTGCCCAGATTTGAAAATTTGGTGTTATTTCTGCTTCTATTTTCCCCCTCATCACTCCATAGGCAATCAATTAGTCAGGCTCATTGATGCTACTCCACAGTTCTCACCTTTCCTTGCTCCCTTTTCTTTAAACCCATTTCCATGCTTCTAGTATTACATCCAAATTTCCTGTACATATCTTGTTTATATAGTTGTTTACATGATGTCTCCCTGAAATGATTGTGAACCCTCTGAAAGCACAGACTGTTCATGTCTTCCTTTTGATTTCTAGAATACAGTAGGTTCTTAATGAATGCTTATTTATTTGACTGCTCCTTTTCAGGCTCTCAACTGTTACCCCCTCTAATTGTTACAATAGCTTCCAAATAGGTCTGTCCAACAAGATCCTTCATTCTCCAATGTGTCCTTCAGGTCACCACCAGACTAATATTTCTCCTGAATAGATTTTTTTCCATGTGATTCTCCTATTCAAAAATCATCAATTTACTTCCTTTTATCTAACAGGTAAAGTTTAATGTATTTGCTTAGGATTCAAGTTTTTTTTTTTTTTTGTATTCTGGTTGCAATTTACTTTTTCTGTTGTCATACATTGTTCTCCCTTCCAGAGATTTTCCATATTATTTAAAGACCTTAGTCAAGAATGCTTTTAATGAATCTTCTATCTTCTTCCTACTCTACTTTTTCATTCTCTCTGCTTCTGAAGTCTTAAATATTTCTTCTCTACCTATATCACTGATGGAATTCTTCCTTTAAAGCTTCACTGTCCTATACAAGCCTTCCCAGGATACCCTACTCATTTATTACCTTTTCACTCTCAGGACATTGTTTTGTTTATCTCTTATGAATTCATTTTTTTTCAGCATAGTCACTTATTTGTAATATTTCCAAATCAGATTATGTCCTCTCTGAAGGCAACGGTTATATAGGTTAAACTTTGTACCTAGCAGAAGTCACTTGAAAATATTTCCATAAATGATGGCATTGTGAAGGCACAGTTGTTGACTTTACTGTTTCACCAATGCACTCAATAGATCCAGTGAAGAATGGGCTCTTACATACAGTATCTGGCAGAAAAGGCCATAAGCTATGAAAACTCGTGTTCTTAAGGGTAATTTAGGGCTTTAGAATAAGGAACATTATCTCTACTATACACTGTATGGAGCTGGTGATCCTTACCACTTTGCAACCATAGAAATTCACCGCTTTTCTATTTTAAGTACAACCTTTAGGAGTTCTTTTTAGCCAGTGGGCTTTTACAAAACTTGGCTCTTAATGTGTTCTTTTTAAACTAGAGCACTGCTAAATTCATCAAGCTAACTGTCTCTGGGCTATACAAAACAGTCCAAGTTAGAAGAGAGTGAACACTGACATAGTAAGGCATCTCACCAAGAAGCCAGAACAGTTGCAAAACCCCTTCTGTTTTCCTTCTAAGGTCAAAGATAGCAGCTGAGAATGAACCTTTGAAGAGATTTTTTCCAATTCTAGGTAGCCCTTGGCCAATGAAATCAGTTTACTCTAACCAAACAGAAATCATTCTACTGAAGGCTTTTCTCAGTGGTTTGTCTTTGAATAGCTTTGTTTCATACTGAGACTCTTTCATCCCACCCCTAATGTCTTAATTTTTCAAGTTTGCCTTCCTTCCTCTGGTGTGGCTGTCTTCTCTTGCTCTTTGGTAGGTCCCCTGGTAATTGCAGTTTAATGTCATAGAGAAGAGCCTCCTGAGTCTCCCTGGTCATTTTAAAAAGGCACAACTTTCCAAATTTCTCCGATTAACCAACAATTATTGATATTATTTTTCATTTTTTTTAGTTTTAACTACTTCAGTGAGAAAATGCAGGCATGTAAATTACACCCCTTCTCTCAAGTCAAGAACAATATAGTCTATTTCTTCCATGCCCTTAAAATTGTTTCTTGAAAATCATTTCTAAACATTTTAATAAAAATCTTTCACCACCTCTACATCATATTAAACTATTCTCCCCAAGTCGGGCATTACTCTACCTTGTTTGAAAGTTGTTGTTTGTCCTTTGTTTTTCAAGGGGACCAATGACATTTTGACTTTCAAGTGATTTGGATTGAAATGAGGCAGGGTTGAGAATTTGTCAGCCACACTCTCTCTCTTCAAGAATCATTGAGATCCAGTGGCAAACAGAAAGTTGGAGAGGATTGATTCTGGCCCAGAATGCAGTGAATGACCTTGGATTCTTGGATATCTGGCCACAGTTTTCCAAGGCTACATAGTGGGCACTTAATAAGTGCTAATTGATTGGTTGAAGTTACTTGCCCAGGTATACATGACTAGTTGCTGTTAGATGCAAGATTTCAAAGAAATAGAAGCCCACACATTGATGCCAGTGATCATTTTCTCTCCAAAAGTGACCAAAATGACATTTGAATGCACTTTCTTTGGACACATATTTCAGCAGTGTGATTTTTTTCTACTTTAATTAGATATTCAAATGTTCTTCCCAAATAGTAGACATGCTTTATATCCTTAAGCAACACATATAAATCCCTTCCTTTACAAATAAATATACATATGCATAACCCTAAATGCAACAAATCTTGTTTTCCTGTCCTTTTCATCATTAACTGAGCCATAAGAACAAGTCTTCAACAAGAAAATATACTTTACAAAGAAATAAGATTTTCAACTCTTGCCCCATTTCTCCACATGCATGGGGTCCCCAGTGCCCGAAATTCACTTGCTCAGTATCTCTGCTTCTTCAAAACCTTTTCCTGTTTAAATATCCAATTCAGTGTCATCTCCTCATTGAGATCTTTTCTCTTTCCCCAATCACAAATGCTTTCTTTTTATTTTCTATTTCTTAACCTCCAACTGTATGTGGCTATTCTTGTGTTCTTAAAACATTCTAGGCTGTGTCCTATTCATTAAGTATATAACATATGCTACTGTTGACTGTAAGCCCAAAGAGGGCAGGAATTATATCATTTTCATTTTGGAAGTAAAAGCACTTGAATAATATTTGGACATATGAACCAAATTTGCTTTAATCAGGGTGGGGAACTCTTAAAATGGAACATGGTATTTGTAGAGAGTTTTCTAAGACTTAGAGGATTTAACTAATCTGCCATGAGTTTCAAAAACAGTGTAAAATTTCACAAATAGTATCAATTTAATCCCTTATTCCTGACTCTAAATCTTGCTCTCTAACCACTGTGCTTGGTTGCATATTAATAGGAGGAACATAATAATGCTTAGCAAATTGAACTACATTTTGTAGCAGACTGGGTAAAGGAACTAAAATATATCCATGAATTGACCAGATTTTAATGAGGCAAGTTCAGAGTTTTATTCCCAAGAGTCTATAAAATTTCATTCTTCAAATTTTCCATCCAAGACTGCCAGGCAGTCCAAGAAATGAGAATAGAAGATTAAAAAAAAGAGCTTGTCCCTAGAGTAGTGACCATACAAAGTAACTTTGCTGCTCAGCCATTAGGAAAGCTTGGTTAATTCTCCAATAATTGCTGTTGTGGATATTCTGGCCCTGACCTATACAATCAAGGACTGAACACCTGCCACCCTGATAGAGGAAAGAATCTGTAAGCCAGCCTGTTGGGATTCCCAAGTGGCAAGCAAAGCCATTTTGACACGGAACAATGGCTGTGTGACTAGTTTGATTAAAAAGTGAACTTTGCTAAAGTTGGCAGAGAAAAGCAGAATCCTCTTTGGAGTTTGATCCAAGAGTCACTCTTCCCACCAGAATGAACATATATGTGTGTGTATAGGTATGGACACATATATACACACCTAGACATATATGCCTGCATGTGTGTATATAGAGAGGCTTACGGACAGATGTGCATGTGTATTTATTACATGTATGTGTGCTTATATGTATATAAACCTTCATAGGCATATCACATATGAATCATAGTGCTGTGTTCTGGGTACCCTATTCCATTACAACTGACCAGTTAGAGTGTGTGGCAAATCACTTTCATCTCTGTATCCCTAGGAGGAGCTAGGTGGCTCAGTGTATAGAGTGTTGGTCCTGGAATCAGGAAGACCTGGGCTCACAGATATGCAAGTATGAACAAATTGCTTAGTCTCTGGACAAAAGGATCCACTGAAGAAAATGGAAAATCTCTCTGGCATCCTTGCCAAGAAAAACCCCATGAGGTCACGAAGAATAGGATATGACTGAAAAACAACAACAAATATCTAGAGTAACCAGAGGATAAAAATGATTCCCTAGAAGCCATCTAGATCAATCTCTCCATTTAACTTTTGAGGACACTGAGTCTCAGAGAAGTCACTTGGAGAGTCACACATCTAAATCCATGGGATCGTGAGTGGCAGAGCCAAAAACTGAACCCAAGTCCCCTGATTACAAATCAAATACTACAGCATAAGAAAGGTAATCAGAAATGTAAGGGATCATGACAGTTATAGTTTGTTTGTAAGAACTAGGAATGCTAACCCATTAGAATGAAAATCTGGGGGAATGAATACATTGTAGCTATTTTCAAATTTTTGAAGAACTGTCCCAAGAAAGTGTCCAGACTTATTTTGCCTGTTTTCAGAAGGAAAAAATAAGTACAAAGATATTCTTCATACAGAGATTTCATCCTCCACATAAAGGAAAACTTCTTAACAGTTGCCCAAATGACTTTCGTCTTGAAACAGTTGATATCAATTATAGTAGTGGTTATACTCTTTGACTTTTGTGATTCTCCTAATGATGGCTTGGGGGTATCACTCAGAGGCACAGTCTGTATAGTCTCCTTTTAGTCTTTTTCTCCCTCTGTTTCTTTTTCTAGTAAGAATTGTTTTATTGCATCTGTATCTCCAGCACTTATCACAATACCTGCCACATAGTAGGAGCTAAGCAAATGTTCTCTGAATAACTTATTTGTGGTGTCTATGCTTTATTATGATTTGTGATAGAGGTTTCAAACCCTAGAACTGGAGTTACAGTCTGGGAAATTGATGGAGTCTCAGCCATAGCAGGGGAGGGGCCCCCATGAGATGTTCTGGAATCTTGGGAGAGCAAGAGTTTCTGTCAGGGAGAGGCAGTTAGCTCTAAATCCTGAGACAGCCTAAGGAAAGATCTGGTCAAGACTTTGTTCCTGAGGAAAACTTACATCTTACTCCCGGTGATTTGGACACCCTTCCCCCTACCAATTCCCAACTGAAGGGGCAGTTGGAGAAGACAGCCAAGCATCTGACAAGCTCACCTCACAGCTCCTGGTGCCCTAGGTCAGATCTGTGACTGTGGAACAAGACCAGAGCCATCCAAGCCTGAATCTTTCAGGGGTTCAAAGCTGCGAAGGCCTGGGTTCCCCAACTTGAGCAGGGAGGTAAGGGTAACTAGAATAGGGACACCTTTTCCCCTCTTTCCTCACAAAAAAACATTTCCCTGTGTTATTCCCAAATTGATCAGGTAGAATAAAGTTTGTCCTCTTTCCCCAACTCTCTCTAGTGTGAGTGGGAAACAGTTCCAGATTAAGGGGGAGGGTAACTCTCTCTCTCTCTCTCCTGACAGACTAACCCTCTATTACAGATTGTAAAGAGGATGTGCAACATGCATAAATGCTAACATATCGAGAGAATAAATTTATACCTTGTTAAGTATCCCTGGATTCATTGGAGTTCATCAAATATTGACTTTTTGGAGAAATTACTTCTCTGTTTATTAGTCTTGATGATCTTATACTACCTTTCCTGTCTGAGAACATCCTTTCTTTTCTCTAAAATACAAAAATAGCATGATTCATTTCTTAGCAGTCTTGACTTTTCTGTTAGTAATCTTCAAAAATTTATACTGGTTGCATCTATTTTAGTTTTTCTTTTCCAATTCTGGAGATTTACATAAAAGGACCTGGATACACATGCACGTAGGTACCTTTGCAAATGACAAATGTTTTATGTTTTATACACCTATATACATGCAATCACACAAATGTGTTTACTTATTTCACTCTATATTATTTCATATTACATTCCCATCCCCAACACATACCATATTGCTCTTTGAATTCCTTATATACTAAGCTTAACTATTTAACTTAAGTTGACTAGTATTTATGCATGACCTCAAAGGAATATGTCTGCATTGTACACACCTACATAAATACATGCATGCCATATATACCTATGTATATGTATGCATATATATGTGTGCATATGTATATATTGTAAAAATAGACTCTAATACAGGACTACAATCCCCACAAGCCTTTGCTTCACTTCCCCAAAATGCTTCTTAATCTCATAGGAATTCTGAGGTGGGCCGAGATCGAGGAAGGATTTAAGCTGGGGGCAAAGTTTTTTGGGGCTTCTTTTGGACTTCCATTTTGGAGCAGATGCGTCTCTTCCATGATATGAGGTTATCTGGCCTAGGCCTCTGGCCTAGGCACATGTTTTTACTTATTCTGTATTTTCTTTAATCTTTAACCTTTAATAAACCTCTAAAAAATATAATACTCCTTGCAGAGAGACACTAATTTCTACCTGCCTCAGTCTCCCCATATTCCTAAATTTTAATTGTTACAGATGGCGACCACTAGATTGGATGAGAACTTCTCAAATTTTTTAGCCTAGAGAATTTTTTTTAAGCCACGTATCCTCAAGATGCCTTTTAGAAAACCATCTTGATCAGCTCCTGCCTGCAGCCCTCTCTGGCTCCTGCTTCTGCTCCTGGCCTCTCATCTGGTGCCAGAGCTCCTGGCCCTGTTTGTCTGCACTCCGGCTCCTGGCCCTACCCACCCCAGTGGTCTGTCTCTCACCCATCTGTCCTCCGACCCAGACAGCTCATCACCCAGATCCTTGGAGCAGATTGCTCAGGACTCATTTTGACCAGCTGGTAACAGTATTGGCCATGTGGGCAGAGGGGAGAGACGAGAGGGAAAGGAGAACAGGCAATTTTCCCTTAGGCTAAGCCTCTGAGTGGACAGGGGTATTGATTCCACATGGGCGGCCTGGGCTCCACGTGGACTGGGGCAGGAGGAGGTATCAGAGCAGAGGAGAGAGAAAAGGGAGAGGAGAAGAAACAGATTTTTTCAAACAGAAACTTAAAAAGCAATGGGCTGTTTAAAAGGATACTTTTTGACTCTTCTGGTAATTTCATTGACTTCACCTGCCTGTCAGGGAGAAGATTCAGCCCAAAGATTCAACTTTAACTTTGAAGGGGCAAATGGGTGGCTCAACGAACTGGGAGCCAGACCTGAGGACATTTAGTCCTGGGTTAAAATCTGGCCTCAGATACTTCCCAGCTGTGGGGCCCTGAGCAGACCCCTTAGACCCCATTGCTTAGCCCTTACCACTCTGCCTTCTGACAATAGACATTTAAATGGATAAGAACCCAAGGAACTTTGAAGCGACTAAAGGCTATATTCTAGGGCATTTCAGACTCCAATGGTTTATAAAAATCGCTGACTCTATTGTATTTTTCCTGATTGTTTTGTTTAACTTTGTGATTTTAAGTTCATATATTACTGGATTGAATATTATTATGTTACACTGAAGGTTGATTGAATTTATTTTTAATGTACTGAGTTTTTAAATTCTGTTGTTTTTCCCCTATAACTGTGCTGAACAAATATTATTGTAATTAAGCCCATATGAAAAAAAAAACAGCCTTTCTATTTTGACTTTGTAAATTATCACATAGATGGACTTCAGGACTGGTTATAATTGTAGAACAACCTTTGGAAAATTAATGTGCTAAATATCTCCCATGATTTTATGATTGTTAAAAAAAATTACAAAAATCATATTTTAAAAATCTCTGTCTATTTTTGCCTGCCCCTACCACGAGGTAAGGCTCATTCTAGTAGCTGAAGTGATATGTACTTTATAAACCCCAACCTTCCCACATGTGAATGGAAGTTGGGCAGTTAATCTCAGGGCATTTGTACCCCTAAAAAGCCTCCAGAAAAAGGAGCACCCCTTTATTTATACTCTTCAGCTCACTACTTTACTTGCACCAGAATGATATATAGATTTCTTGATTATGTTCTAAACCCAAGATGAGTTTTAAAATATGTTTAAATACCAAGGTTGAAAGATTGCTATGTTTGTAAAAATTGTGACAAATGTCCATCAATTCATAGGTTTTAAAAATGTCATACAGCAACTTATGTGAAATATGATAGTGTGTTTGTTTGCTATTGCAATTAATTGGGCTATTGAGAATTTTGGGGATTTTGATAACTACATATTTGTACTACTGTATTTTTAAAAATGAAAAATTATTAACCTTGTTCAATTCATTTGCCTTCCACTCACAGTGATCATGGCCAGATATTAAGAGGAAATAGATCTCATTTTTGGCGAGAAAGCCTTGTAATCTTTATTTTCTTAGCTGACACAGAGTGTCAATGATTATAAGCTATATTTTTGAATTTTTAAAGCTCTTTTATTATTATATTTTTCTTGCATGTGCAATATACTTTTTCAGTTTTTTTATTATTTTTTCTCTCCTTTTTATATTTGAAGCACATGTCACCAGCATTTAGATTTTCTTTAACTTTTTGACTTTTCAGTGCTACAAGTTTGAAATACATTTGCTAATGCATGCCCTAAGAAGCTTGTGACTATAAAAACGGTGCTACTAATTATTTAAATAAATTATGGGACTTTGCTTAATGATTCTGTCTGATTCCAGGACAAGATATACACACAAGAGCCATTGCACAGAGCCAAAGAAAGGCCAATCCAGGATGGATTGATGCACGTCTAGGCCTATACAAAGGTCTTGAACCTAGTGTGAAGACTCGAGGTTACAATGTTTATCATTGCTCGACATAGGCTTTCCTTGTATCCACACTCACTCTGAAAATACTCACAGACGAGTATCCCCGAAACCTTGGCTCCTATAATCTGGTCCCCTTTTCTGCCTTCCATAGTGTGGTACCTTTCTGTAGTCCTGGCTATTGACTGGGTAAATGCATCATTGCTTAGATCATTTTGATTGGGCCCTGATTCAAGGACCTATTATAGTTTTATTTTTCTTTTTACTTGGAATTTTTACACATAACACTTTGATAGTCTATATTTTCATCCAGAAATTTTTTCTTTTCTTTTGGATTTTTCTGATATCTTTTTAATATCTCTTGCCAATTGATTCATATACCTCAGCCATGCATCCCTAATTGATCCCAGTTTTTTAATCACCCTCTTAACGGGGGGAATGTAAAAAAATATTATTATTTAAATTGCAAAGTTTAAATTCCTTTTCAGAAGAATTTTAGGTAAAGAAGATGCTATCTCTCTGAATCCAGAACTGAACTGTTGGAGAAGCCATCATGAAGAAGCCTCCAGATCACAAGTTGCACAAAATTGAACTTTGGGTGTGGTTGATTGAACATTTATCTGTATGTAAACTTTAATGCCAAAAGGAACTGCCCCCTAACTGGCTTTCTGTCAATGGGTCCAGTAATTATTGGTTTTGTTCTTTTTTTTTCTTATCCTCAAACTATTGTAATCTTTAAATTGATTATGTTTTTATGATCCTTTGGGGAAGGACTTCTTCCCAGAGGATCAAATGGAGAATGTAAAAAATAGACTTGAATAAGCCTTTGCTCCACTTCCCCAAAATGCTCCGTAATCTCAGGGGAATTCTGAGGTGGGCCGAGATCGAGGAAGGATTTAAGCTGTTGGCAAAGGTTTTTGGGGCTTTTTTTGGACTTCCATTTTGGAGCAGATGCGTTTCTTCTGTGATGTGAGGTTATCTGGCCTAGGCCTCTGGCCTAGGCACGTGTTTTTTCTTATTCTGTATTTTCTTTAATCTTTAACTTTAATAATCCTCTAAAAAAATATAATACTCCTTGCAGAGAGAAACTAATTTCTACCTGCCTCAGTCTCCCCATATTCCTAAATTTTAACTGTTATAATATATGGGTGTATATACTCACATATAAATAGGCATATACTAAACTGAGAGGGCATAAAACAAAACTAGGATTCAGAATGTTGCTTTTACCTGCAATTGTTTCAGGTAGACATTCATTTCATATAAGTCTATCGTGTTAGAATAAAATAGGATTTCTTTTCTGAGCTCCAATAAAGAATGAGCTTAGAGCTCAAAGGCATTGATCAAGCATTTAAACATAAAATCTGAGAATTTCAGAGATGGGAAGTCATATTCCATCTCTACCCCAATGTGGGAATATTTGCTTTGCTTGGGGTCAGAAAGCATACATAGGATTAATGGGTGAAAGTTGCTGGGTAATAGATTTTAGCTTTTTATAAAAGGGGAAAGAAATTTAACAATAGTAATAGTTAACAATTATTTAACAATAATTATTTATTAACAATAAATAGTTAACAATGTTAACAAAAATAACATTCTAAAATGTTATTTTAGGAATAACAATTCCTAAAAGTGGAATGGGTAGCCTCAATGGTCTCTAAGCTTACTATCTATAGAAAATATTGTGATAATTTGGAAGAGGTTTAGTTGTGCCTATAATCATTTAATTAACAAATCGTCTTCTCTGTAGAACATTTACCACTATCATAGCTGAAGCAATTGAAGGAGACGTTAAATACATTAACCTGACCTTTTTTTTGTTGAGATAGATATGGACTCCGACTCTTTTTAGATAAGATATATTCCCTGATCTCACTGAGTCAGTGGTCTGCTATGTGAATGTGACTCATGGAAATGGCCAAACCATGTCATGTATTGTATGAAAAGTATAGCAGAGATAAGCATATGGGAAGGTCAGAATCAAATGGTGCCAAAATCAGGGAAAGCATTCTAATTGTAGCATTTGAGCTGAATTTTAAAGGATGCATAAATATGCAGAAAAGGGAAAATTGTGATTCATAAAATCAAAGAATCTTTTCTGTTTGACACATAAAGGCTCTTAACATGAGCCTGATACATACATACATATATATATATATACATATATACATACACATACACATATTATATATGTATGTATTAACTCATAAACATGTACTTTACTCTTGTGTGTCCTGCTTCCTTACAGAAAAGAAAAATGCGGTGCAATAGGAAAACTAGAATGAGAACCATCAATCTATATGCCCCTTTACCCAAAAAGAATAGAATTTCTTAGAGGGCAAACACTGGTTCGTTTTTGTCTTTATAGCTCCATCACCTAAATAGCTGCATGATAATATGAAGAGAAAACTAATCTTCCAGTCAGGAAGACCTGGATCCAAATTCTCCTTCCAACAGATATTAGTTTTGTGACCCAGGCTCAGTGCTGTGAGCCATTTTGCAGAATTACCAGGTGCAGAGAAAGTCCCTCTCCTGGAAGGAGAAGTTCCCTCACCTAGTGTTTTCTACACTACTGAAAATTATAAGATTAGTTCATATTCCTTGAGCCAGGACACGGTGCAGTTCTCAGCATGTGTTGGCAGTTAGTAGCTACTGGTTGCATCAAATTGAATTAAAAGAAATAAAATCATCTAAATTTAGGTTGATTATGGAAGAAGACAGAAGGATCATCACTTTTTCATGTTTTACACAGCATATTTCTCTTAAGAACAACAAATATGTACACTGACAAAGTAGACTCAGATGATCAAAGCTGACTCATCTCCCATGATACTACTCTTTTGGTTCACTATCCCGGTAATCTAGAACACATATGTTTCCATAAATGTTATCTAGTTGCTTTCTTTCAAATACTGTATAAATATTAGTTACAATGATTATTATTATGATGGTTTATATTGTAGTAATAATAATAATATTAACATAAATGCTTAATTATCACTCTTTATCTTACCTTTATCATATATAAAGTCAGCCAACACATACTCAAATGTCTATAATATGTAGCATTTGAAATATTATCCTTCAGTTTTAAAAGAATTAGAGAAAAATGTCAGCTGGAAAAACTGCCTTTTAACATCCACTTCCCACAGGGTAAAAGCCATTGTGACTATAATATTGGAAACAGTTGAAGAATTTGACCCTGGATCTAGCCACTTTGATTTTGGTCTCAAACTTCTGCCATTATCTACCATCCAGCCCTCTAAAGAGTTTTTGTTTAATAAAAAATGGGAAATGGCTCATCTCAGAATGAACTGTCAGCTCAATACAGAGCTGAGGAAGCTTGGAATAGACATCTAGATGGAACTCATTCAAAAAGAATGAGCATCATCTCAGCTTGATTTGCACTATTTATCAAATCCAGTTACAAGACCTCAGAGTCATCTTCAACTCCTAACTTTCCCTTAATGCCTTGTTATCAGTCACTTACCAAGTTTTACTGAGATCACTTCTGAACATTCTATGTTTCATCTCCTTTCTCTCCATACACGGACACCAATCATTCATTTTCAATCCCTCATCACCTCTCCTTGGATTATTGCAGAAGCCTCCTGTTTGACCTTTCTCCCTTCACCAAAACATTCCACATGGCTAGACTCGATCCTTTCCTTCTCCAATTCAATAAACTCCAGTTGTTTCCTTTTTGGGGGATAAAACATAACTAT
Organism: Monodelphis domestica; assembly: GCF_027887165.1. NCBI lineage: Eukaryota > Metazoa > Chordata > Mammalia > Didelphimorphia > Didelphidae > Monodelphis > Monodelphis domestica. The sequence continues at coordinate 51,978,928 of NC_077232.1, forward strand.
TTGGCTTTTACACTTTCCCCCACATGACTTTTACCACTTTTTAATCATACATGGCTCTCCTTTTTTTGTCCTTCTACAGTATTACCAAACACTTGATTATCCTCTTATATGATATCCTGTTTTTGCATTGACCATCGCCCATGCCAGGCATATATTTAACCCTCACTCCTGGCCTATAGAATAAGTGAATTAGATATTTTCAAAGAAATAAAATACTTCAGTGGTTATCCCACCAATAGCTGAACAGAACTGCCAAAGTTAAAACACTTACCATGTGTCATACAGCATTTGCTTGAAGGTCTTCAATGAAAAGTCATCTACTCCATGCCAAAGCAGTCTATTACACTTGTAGACAGCTCTATTAGTTAGAAAATCCTTCCTGACTTGAAGCCTAAATTTACTCCTTTGTAATATACACTCACTGATTCTGGTTCTGCCCTCTGGGGATAAATTGAACAATCTTATCTTCCCATTCACATGTCAGCTTTTAAAATATTTGCACAGATCTCAGGGCTCAGCTAAGTCTTTTCTTCTATAAGTTAAGCATATGTCATTCATTCAATTGATCCATATATGACATGAGCTTAGGGCCCTTCACTATAAATCATAGCACCCAGAACTGAATCCAATACTTCAGTTAAAGTGTGATGATACCAGAGTATTTCTTACTTTCTTCAGGACTATACTCAAACTCAGGCTTCTATAAGACATCTTTTTCTCTTAACCCCTTCAGATACGATTATCTCTTATCTGCCTTTACTGTATTTATTTTTATATATTTATTTTATACAATTTATTTTATATAATTATGCTTTTTAATTTTTCATTTATTTATTTATTTATTTTTATAGAATTCTGCTTTTACCTCCCCCAGATAGATTACAAGTTAGTTGAGGGAAAGGAAAGTTTCATTTCTATCTTGGTAATTCCAAGACCTTGAATGGGATGAAGTAGGTACTTAATAAATGCTTGGCGACTGACTAATTTTCTTTCAAATCTCAACCTATATTCCACTACAGAATAAAACCTTTCTCAGTCCCTCTAGATACTAGCATAGCCATTCTTAATCTGTGTCTATGATTATATTCTGAGAGATGAATTTCCATATAATTGGTTTCTCTCACAATCATTTAAAATATGAATTTAAAAACTCTATTATGTGAAAGAATCCTCAGGCTTCACCAATTGCTAAAGTAATCCAAGACCCCAAATGTAAAGAACCTATACATGCTAACTCCCTCTCACTTTCAATCCCAAAATTATTTTTAGAGAGAAATCACTATAGAGAAGTGTCTCATTTTCCTCATCACCACCAGCAACATGCCCTGACCCAATTTTACCAGTGGGCACCAAGGAGGGGAAGAATCTCTAAGGTTCTACTTCTGATTCAAAACTCACAAACACTTTCAAGGGAGACAAGGCTGTGGAAATGGGGGGGGTAGTCATATCTACCAATAGTCACTCAAAGGAAAGGCAAGTCATTCTAGTTGAAATAGCAAGACAGAATGAGAGAAACTAAATGGAGGCAAAATGTGGCAGTGGTGTCAAACTACCTTGGCCACCATCTTTCCTCAGAGCATGATGGGGACCACCTGGGAAGCTAAAACTAAGAGCCTTTAGTGCAACAAGTACCAAAAGGGTCCAAAAGTTTAACCTCAGAAACTCATATTTTTTTTCAGCAGAAAGAACATTAAAGAAGAGTCACCATAATCTGCTTTCCACTATTCCTTAGTGACCACAGAATATTTCTTTCTAACTTGCTGCTGAAATCCTTATAGATATCAGGGACGTTTTTACTTTTCTCTTTGTATCCTTAGCTCTTAGCAAAGGGCTTTGTACTTAGTAAGTGCTTAATTAATCTTCATTCATTCACTTACATATTTTACATGTATATATGTATAAATATATACAAACAAATATACCTGGAATTATAGATTATATAGAGAAAGATGAATAGCTTTTGCACATTTAAATATCTATATGTAAATCTGATGTATGTGCTTTCTCTTGGATAGGATATAAACTTGTTGCTATTCAGTCATGTCTGATTCTAAATTACACAATTTGTGTTTTTCTTAACAAAGACACTGGAATGGTTTACCATTTCCTTCTGCAGCTCATTTTATAGATGAGAACCCAAAGCAAAGAGGGTTAAGTGATTTGCATAGGATCACACAGTTAGGAAGTACTTGAAGCTGGATTTGAACCTGTCCTAATGGCCTCCAAATGATGTTATGAGAATCACATGGGGCCATGCACATGGAAATATGTTGTTAATTACAACAAGTTAGATCAATATGAGGCATTTTGAGCATGAAGACTTTTCACTAGCAGATCCTTTTAGATTATAAATATGTTACCTCTAACTAATGATCACTATCCATTACTACATTTTAATCAGTTCATCAGTTTAGGCAGTGTTGAGGTGAATTTTAAAGAAAAAAGAACATGGGACACTGGTTATGATGCAGTGTGGCATGGAGAAAGGAAAGATTGGGAGTGACCTTGAAGTGCCAGGGGACAAGGTAAAGGTATCAGAATGTATGAGAGGAAATAGGGTAGAGGACACTAATAAGACAGTGAGGCCCACCAAAAACTAACTTTTCTTACTTCATAAATCTGCCATAAATGAGCCCTACCAATTTTGTAAGACACTTCTGATTAACAGTACATTTAATGAGCTGTCTTGTTCTCAAAATTATTGCAACAGTCAATAAGCCAGTGAAAGTCCATGAAGCAAGAAGGCAGTAGCTAATGGAAGAGTCCTAACAAGGGCATCAATCTCTGTCCAACTTTTCAGATGCCTTTTAAGCGGTTGAAAGAAGGAGAGGGAGGCCAGTTCCCTGGGTTGGTATTTTGGGCTGGTGTTTTGGGTAGGCACATTTCCATGGCGGTTGTTGAGATAAATGTTTTGGAAGGAGATAAATTTAAAAAAGAAGAAGAAGATTTAAAACATTGTTTCAAAAGAAATTTTCATGAAATCCTCCTGGGGAAGATTTTATACCTTTGAATTTTTTTGCAAGCTATTAGAGGTTATACACAAAAAATAAATGAAAGGGCTGTATGATGACTATTGAAAAATCAAGGGTTTATAGATGAAGAGCTGAAGAGGTCTCCATTAGCTATCTAGTCCAACCCCTCAATTTATAGAGGTAGGTCCAAGGCTCCTAAGTGACTTGACCAAGTAATATAGGTTTTTTCACATTTGGGATTTGAACCTAGAATCTATATGCTTGCCCTTGCACTATACCATCCTGTCCTTCATTCTAGAAGGAACCTTGACAACATCTTCTGACTTTCTTCTTGATTTCCTTGTTGTCCTTGAGTCAGAGGTCAGTGAACCTTTGTAGTTAGTGTTAGAAGGATGCCAAAGACATCCAAGAAGTAATAAAGGTGCTCACTGACTGAGCAGAATGATTATTCCATTCCCTGTGGTTACCCTATGCACCTGAGGATAAAACCTTCCAACTTCTGCCATCTCTTGTATCTCTTGCAGAAAGGCCCATTCCAAAATGATTTTCCAGGATGAGCCATTTGATTGACATACAGCTATTTTAATAAATTGCTCCACTATCTCTACTGTACAGTTCTTTCTTCAGCGGTAGAGAGCTCTCTCATAAATCTCTGTTATCTACTGTATCAAAACTGGGTGATCAATCATGCTGATGAGAATGCAGCTCCAAAAGTCTTTAATATAAGGCTGCCACTGTAACCATTCCATGAATAATAAATCCTCATTTCTTGTGCTCTAATCACCTTACTGATATACACATAAAGATGAAGTCTAGATTTTTTTTTTTACTACCAGTAAAAACCAATAGCTCTCAATTACTAGTCTCTACAAAAATATCAGGTTTCGGTTAACAAATATAGTGTCCATTAATGTTTCTTTTCTAAAGGTCCCATGATCCATAGTTCATTTAAAAGGCTTTAAACCAGACGTAGTAATATTCTGCCTATGAAGGTAATCCCTCATCTTTCTGTTGCTATCTCTTTATGACTGAAGTAATCAATTTTAAAGCCTCATCTCTGTTAGAATGGGATGACATATTTCACGATTGTTCTGTGTACTGGTTCAGGTGGGTGAAAGGGGGAGGAGAGACACGTGGTATTTTCCTGTCTATCCTAAAGCTGCTTTGAAAATTAAGGGGGATGATCATATATATTCTCTAATAGTCAGCGCACATGGGCTCATAATGATCATAAGTCTCCACCTCCAAAACCTCTCCTACTCATTTTTACATGTGGAAACTGAGGTCCAGAAAGATATAATATTTTCCAAGACCCCCGATTTAGCAAATGTCAGAGAAAGCAAGTAAACAGGTGGATATTTCATATCCACCACTTTTACTAGCAAAACATGACCCTAAAAAATAAAAATGATGTAGGGCATGTACTGACATCCCTGTTCTGAACTCTCCTCCTTTCTTCTCTAATACTGAATGTAGATACAGTAACTGCCCTCCAGTTCCCATTCTCTTCAGTCAGCTACACTGAAGTCTCTGGGAGACAGTGATGGGCTTACTTTTATATTTGCTTAGCATAATGACCAGCACAGGATAGGTGGCTACTAAAAACTTGCAGATTGATAGAAGGCTGGACTGGAAAGAAGACCTGAGTTCAAATACTAACTTGGTGACTTCACATCTTTCTCTCTACATTCATTACTTCAAATGCAAAAGAGGCATAGTAATAGCATTAACCTCATGGAGTTGTTGTAAAGATCAAATGAGGTAATATATGTAAAGCAAAATAGAAATAACTAGCTAATACTGTTGTTATTAAAGAAACAGAAAGACTTTGGACCACAAAAAGATATATAATCTTGGCCAAGGACAGATGAATTCTATTTTTAAAACTGCAGAATGGAGACTCTCACTTTAAGAAACTTGAAGAAAGGCAGAAAGAGCTAGGACTCTTCTGACATTCTACGATTGCCTTCACTTATTTCTGCAGAATTCCTGCAGAGATCTGTTCCTTTAGCCTAACACTGGGATTTGAAAGCATTAAAACCGATGAATGAACTGTCATCGCGTCTGTCTCCATCCTATCTCCACCTGCTCCTGCAGGGCACACCTGGACTGAACTGTTTCACATTAGAATAAGAGATTGAGTTGCCATGCATACCCCTGCCTCTGGGTACCAGCTATCTCTCCAGTATATGTCACCAGATAGAGCTAGAGAGCTCCATTAATTCAAATGACATTATGGCTGTGGAGGTAGGCTCAGATGGATGGAGAACATAGAATTCTGAACTAGTCTGCTGTTTCCTAGAAGATAGGCAGACAGATATCCACATATATGCATTTGTGCGTGTGTGTTCACATATAAACACCCACATACACACACATCCCAATCTATGTTACTCAAAATTTTCCTTTTTCTTCCCCTTGCTTTCTTGATGTGCAGAATATTCATAGTGTTTAATGAAGGAAAGCCAAGCCAAAAATTCTGTGCATTCCTCAGTAGTTGCCCTAATGGCAGATTGGCAAGCAAGTTGAAAACAAAGTTCTTCCAAATCAGTCTAACCCATTTCAATCCAAAAAAACCTTTATTAAATACCTATTCTACCCAAAGCTCTGTGCTTGATATTCCATTCTGAAAAACAAAAAGAAAAGAGGGAACAAGTAAACATGTACATTTTGCTGGGGAAGAGTTGTAGAAAAATAAGTAGATAAATAGATCTATAAAAGAATAAGTCAACTTGGATCTATTTCATTGATATGGGAAATTCCAAAATGAGATGACTTCCTCTATCAATGCAGGTGAGAATTTTTTTCTGAACTTAAATATAGCAACCTACCCAGAGGAAGTATTTGCTAAGGAAATTAGCAGTCTGGCAAAATAGGGTAGCTAGATAACCCAGTGTATAGAATATTGGGGCTGAAGTCAGAAAGGCTTTGAGTTCAAATATAGCATCAGATGTTTGCTGTGTGACTCGGAGCAAGTCCTTAAGTCTTGTTTACCTTGATTCCACATCCATAAAATGAATTAGAAAAGAAAATGGCAAACCACTCCAGCATCTTTGCCTAGAAAACCTCAAGTGGAGGGAAGAGTCAGACACAACTGAAAAAGACTCTACAACAATTAGCAAAAAATAGGATTAAATATATATGTTTGTTTATACACACATATACACACAGATATATATGTAGTATACCTCACAGTAAATTAATAATTTTTACAAACTCAAATAATTAAGATCATATAATTAAAATGTTAGAAACTAAGTAAACCAAGTAATTTCCTTAGCAATTCTTATGGCTAAGGTAACCTATGTTTTAGAGTTTATTTGATATTATTATGAAGTTTGAAAATTTCTTCTTTTATGAAATGCTTAAATTTGCATATCATCCTTGTATAGTGGTCATGATGATCTCTATATTGTTGCATTTTAAGAATTCATGCTCCCTTTATGGGCATCAGTTTGATTATTATTTTTTCAATCTATTTTTAATTGATACCAACAATCTTTGATAATTTTTAGTTTATAATAAGATCATGAGTATTAAATATCTAAGTGGCATCTACTGTGCTACATGATGAGGACACAAAAAATAAACAAACAAAAAAAAAACAAATCAAGGAGCCATCAAGAAGCCCATAAACTAATGTAGAAAAAGAGGGACAGTTTCTAGCTGTGTGACTGAGGCAAATCACAACCTCTTCCTTACCACTCTTCTGTCTTAGAATTGATTTTAAATTTGCATAACTGAATATAATAATCAATAACAATATTATATTTTATAAAATTTTATTAATAATATCTAAAGTAAAAGAACTACCTAAATTCAGCCCAGTCATAAGAGAAAGAGAGCATGGGAGGAGCTCCAGTCACATAAATACAATCGCGTAGTCTCGCAAATGTGGAGGCACAGGAGAGATTAAAGAAAATTTTGGGAAATATTGTGGGGCTCCTGGGAGATTCTAATTAATACAAGTATTGATTCTAAGACATGAGGTAATGGTTTAAGCTTTTTTTTAAAAATTGCAATCCTCAGTATTATATTCAGTCTTTTGTTGTACATTATTCTATATTGTGGTATTTTGTACTATCACCATTCAGGATTTTCTCTCTTTTATGATGGTCATAGCATAGTGTGGCGTGATCCTGACTATGATTCCTTGGTACTTGAACATTCTCTATCACTGCTTTTTTTATTGAAGGAGAAATTCTGGATTTTGGTCACATTATATTTTTTTCCTAAAGCTCTATTTGTACTTATAAAATTATTCCTTTATTCTAAAAAAAAAAAAAGAAAAAGAGACAAGATAATATTCAAACAGCTATGTAAAAATAAACTATATACAAGATAAAATAGAGATAATATCCAATATAAGACATGAGAATTAAGAAGGGCTAGAAAATATTTTTTCAAAAGATGGCATTGTAACTGAGATTTGAAGGGACCTAGGCAAGCCAGGAGATAGAGATTCATAGGGAGAGTATTCTAGGAATTAAGGAAATCCAGATAAAATGCAGAATTGGAAAACATAATGTTTTTATTTGATGAACATTGAGGAGGCTGAAGTCATTGAATAGTAGAATCAATGCATGGAGAGGAGTAAGAGCTAAGAATATTGACAAGATAAGAAGGAGCCTGAGTTATAAGGACTTTAAAAGTCAAATGATGAATTGTATATTTTCCATCTAGATTTTACTATATTAAGATGTTTTCCATAATTGTGGGTTTATTTTGTAACCTACAAATTGTAATAGACAATAATTTTCTCAATTATTTTCTTTGCTGATTCTCTAAGGTATTCTAAGCAAATAATAGTTCTACAAGCAAATATGGATTTTTTTTACACTACTTTTCCTGGATTTGTGTCTTTAGTTTCTATTTCTTATTTGATTGTTATTAACTAATTTTGCTACCTTCATTTTATTGGATTTAGTTTATGTACATTCATAATTTCCTTCATTTGTGTCTCCTTAAAAAGTCATTATATTCTGTCCCTTTCTCTTTTAAATCAAAACTGTTATCATTATAACTAGTTTTTCTTAAATAAATTTAAAGCAATCCTATTCCCACAAACTTTCTTTCTTCCTTCAGCCTTGCCTTTACCCTGATTTTTGTTTTTTACTGGACTTCTATGATTCTGGATGAGCTACTGAGATTGGTGACATTGCACAACTCTACCTCAATTAAATCTAATTCAATTGTAAGCCAAGAATCATTCTGCATTTGTCATTGGTCCTCTTAGAACATAAAGGACAAACAACAAGAATTTTACTTAAGTTACTGTTTTATTTTTCTTCCTTTTCCTTTCCTTTCCTTCTTGCTTTCTCTTTTCAGTCAGTTTGTTCAAAATCATCTCCACCTTCCTTCCTTCTGACATTTCATGTGTTCGTTTTGTTTTTCCATCCTTTTTCTAAGGAACCTTTTGCTTTGTTCTCTCCCTATTATTTTCCTATGTATTCCAAAAGTGTATTTTATAATTAAAATTATTTAACTTTATCCTTCTTTTATATTTTTGTTTCTTATGTAAATTTAATTACATAAGAATTTGGAATTCTGGTTTTAAGTTTCCTTTTCTAACCAATTCCAATGTTATTGTCCTTGTAGGTCTTTACTTTTTCTACTAGTTATGCTACTTACAGAGAATCAGTACGTTAAAAGTACCAATCATATTTATTGAAAAATGAAAGGGTTTTTAAAAAAATGTAGATATTAATACTTGGGACTTTATATAGATCCCCTCACAAAGTGGTCATTAGATGTTTCAGTGGAAAATATATAAATTATGATTAATTTCATCCTTGAAAAATAGCCAGGAGAAATGTTCTGAAGGCACAGAATGATCAATAAGACCATTATGATCACAAGCCAAAACCATCTCCCTGGGAAATACACAAACATTCCAAATGCTCTGGCCTCCTCTCCTCTCCAGTTGCTTTAAAGATGAAATTTCAATTGGAAACCCTGTCTTTATCAAAGAAATCCTTGGTTCTTTGCTTTGATTAAAATGAATTTTATTAATTATATATTTGAAGGAAAAAAGAAATATACAGTCTATAATTTATGATTTGCCATGTAATTGGATCGTCCTCTACTCTTCAAAAGACTTCTTTAGCCAACTTATTTAAAAGTTCAGTTTCCCTTGATGCCCTGTTTCCAAGAAACTGATTCTAAGATCAACCTCATTAATCGCCAGATTCAGTTTTAAGGAAGAGAAAGAACATCAGAGTAAAAGGCACCAGATACTTGTGAGAGACTATGTCACAAACAATCTCAATAACTCAAAGAAGTTATCCTTTTCACTCTTGGAGCCTTAGTTTCCTAATTTGTAAAAGAAAGAGGAGAGACTTCTCTCACAAGTTTTAATTCCATCCTATGATCTTGGATTTGGCTTATCAGATGGATCTCATATTAGACCTGAAAAGAGACATGACCTAGAGGTCAAGCAGAATGTACTCTAGCTTTCTAGGATAGAAGAAAATCACAGAATTGGAGCACTGGAAGGAACCCTAATGACCATCTTGCTCAAGCCATACTTGAATAATAAAACTTTCCAGATTCTTAATTTGATTTATATAAACTATTTCAAAGATATTTAGACAAATGCATTTCAATAGAATCAACTGTATTTGTAATCCTATTTATTTTCTGCATTTACAATATTATTCTGAGGAGACAATAGGCTTTTACTAGGCTATGAAAGGAGACAATGACATAAAACATTTAAGAATACCTGTATTATAACATTGCAGACAAAGGACAATTTGACTTCTCTTGTAAAATTTCTAGTAAGGAAGAAGCCATGGGTCTCTTAAGTAATGCACTTAAAACTGGATAGTTCTCATTGTTAGGAAAATGACTCATAATGGAATTACATCTTCCTCCCTGGAAATGACCACCCATTGTTACCAGTTTTGTCTTCTAGAGTCTATGGAACCTAGATGTCAACACTGGCTTCCATATGCTATTTTTCAGTTGATTTGGTTATGTCTTGACTCTTTGTGAACCCATCTGGCACTATCTTTGCAGAGATGCTGGAGTGTTTTGCCATTTTCTGTTTCTGCTCATTTTACAGATGATGGGACTGAGAGAAAAGAGTTAAGTGGCTTGCCTGGGGTCACACATCTAGTAAGTATCTGAAATCATATCAGAACTCTGGAAGATGACTTTTTCTGACTCCAGACCTGGTGCTCTAACCACTGCTCTAACTAGCTACCCTTAAGAAATAAGAAAAGACCAAACACACTAAGTGACTTGACTGAATTTCTGAGACAGGATTGTAATCCAGCTTCTCTGATTCTAACTCCAGTGCTCTTCCCTCAATACCACTTTGGCCTTAAGGCAGTGTACCTTTTTAAAATACAAATATTCCTTAGGAGAGGTCTCCTGAAATCCAACTGAGAGCATGATTTTTATAGAGGGACTCATTACTTTTCAAAAAAGGACACCAGACTTAGGGAGAGGCTAATGTAGAGCTGAGGGTGTAGTGAAGGGATTTCAGTTTCTTAAAAGAATTTTGTTGCTCCTTAAATCACACTCTGTTGTGAGAATGTTCCTGCTAGAGAATACACCAATTTCTATATAAAGATAGGGACAGGTTAAATATAATGGTTCACTTAATAGAGTGTCCTACATTTTACAAAAAAATTTTCACAGATTGGACCTCTTTCTATCCTTTCAAAAATATTGTGAGGCAAGCTATTCAGGGATTATTATCCCCATTTTACTTGTGAGGAACCTGGAGTGTGAAGAAAAATAGAACATAACTACTAAGTGGCAGAACCAGAATTCTTGAGCCCAGAGAGCCAGCATTTTATAATAAGAAAACCTTGAGTCAGTTCTGGTTTCAACCCTGGTCCCAACAAACAAAGAAATTATCTTCTATTTATTTTGTATCTACCTATCTTGTATATTTCTAGGCAACAATCAATCTTTCAACAATATTTATTACACCCCTACTATTTGTCAGGCTCTGTGCTAGTACTTAGGAATAAAATCAAAAGAATGAAAAAGTTCTTCTTTCAAAGAGCATTTACTCTCATTCCCTCATTGAATATAAGCTCCTGGAAGACAGGAACCATTTGATTTTTTTTCTTGGTACCACTGGTACTTCCAACATAATATTCACTTCATAATTGCCTATTGATAAACTGATTACTACCTATCCCCTAGCTTCCTGAATATCAATTGCCTTAGCTATAGAAAGGGAATCAGACTGATGCTACCTATCTCACCAGTTTATTCTGTTATCTACAAAATAACCTAGAGTATATATGCCATGGATTATTAATAATGAGGATTCAAGATAATAATCATGAGATACTTAAGAGTTCAAAGAAATGAGGAAAGAAATTGATATGTACAATAGCAAGACACCCTGGGTAAAAATGGTGAAACCAATTACTTGCCCTTATAACTTTAACCTACAATTTAATACAAGCAATCAATAAATTACTCAATAAACATTTGCTAAATGCCTACTATGTGTCATTGCCAAACACTGATTTGGATGTTGTGATTTTTTTATGCAGATACATAACTACTATGCTATACTGACTTAAAATATCTGTTGATTTTGATAATATTAAATAAAAATGAGAGAATGAAAAGTTTCTTCTCTATATATCCTCACTTACCAATCAGGTATGAATGTAGATTAACTATTGTACTTGTAGACAGGAAGACTTGAGTTCAATTTCAGTCTCCGATACTTCCTGCCCTGGCTGTGTGACTCATGGAAAATTACTTAATCTCTGCCTCAGATTTCTCAAATGTAAAAAATCACACCTTCCTTCCATAGTTGTGAGGATCAAATTAAATATGTTTTTAATTGCTTAGTACAGTACACTGCTTGACACAGAGTAGGTACTTAATAAGTCACTCCTGCCTGCCTGCCTTTTTTCCTTTTTTCCTTCCTCCTTCTATCTCTTTTTTCTTCCTCTCCTTCATTCCCTTCCTCTTCCCCTTTTGTTTCCCTCTTCTCTCAGTGGCACATAATAATGATTAATGATAGATACAGTATTACTCACCAGGGTCACTAGCAAAGGACCTAGAAAGGAAGTGGAGATCCTACCTAGTTGCAGAATAATAGATTCATCAATAGCAGGCTATAGGTCAGAGCAAGGAACAGCAGTGAATGTTTCAGAACAGGTTTTTTGCTGACTCCACAGCACAAGATTGACACAGTCATCATTTGAGTGTCACACAAAGTTACTTATTGGCTCCAGCGTTTTCAACTCTATGTTCCTTTTGCAGGAATTCTAAGGCAATATCAAGGTTCATTTTGCCAGTTAAGGAACAGAACTAGGATTCCAACTCCGCATTCAGGAGCAAATTTCATTGTGATGGTCAATGACCAGGATCTGATGAATATATGACTTTTTTTTTTCTCTCAGATATCACCTCATCTTCAGAAGCATCATCATCACCATTATTGTCATCATCTTTGTCAAAGTGATATTTTTGGGTGGGGACCAAACCTATAATCTCACTCATACAGATAAGGGGAAAATTTTTTTAATAAACATTATAGCCTGTGATCTATAATCTCCAAGTTATTTGATGACACTAAAAACTTAATTTACTTTTTACCAGAATCAAGTATGACAGAGGTGAAGTTTGAACCAAGATATTCCTAGTTCTGTGGCCAACTCTCTATTTACATAGTCAAGTCACATATGACTTATAAAGTGTATCTTTTTCCTGAGGTTCACAACAGACATGAAAAGGAGTTACTATAGGTATTATTATTATTATTATTATATCAGTTGTATAAATAAATCACTGAGGATCAGAGTGGTTAAACAGTTTGTCTGGTTCCCATGACTAGTAATTGTACAAGGAAGAATTCAAACCCAAGTCTTTTGACACTATGACAAAAAAGAATCCTCTTCCTCTTTAAAAAAAAACAACAATATTGTGGTACTATTTTATTATACTATTAAAGAGCAATTTTATTGTACTTATATCAGAGAACCTAAAACCTCTGGAATTAGTGCCCATCTAATCTGACAATGTTTATTTTTAAAATTAATTTATTTAGTCAATTTAAAACATTGTTCCTTGGTTACAAGAATCATATTTCCCTCCCTCCCTTTCCCCCATCCTTTCCGCGCAATTTCATTGGGTACTAAATGTGTCCTTGATCATAATCTGACAATATTTAAATTGAAGCCTCTTCTTAAAATATTTGTATTTCCACAGTTCATGGGGATTAATCCTAGCTTTAAATAGTAGTACATTTCATTTCTGGTTCTGTTCTCTTAACTCATTAAAATGGAATTGAAGACAATCTATCACTCTTGGCAGAAATATTTAACTTGCCATCCCACATGGGAACTGTGCCAGAGAACGTGAGTGACCTGACAAAATGACAGACTTAGAGATAAGGAACAGACTGGAATATCTCTTATGGAAGAGATCTAAATTATAGGATTTTCTCTGGCAAATGTGCTAGTATTTATCTTATTCAGAATTTGTATGCATGAACTGAAGGTGAAAGTATCGTGTGAGACCTCCCAGTTTCCAGTGACATCAAACATGAGGATTTAGGTAGAAATAGTGGTTTTTTGTGTGAAAAGGACAAGATTTGAATTCTGACACAAAAACTTGTGGACTGATTGACTGATTCTGACTTACTAATTATATGATAATAGACATGTAATTTTCAACCCCATACTTTCCTCTTTTGTAAAATGTGTCCTTACTTAGCATTTCTTATAGGTGAGCCACTGTGGGGACAATACCACCACCACCACCACCAACAATAACAACAAAACTTCTACAGAGTAACCTCTAAAATTCTATAGAGCTTTGAATCCTATGATTAGTCGTATGCTGATAAATGTTTATTGACTGACTCTCTGGAGAAAAAGTATACTTTTAAGTTTGAAAGTCCCATATTATCATTTTTCACTTATTTTCTTAAGTCTAGATAATCAATAAAACAATTCATAAAAGCCTGATTTTTTACTGATTTTGAGCACTGAAAATTTAACAATCAGCTCTCTTAAGCCAGTCTCTCCCAGCACACTTTACCAAGGTCAAATATGACAGAGGTAAACTTTGAACCCAGATATTCCTGGATGTCGGGCCAACTCTCTATTCAGATATTTAGGTCATATAAGACTTATAAAATGCATTATTTCTCTGAGGCTTACAATAGACCTGAAAATGTCTTTCTTTTCTTCCTTCCTTCCTCCCTTCCTTCCTTCCTCCCTTCCTTCCTTCCTTCCTTCCTTCCTTCCTTCCTTCCTTCCTTCCTTCCTTCCTTCCTTCCTTCCTTCCTTCCTTCCTTCTTTCCTTCCTTCCTTCCTTCCTTCCTTCCTTCCTTCCTTCCTTCCCTTATTTTTTAAAATCCTTACCTTCTGTCTTAGAAGTGATACTGTTTCAAAGCAGAAGAGCAGTAAGGACTTTGTTAATTGGGGTTAAGTGAATTGCCCAGGGTCACACAGCTAGGAAGTGTCTGAGATAACATATGAGTCCAGGATTCCAGTCTCCAGGACTGACTCTAAATCCACTAAGCCACCTAGCTGCCCCCTTACATGCTTTATTTTGATCTGTTTGTTTTAATTTTTACTCTATTTCACCAGTTAATATAATGATTAATATAATGCGTTTATATAATTTAATATAATGATTTTAACTAATTTAGTTTGCAATACATGGCATATAGTTTCTGTTAGATAGTAACATGGCACTGTGGAATGTGTTGATTTTGGTATCATGGAACCTGAATTCATATCCCACCAAATATGTGATCTTGAAACAACATTAGACTCTTCTGGAATTCCATTTTATTTTCTAGAAAAAAAGAGAATGAGCTACATAACTTCCATATGCTTCTGATGCCATGACTGTAACTATACATTTTATTTATTGAAACCACTCTGACTTGAGCCTTAAGTACTGTAACTATTGTTCTAGTTTTGGATTTTGTGAACTTGGATATGACAATTTACCCAATTAAAAAGAAAGGAAACAATCACTACATATAAACCACTGTGTTCACTTCTGGCATGATAAGAAGCTTGTTAGGAATATAAACAAGAAATATTCACTACATTCAGAGGCATTAACAGTCAAACTATGGTTGGAATGGGCTGATAAGGCACGTGAACAAATAAACATAATACAATTTAGTGTATCACTAAATCAAGAATTACTAGAACAGGTACCCAAGAGGCTTTCCCTGTAGTTAGTTATCTTCATTGAAAAGATCTTGTGTAAATGCTAATTCCTCCATTCATTTTGTGTTTGTTTTCCTAAAATATAATAAAAACATAGCTTTCCTTGCAGACTCAGCCAATTCTCTGTCTTAGTATTCCTGATACTAATTTTCTAGAACCTTGCCTACTCTTATAATCATCTTTGGCTGTTTAGAAGATTGAAATTTCAAATTATACCTTTGTCTTATACAATATTTACCTGCATGATCAAGGATAGGGCACTTAATTTATTTAATTTAATTCATCAATACACAGTATCGAATCCAAGTTAGAAGGTAAGTATTCAAAAGAAAAAAATGGAGCTCAAAGTTTCTTAACATGGGGTTCATAAATTAAAGCAAAATTATACATATATGTATATATATATAGTTTTTTGCAAAATTATGTTTTTGAGAAATGTAAACCAATATAATTGGCCTCCTTTGGGATCCCATGTATTTTATTTAATAAATTTAAATATATAATTCTAAGAAAGTTTCAGAAGGATGTCAAGGGGGCTATACACATTATGACTTTGATGAATTCTGAGGTGACAGAAACATACTGAGTTACTAAGGAAAATGGCATTATGTAGAGAGCTGATGACAGACATAGGATTCTCTCCTTTCTCATGCTTATTCCTTAGATTCCTTGGCTTCCTTCACATGTTGCTTTAGGAAACGGCCTTTCTGGATCTTTCTCATTACAGTACTTTATAGATGCCCATTTTTTCTTGTAGTGATTTATCTGTTTATATGCCTTATTACCAATAAAAAGGAGGCTCTTTGATAACAGAGACTGTTTTTCAATTTTGTCTTTGTCCCAATAGCTAACATAGTTCCTTGCCTACAGTTTGTATTTAAATATTTTTTAAACTGAAAAGTATGTTCATAATTCATAGGAAAATATTAACAACAAAAATATGGCAGCAAAGTGGTGGGTCTGGGAGTCAGGAAAACCTAAATTCCAATCTGACCTCACACATTTCCTAGCTGTGTGTGACTCTAGGGATGTCATTTAATACTGTTTGCCTTAATTTCCCCATCTGTTAAATGAGCAGGAGAAGAAAATGGCAAATCACTCAGTAGCTTTGCCAAGAAAACTCCAAATGAGGTCACAAGGAGTCAGACATGAGTAAAATGACTGAACAACAACAAACAATGTTTTCCTTTTAAGCTGCCAAGGGTAAATTTTTAGACAGAACAAAATTCTCAGTGATCATTTATTTACTTTTAATATTAGAGTTATAGAAGCCTTCAAATCCATTTTAATCCAAGCTAAGGCAATTATAGCCTTTCCTTTTATGTAATATGCTAGTGTTTTCACCAAAAATAATTAACTTTTTTCATACATTTAATTTTAATATAGTGGTATGTGCATGTGTGTGTGTGTGTGTGTGTGTGTATGTGTGTGTGTGTGTGTTTTAGTTCTTTCTGTCGTATTTGATGGGGTATAAATTAGTCGAAAGTTGTAGGGTAGTTGGATTTTGGTTCTTGCCACATTATCACACTTGTTACTTTAGCACAGGTTCATAAATTTAGATCTGTAATTGACTTGAAAGGAAAATGATGATTAAAAAAATAATTATCTGCTCAGGTTGCTTCATCTTACATTGGAATAATCAGATCTGGAGAGGAGATATGACTTGTCGAGGTTTATACATATTAATTACTTAATGCAGGATTCAAATCTAAGTCTATCTGACTCTACAAAGAGGACTCTAAAATGGTATCTCTCAAAACATAGAAATCATAGGAACTCCCTATATTAGAGAATAGAGTGCTGTTTTTCCATATGACAGACAGGAATATTCTCTAATATGGACAGAAGAAAGAAAGAAAGAAAGAAAGAAAGAAAGAAAGAAAGAAAGAAAGAAAGAAAGAAAGAAAGAAAGAGAGAGAGAGAGAGAGAGAGAGAGAGAGAGAGAGAGAGAGAGAGAGAGAGAAGAGAGAGAGAAGGAGAAAGAAAGAAAGAAAGAAAGAAAGAAAGAAAGAAAGAAAGAAAGAAAGAAAGAAAGAAAGAAAGAAAGAAAGAAAGAAAGAAAGAAAGAAAGAAAGAAAGAAAGAAAGAAAGAAAGAAAGAAAGAAAGAAAGAAAGAAAGAAAGGAAGGAAGGAAGGAAGGAAGGAAAGGAAGAAAGGAAGGAAGAAAGAGAAGAAAGAGAGAGAGAGCGGGGGGGAGGGAGGGAGGAAGGAAGGAAGGAAGGAAGGAAGGAAGGAAGGAAGGAAGGAAGGAAGGAAGGAAGGAAGGAAGGAAGGAAGGAAGGAAGGAAGGAAGGAAGGAAGAAGAGAGAAAGAGAGAAAGAAAGAAAGAGAGAAAAAAGAGAAAGAGAAAATATCTCTCCTAAATATCCCCACCTCTCCCAAACCGGTGGAGTTCAGGAATTTCTGAATTCTAATACTGCTTCTCTTCATTTCACATTCATGAAATATAAAAGTTCTAAAACTAGAAGCAAGTTTGGTTTTAATAATAATGGGGTCATAGATTCTTGCCTATAGAATGTGTTTGCCTAACACCAAAAGAACAATGTGTTTGTTCAAGCTTTCAAAGCCTACTTTTTAGTGAGAAGAAAATCCCCCACAATCCTTTGTAATTTCTTTTGAGCACACAGATCCTCATCATTAGTAATCCCTATGCTATTCAGCATGTTTTCATTCTAATATTCTGAAGAATGTTAAACAGAAATCTTTTAATGCTGATGAGGACAGATAGAAAAAATTCAGTGTCATTCCAGGTGACACCAGTATGAATTAGTAAAAATAATCCATATCCTATGAGTGTTAAAAGCATCACAGAATAAATAGAAATTATATAGTCCCACTGTCTATTACTTAAAAAGACCTACGAGTTAGATGGAACCCTGGCACAGGACAAGAAGAAGGAAGAGTGCTGTAGTAGAGAGCACACTAACCACTCAAGAGGACCTTGGATCAAGTGACAATTATTATCTGTGCAAGTGTGGGGGGCACTTTCTCTCAGTATCTTCTTCTGTTAACTCAGAAAGTTTTTTTCTCTAAGGTCTTTCCAACTCCAATTCTACAATAATTTTACTTACTTGTATGCTTCCTACCTTTGTTACTTTGGCCACTTAACATCTCTGGACCTTGCTTTCTTTGGCTATAAAAGGAGTCATGTAGACTAATTGGACACCGAAATCCTTTCAAGACCTAATGACAACATGCTCTGACAAGAGTTTTAAGAAGAATATGGAAAAGTTCAATATTTTCTTCATCTTTTCACCCATCCTTGCAATATCTGCACATAATTAACCAATAATTTCTCATTTCTGACAAACGTGAGGTGCTATGAATAGATTTTACATGTCATTATTCTTTTCCCTTTTTTTGTAGACTTCTCAAGTCCCTTAAGCTGCCAACTAATTGACCGATTAAAACAACATTTTAGTGAATAGATTTATGTGTGACGACATAAAACATAAGGACACTTGAAGACTTGCTTAAGAAAGGGGTGAAATTGTTTGAGATGATTGGAGACTAAGTTTAAGTTATCCAATCAAGGCACAAAGAATATATAACCTGAAATTTGTATTCATGGTTTATCCAAGCATGTTTGCAGCTGTTGAAAAGGTTCTATCAATAATGAATGACAAATGGAATGAGGACAAAAATAGAATATTAAGACATAATTATCCAAAATGTGGTTAGAGAGTATCAGGATGGCAGCTACTCTATATTCTTTAAATGATTGGTGGGGAAACAATAACAAGTTGAACAAAAGCCTTACACTTTGTAGTACAGAAAAATAGCTTATATTGATGGACAGTTCTGTTATTTGGAAACTTTTAGGGTTATATTCCTTCTAAACTAGCATTATCACCAGTTTCAAGAAAGCAATGCAATTGTTTGAGTTCTTAAGAGACAGGGCATCCATCAGCAGACAATCGTGAGAATTTCCTCTCAGGACCACTTACAGTTATTTTCAGTCACTAGGACAACTGGCTAAGGCCAGAGATGCTTCTTTTTACCTGTCTAGAGTCTTTGATGTCCCTGGATAGCCATCACCTTTTGCTTTAACCTTGTCTTTATTGGGCTCTACAGCCTTCTGTGTCATTTCCAGAGTGTGACTTTCATTTTTGGAGAGAATAAAGAAAACATGCTGGAACTTCTATTTCTAAGATTCAGGAATATATAAGGTTCTTTTTATAATTGAAACAAGAAGTTTAAATGAGGAAAAGCCCAGTATTGATCCAGCACAAAATTTTGTCTTTGAGATATGTATCAGGGGACAATATGTAAGAAAATAAAACTGTTCTACCTTAGACATCATGTTACTTTTGCTTATCTCAAAGGCACTTGTAGTTTTAAAAAATATATAGATATTCCAAAGGATCTGTGACTTCACTAATTTTGATATTCTCAACAATGAAGTCTATTGCAATTTGTCCACATTTTTCATCCTACGGTACTTTTGCCTGTGTCTTTCTCTAAGTCCTCCACAAGCTATCCATGCAATGTGTTTATTGGTTTATTAATGTGTTGACAAATGAAGAATCATAGACTATTGATCTAAAATCCTTTGATTCTATTGCATACCTCATTTTTTCCAGTTGTACATCACATTGATATGTATTTGATGGCTACTCTTACAAGCAATTCATCTTTGATAATAGGTTATAGTCTATTTCTACTTACCATTGCGTCCCTTAAATTAGGTTACCTTAAATATTGTCTAGTTTATTTTCTCTCCTTAAAGATATTTGATCCAAAGCTTTTTATTATGCTACTCACTTATTACAAATATTTTGAACTTACTAACATGAGAGACTTAGGCACTTATTAATCGATATTATCTATTCAGTGGGTTCTTGACTTAAATACATAACTTTTCTGTTCCTCCAAGGTTTTCCCCATTCTTCTCCTCTAAATTTGTTAAACAGAGACATGATCAGTTTTTAATTTACATCATCAATCATTTTTTAACATATCACCTATGTGCAAAGGACTTTGCCAGGCAAAAGGGCTATCTCACTGGGAAAGCTTAGTGATGAAGTAGATGAAATATTGCCACTTGGAGTTCATTTACTAACCGTGTGACCCTGGATAAGCCACATAACCTCTATCTGCCTCAGTTTTCTCAACTTGCAAATTTAGGATAATAGTAGTACCTTTTCATACAACTGTTGTGAAGACCAAATGAGATAATATTTGTAAGTGCTTAGAACAGTACCTGGAAGATATTAGATGCTTAATAAATATTTATTTTCTTCTCATCCTTGCCCAATTTTAAAATTATGTTCTTTGATATAGAGAAGCACATGTTCTGTTTGGGATGAGCCATACAATACACATATACACACATATGCATAATACAAAGAAGGAAATGAGTGGAAAAATAGAATCCAATATGTGTTAGGAAAATCTAAAGGAAAGAACAAGTTCTGCAGACAGAGAATAAAAAGACATAGGGAGAAAATAATATCTGAATTTTATCTTGAAACATGATAAGTATTTAGAAAGGTTGAGATGAGATAGGGGAGGGTAGCCATTACCAGGATGAGAAGAACAATCTCCCTTCATTCTTTTTTAAAGCCTTACCTTCTATCACAGAGTTAATACTCTGTGTTGGTTTTAAGGTAGAAGATTGGTATTGGTTAGACAATGGGGGTTAAGTGGCTTGTCCAGAGTCACACAAGTAAGAAGTATCTGAGGCAAGATTTGAACTCAAGGACCTTCCATCTGGCTTTTTTTTTTTTTAATGATCCACCGAGCTGTCCTTATTCCCCTACAAATCTAAACACATAAAGAAAGGAGGGGGGGGGGAACTAAACTAATTCCAGTATTTAAAAGGAACATTTTTTTAAATCCAAACAACATGACACCTATTGTCCTGAATATTTTGAAGAACAGCAGCCCTTCTGCAGATTATTTGTGTTGCCAGATCCCTGATGTGGTCATTTAGTCAGATAGATAATCATTAAGTCTTGAGCTTTCCATCACTTCTTTACCCAACTGAGCCACTGTCTCAGGAACTTTGTAATCTCTACAAACACTTAATGTCTAGCAAGATGCCTTTCAACATTTCAATCAATCATTTATCTGCCACTCTGTGTTTCCTCCTAGTCCACACCCCACATAAAATCTTTTATTTTTATAAAATTTTAAAAAATTCTTTGCCAGATTATATGTGGGCATAATTTTCAGTAATCATTATCTGATATTCGGGGATCTACATTCTCTCTTTCTCTCACTCCTTTCCCTCCCCAAGATGACAGGTGATATGATATAAGTTGTGAATGTATTATCTTATACAATACATATTTCCAAATTCATCATGTTGTGAAAGAAGACATATCTTGTCTACTAAAGAAGAATCTATTCAAGGAATAAAATGAAGAATAAATGGCATCCTTCAAGGTGCATTCAGACTTTATCAGCTCCTTCTATTTGCAGTGGATAGCCATGAGTCTCTGGGAGTCATCCTGGATCCTTGCATTGCTAACAGTAAGTCAGTCATAGCTGATCATCATACTTTATTGCTATTACTGTGTACAGTGTTCTCTTGGTTCTGCTCACTTCACTCCATGTTAGTTCTTGATGGGTAGCATCTACTCTTGGTTATTTGCTTCAAATCATTACCTACCTGCCTTTGCTCCCTGACTTCCACAGCTGAGACCTCAATCTCTGTTGAGAGTAATTATTCTCAGGAACAACATCTTTAGAATTCGCTATTTATTCTTCACCTGGCTACATTGTCCTTTTTATTTGCAACTTTTCCAAGCATAGTTTAATTTTGAATCAATGTATTTTATTAGTGCTTTCTGACAAAGAAAAAAGTTGATATGAGTGAACATTAGAAACATTTATATACCCAAATCTATCAAGAAACATCATTTTATCTTTTGCTCTCACAAATAATACATTGCAGAGATTTTTTTTTTGCCTTTCCTAGGGCATTGCACTCAAATATTTATGCTAATTTTTTCTTTTATTTAAAATCTGCTAATGGTTTAATTAGCTGCCTGTCATGGGGAAAAATTAATCAAAGGCTTGAAATGCACCTTAGAGGTTATCTAGTCCAAATTTATACCCAATAGAAAAATCCCCTCAATAACATCTTGCAAAAGAGATCATCCTGGCTCTCCTTCACTGCCTTTAGTGACAAGGATCTTGCCACTTCAGGACTCCCTTAGCTACTTTTAGTGTAAAGCAGAAAGATTCATCATGATGACCAATGACTTTCTATTAATCTCAGTCCCACTATTTCCCAAGGAAGGATCAGTCTACTAATCAGGGTCAACTTGAAATCTGAAAAGCCCAAGTTTGCCCCATCCCTTGGGAATTTACCTTAAAGGAAGTCCCAGAATGACCTTGTTTCACACTGAAAATTAGACAAAGTACCTAATGATCCCAGTTTAGGTGGGACTAGTAGATTTAATCAAATGTTAAGTACCCTTTTTGTCTCAGAAGCTTCTCCCATTGTATCAAAATCCTCTCCCAGGAAGTTCAGCCCTTGGCTGAACTCTTTCTTTAGAATCCATTGAAAAGCATCATCCTCTCCCTGATAATCCTGGCTTGGATTTCTCATTTCCTAGTAGCCATTATAAAGCCAATCAATCATGCTTCTCTGTCTTTTATTTCCTCAAAAGGTATATAAGATCCCCATGTTTTATTGATCTTTGGAGAATCATCTGGCATGGTGATTCTCTCAGAGACACTATTCCCAGAGTCCCAGAGCCTTTGACTCTGTGTGGGTTTTAAGAGCTTGTCTCTTGTGTGGTAGCCTGAATTTTGAGCACTGCTACTTATCCTGATTAAAGATTTGGTTTTATGACTACTTTAGTGGTTTTGTGTTTTTCCAAGTTGGCACCAGGAAGGATCATAGAGAAAAATAAGAGAACATAGTCTTCATTCAGCAAGGATTATGTCATGTAATATGTGACTGGGGTATAGGAATGATCAGACTGCAGCCAAGCCAACCACCATCAAATGGCATATGCAATGAATGATGTAGAATCAAGTTGATTATTTGACATCAGTATAGTAAGTCAGTAAGTATCTATTAAGTGATTAACGTGTGTCAAGATTTGGCCAGACAAATTTCAGAATTTCCAAATTGGAAATTTGGTGAATTTGGGTATTTTCCAACTTTTTGTTCATGAATCATCTTTTCTTTTCCATCTTCTCTTTCCTTTATTCACCTCAGCATTTTGCTGTCTAATAATCATAGGAATTAGCTTAAGGAAGACCTGATATTAAATCATTGATCAATTAATAACTAGCTGTATGATTATGGATTCTTTCCAAGAAGTGGCTGAGACTAGATGTTCCCCCCAGGTCTTCCTGTTCTTCAGGTCCAGCGTTCTATCTCATTGCATCAGAGAACTAAGATAATATATTAAATGCTTTATAAATCACCCAGAAATGTATCAGTATCTATTATTCATATTTTTTTCTTGTTTTATTTAAAATTCACTATGTATAAGGTGAAAAAGATAATTTCCATTTTGTTAAAATCCCACCCCACCATTGTTTCTTTGGGGGGAAAGTATTTTCCTCTTTTTGGTCAGTAGACTTCATTTTTATAGAACTACAAACATTTTAGCCTTTTATTTCCCTTTTATTTAAAGCCTTTTGATAGCTGAAAATAAATAAAATCTCATAAATTCACCCTACAATATTTTTTTATTTTACTCTCTACCCACCATCATTCAGTTTAAATGTCTTTCCATAGCTGCTCACTTTTGTGTGTGTGTGTGTGTGTGTGTGTGTGTGTTATTGTTGTTGCTTTGAAAATAAACTGGTGTGTCTCTTCCAAGAGATTCATTAAAGCCTCTCTATTTCTATATTACTTTTTTTTTTTTTTAGGATGCTGGTCAACCAAGTGATGGCTTCTGATTGGATAATACCTAGAACCTGCAAGATCACTTTCCCCCTCTATAATACGCAGGAATCAATACTGTCATCTTCTTACCAAGTTCTTTTTTCTAAAAAAACACTTACTTTCCTTCCTAGAATTAATAGTCAATTGGTTAGAAGGCAGAAGAGTTAGTAATGGCTAGGCAATGTAAGGATAATTTAGGGTCGTGACCAAATCTATATTTAATTTTTGGTCCCCAGGGGATGTCCCAAATAAAAGACCCAAGTCAGTTTGGAAATCTATGGTGGTTTAATCAATATAGAGGGAAGAAATCAAGGAGAAGAGAGAGGGAAAGGGTATAGGATTTCTCCTGCCTGGCCTGTGCCAGGAAGAGTTCAAAGTCCTCCACCAAAAGGTTTCTGAAGAAGATTAGAGGCTTCTAAGTGGATAGTGTTTGGAAGGTAAAGGAGGAAAAATCAGCCCAAATTCCAAGAGAGCTCAGAGAAGATACCTCACCTGAACTAGGTTACTAGGATTCCTCCAGTATGGTAACAAGGAAAACTCACCACTAATAACAGACAATAACTGAGGCCATACCAAGATGCTGAAAGGCTCAGCATGCAGAAGCCAGCCACCTCTCCGCCACCAAAAAAGACCAGAGAGAGGAAGTAATGTGAAATATATAGATGGTTTTACATCACTTTCCTGTGTCTCACCTATACCAATGGTAGCTTAAGCTTGACTTAGGACAGCCCAGGGGGTCTATCAGCTGTTTCTGATTTGTCATTTGCTAGTACATGTCTATCATAGGCCATCCTCCTAGATACTTAATCATTAAGTATGGGTGTAGACATTCCTGATTTTGTTAGACTAAGTAGGGTGGAGTAATCTAAAGTTCACAGCAATGCCAATCAAGTGACTTGTCCAAGGTCACACAGCTAGGGAGTGTCTGAGAGCAGATTTGAACCTGGGACCTCCGAGACTCTGAGCATAGCTTTCTATCCATTGAGCCATCTATCTGCCCCCTTACCATATTCTTTTACTGTGGATTACCTGTTGCTTCACTCCTAAATCAAGCAAGTCTACTATATACCCAGATTTACTTTTGATTTCCAAGATTTGCATAGAGACAACATCCTATTCTCCCACCTGCTATTCCTAATTACCTTTCTGGGTTTTCTGAACATATGGTTCACTTTTCTTCCCAATTTCTTACCTCATTCAATCATCTCTCTGTTCATCATCTTACTCTCTCTTTTTTGTCTTTTCTCTACATTTTTCAACCTCAGCCTCCTCCTCAGAAGTTTTTCATCCTCCCCCCTCCTTCTGCACTGTGGTGCAGTCATATTTCATAGAAAAAACTACATTTGCATTTCTTTCTCCTTCTGTTTCTTTCCCAGGGAAAAAAATGAGACTGAACTCACCTTGTGCTCTCAGAAGCTAGCTACCTGCTGCTGTCTTTCTGTAACGCTCACTCATACCTCTGGAAAGGTGGGGCCATTTTTGCTTTTGATAAACAGCTCTAGGAGCTACTCATCCTTAAAATCACAACAGTTCCAGGACCTTTTATTTTCTTCAGCTTGTTGCCTTTAATACACCCCAAGGGGAAACAGACATACACACACTTTAAAACAAGAAAGAACGAAACCTCGTTCCCCCTGCTCAAGCCCCCATGTTACATCTGGCCACCTGCAGTTTTTTCACATTCAGTCTGAATGTCTCAGCTGGTGGCTCTCTCATGTTCTTTGGCTTTCAGAAAAAATCAACCCTGGTTTGACATGGAGCCACAATATTTCTCAATTTCCCTTCGGAACTCGCCTCCCAAAGCCCCAGTCCTCAGCAGCAGATAAAAAGCTAGCTAGCAATCCACTGAGTCCAATGGCAGGTTATATTAAGAGGTATATCTGTCTGCCACAGAGATGGTAATTGTGAAAACAGCCTGCTGAGCAGGAGATTGGTAAGTAGGATATCAATAAAGTTTTATGTCGAGACACTGACTTGGCATTTTATTATGGGAGGTTTATTTCTCCCAAATATTGTACATGAGTTTTTGTTTTTTTTTTCTTGAAGCATACTACCATTGTGAACACAGTTGTTTTTAAAACAGTGGCATTTTGAATACAAGTAACAGTCGTAAGGCAATTTTAAATACATACTTTTTTTTGGGTAAAGTTCTCTGCTAGAGAATAAAAGAGTGAAAAAAGACATCAATTTTTCAGCCAGTACTTGGTGACCTACTACTTTGTGCTGAGTTATACTTTAGGTCAAAGAGTCACACAGAAGAGGGCAAAGACGCTGAGATTCTAGCATGGATAAAATACTGCTAAAGTCCTGATATCCTATCAGTATCTATTTGTCCTTTTTCCTACCCAAAGTAGAAGAGAAGATTAGCATCATTGGAACCGGAATTTATTTATTTTTTTTAAACTTAATTAATTAAGATTTTCCCCCCCATGGTTACATGATTCATGTTCTTTCCCTCCTCCATCCCCTACCCCATAGCCAACAAGCTATTCCACTGGGTTTTACATGTGTCATTGATCAAGACGGATCCCCATATTATTACTATTTGCAATAGAGTGACCATTTAGAGTATACATCTCCAGTCATATCATGGGGACCTGAATTTAGAGCTAGCAATGACCCAAGAAATCACCTAAACAAAAACATGTACAGATAAAGAAATTGAGAACAACAAGGGCTAAATGACTTTGCCCAAGCCCTATAGTATATAGCTGTCTCCTCTCTCTCTCTCTCTCTCTCTCTCTCTCTCTCTCTCTCTCTCTCTCTCTCTCTCTCTCTCTCTCTCTCTCTCTCTCTCTCTCTCTCTCTCTCCCCTGAGTTCGATCAAGCCTCAGTTTCCTTCATTGTAAAAGGTGGATTGTAAAAGTAATTACAAAGTTGATTTGAAGATCAAATTAGATTTGATTTGATTGCCAAATCCTTTGAAATTTTTAAGGAGATTTTTGGACATAGCTGATGTGAGAATTTGTTTCTCATGGATAAGTATATTGATTATAATTTATTATACATCTATAACAAAACATATGTCACAGTATTGTTACATAATATATTGTTATTTATGAAAAATTAAAAAAAATCTATATATATATGCATTAAAAATGCTATAGTAATGATTGATGATGATGTGAAAAGCCAGAATTCACACTCCATCTTTCTGATTCCAAAGGTAGTAATTTTTTCCACTGGAGAAATACTGATGCAAACCTGATTTTGAACTTCTCTAGTTTACCTAACTTGGAAGTCATCTGAGATCTTTGCATATAGGTTCAGATAGGCTCCTCAATTAGCCCTGTTGATTCTTTAAAAGTAGCTGTTAGCTCTTTTTCAGTCATCTTATTAGCTGTGCTCCTCATTGTTCTACCAACTGAATACAGGCTGATAGACTGATATAGCTCCCAGTCACCTAAATATGGACATCCTGAGATGCCATGGTGCCTGGAAATTGATCCCCAAGGAGGAGGGAGTTGGAATGGAAACTGGAACTGTGTTCAAAGAGAATCTAGCCAAGTTCTCAACCTATTTCCCTTTCATTCTTCAGAGTCTGAGTTGATGAAGGAAGGAAGAGCATCATTCCTCCCCCACAATGAGAAGAGTATAATTAGATATTTATGATATTACCTTAAAAAGAGATATAACATTTTATAAAAGTTCCACAGAGTTTCAATGATAAGAAAGATCACCCATAAGTAAAATGATGATGTCTAAAATTCACAGTGTTTTAAAATCTGGAAAAATGCTGTATATTTTGTCATATTACATAATTTGAATCTTACAACAAATTTGTGAGGGAATGACTATGATTTTATTCATTTTATTGTTGAAGAATTTTGATATTATTTAGTTGTTTCAGTCACATTCAACTCTTTATGACTCCATTTGGGGCTTTCTTGGCAAAAATACTGGAGTGGTTTGCCATAATTGAGGAATAAGAGGTTAACAACTTTGAGAGGATTACTTGGCTAGTGAGTGTCTGAAATCATAGTTGAACTCCAATATTTCTGATTCAAAGTGGGGCACTCTTTATAACTTGGCCACCTAGCTGCCAAAATATTAATGTTCCAACAACTATCTGGATCTCTGGGATAAGCTGGCAAAACTCTGGGAGATAATTTGCATGTTCTAGTTCTCTAATTGTAGTCATGCCACACTTCATGACATGTGGCAAATGGAAATTCACACTACCGTCCATTGAAGACTCCCACTTATTCTAACCATGCTACACTTCACTAAGTTTTTTCACTACATTCCAAAATATTTCTCACAATATCTGGCCAGTTCCCTGTGTTCTTTGAATCTCCTGTTTTATAGTCCATAAAAACTTCCCTATATGTCTTCTCTTTTATTCCACCATCATCCCTTCAGACTCCTCAGTTGAAGAGAAAGCTAA
The DNA here is from genome assembly GCF_027887165.1 of Monodelphis domestica. Classification (NCBI taxonomy): domain Eukaryota; kingdom Metazoa; phylum Chordata; class Mammalia; order Didelphimorphia; family Didelphidae; genus Monodelphis; species Monodelphis domestica. The sequence continues at coordinate 52,007,323 of NC_077232.1, forward strand.
GTCCCTGCAAAACAAGAAATACTATTATAATCAGTGCTTGAACTCACGTTCCTAACATCTGGGCCAACATTTATACCTTATACAAATGATGGAAAATCTTTTAGATAATGAATGCTCAAACTGCAACCCTCATGAGCAGGTGAACCCCCACCTTATCCCAGACAGGGGAGAAAGGAAGCACTCCCAGTGGGCAAAGGAGTGGGCAATGTGATAAATGCCCTCAGGGGTGCATGAAGAGGGGGAAAGGAACAGCTTCCTCCAGCATGATCCTGCACATGTGCCATATGTTCACCAACATGGCATTGTTATGTGGAATACCCATCTGACCTCTCATCACCTATTTAATTCACTCACATACGTCAAGATCATCTCTTCTAAAAAGTCTTTCTAACTCCCTCAGTCAATAATCACATTTACACTATGAATTCAGATACTATATTTCTTTATAACTCTCTCATTTTATAATAGGCATTCATTTTGCATATTAAAATCTTTTTACACTTTATTTCCTCCATAAATTTTCTCTACTTTAAACAATATTTGTCTTGTTTCATAAGAAGATGAACATGGAAACATGTATTATATGATTATATATGTGCATATATATGTGTATATATATATTATATTATCTGCCTTCTTGGAGAGGATAGAAGAGTAGGAGGAAGATAGAGAATATAGATTTCAAAATATATAAAACATTAAGAATTGTATTGACATGAAATCTGGAAAAATATATAATAAAAATATATTTTCACTCTATTAAATTGTGATCATCATGAGTTCAGGCATAGAGGCATGTCTGAATTTTCTATCGCCCTAGAGTCTAGCATTGTATTTGTATATGTTAAGTACTTAATATTGTGTAAGAGGCAGCTCATTTGTGTAGTGGATAAAACACCAATCCAGGAATCAGGATAACTTGAGTTCAAATCTACCCTCACTTATTAGCTATGTAATTCTGGGAAAGTCATATAACCCTATTTGCCTCAGTTTCCTCACCTGAAAAATGAACTGGCAAAAGAGATGACAAACCACCCTAGTATCTTTGTCAAGAAACTCCAAATGGGATCAATGAAGAGCTAAATGCCCATTGAAATGACTGAACAACATCTTATAAAGAATATGTAAAACTCGCACTGGACTTGTAATCTGCAAACATGGGTTTATAACTCAGCTCTTGTACTTGTACTATCTGTGCAACAATTCATGCACCTGCTCTGGACTTTAGTTTCAATGCAGGAGTTTGACTAGAAGATCTTTGAGCTGTTTTTTAATTCCACATCCTCAACCCTGGTCTCTTTATATGTCAGTAGGAAATAGTCATTCTTTCCCTTATAGGCTATATAATGGAATATTGAACTTGGAATAAGGAAGATTTGAATTCTAATTGAGCTGTGTGACATGAATAGTCACTTATTTTCTCAGTTACCCCAGGCAAAGTCCTCAGATTATAGGGTTCAAATTTCATGGGTCCTAAAAGGAATTTCCCAGACCACTGACATCAAATGATTAGCTGCCTCCCTGATATAAGTCCTTGGAGTGGAGGGAGGAACAAAGGCTCTGGGGAATGAAAGTCCCTACCTACCAAAGATCTAATATTATCTGGGTGTGGGTAGGATGCATCATATCCACAAATAATGGGGTAGGAAGCATTTTATTAATAATAACTGAGAGATAAGGAAAGACTTCATCTAATTAATCATGAACCAACTCCTGAGCAAATATAGCCTCTATCTTTATATTTGTCACAGGGCTTTTGACTCATCACAGGCATATTATGAAATCCTTTAGGATTTCATTGTCCCATCTGTTCCTTCCCACTTTATTTTGGCAGCTACTTGAGTTAATAATGATCATAAATGCATAAATATAGTTAAAGAAAGTAAAAACAGTGATATGAAAATGACTTAAAATCATTTTCGTACGATAAGTTTCACTCTGATTTAAACCACAGCTTGAGTTTTTTCCAAGGCATAGAAGAAAGAACATTGAGGTTGCATATCTGTAGACAAATCATATTACCTCTCTGTCCCTCATTTAATTTTCTCTTACTTTCCTAATAAATTATGGTTATGACCTACTTTGGGATGAGAACTCCTTTTTACTATGGAGCTGAAAGATTTTCTCTCTTCTCCCCAAAACACACATAGATGGTTAGGCTGGTTAATGGTCAAAATACATCAATTATATTAATTTTCAAATGTTTAGTTAAAGATCTTAAAGTAACTGCACTTTATCCCAAGAAAAGAGAACAACAGAAGCTAGAATTGGAGAGAAAGTCGAACCCTTTACCATGACTCTCTACTCCCTCAGGGATTAAAATGCAGAGACATTTGCTTCAATTCATTTTTGAGGTGCTACAGGAATAGAGAAGTTAGTTTTTTAAAATGTGCTTTATAGAATCCACAAATAAACTTTATATTACCCATCACTGTGGTAAGACTATTCTGTGTTACTAGCTTATTGATTTACCTTCATCTGTGGAAAAGGTTTAGGAGGTTCTGAATGTTAGTATTTCATTGTTCAGGTGGAGATCTCTGTTACTTTCAGTCCCGATGTCATCGTCATTTTCATCATCACAGTCATAATTGGCATTTGGACATCTTATATATATTTAAAATGGAGATTTAACCCCTAGACTTCAATCCCCAGAAGTCCTTGGTATTTCCCAGAATTCCCTATAATCTCACCTGAGTTTCCAACTGGGCAAAATCACAATGAGTATTTAACTGGCAGTAATGCCTACCTCTCCTTCTTCTATGCTCTTCTGTGCTCTCTCTCTGCTCGGCCATTGCAATGATGTAGTAAGTAAGCTAAGTGCAGGCATTCTGAATTGGCTAATCAGCCATGGGCACATGGTATATTTTCTTTATTCCTTGATTTTCTAATAATCCTTAATAAACCTCAAAAAATATAATACTTTTATTACTAGAGACTAAATTTAATTCTAACATATATAGTGTCCAAAACAGGCTCTAAAAGAAATTCTGTTAGGGGGAATGATCATGAGATACTGACATAGTGGGATGGGGGGAGCTTCTACATAAAAAGACAGAGGTCTGATTCTGGAATCAGAAGGACTCATCTTTGTGGGTCCAATTCTGGGCTCAAGACATTTGCTAGATATGTATTTTGGGGCAATTCATTTCACTCTGTTTGCTTTCTTTTCCTCTTCTGTAAAATGAGCTAGAGAAGGAAATGGCAAACTACTCTAGTATCTTTGCTCAGAAAACCCTAAATGTCACAAAGAGTCACATATTAGTGAAATAAATGAAGAACAAAGGAGACACTGAATGCCATGAAACTTCCAAAGAAGATGCTGCTGGGAAAGGGGTGAGGGAGCAAGGGGATCCCTGAATGTTCTTAAAAGGAATGCAAATGGGGTCTAGCTAAAAGGAGAAAGAAGTTTATCATCTGATAATTTCCTATGTTAAGTAATTACTCTTGATAACTGGGTGCTAAGTGTCAGATATGACTAATGGGGGTCTAATGTCAATATGAGACCAGAATAGGGCAACAAGGTTTATTAGGCATAGTGAGGATGGGGGGGAGAAACTCAAAGCTGAGAGTTAGCAAAGAGCCTCTATTGTTGTATTGGCAAACTTATGGCATGCATGCTGGAGGTGCTGTACCCTTCTCCTTCTCCCCTGTGCTTGAGGACATTTTTTTCACATCACCCACCACTCTAACAAGAAGCCAGATGGGAGCACTTCCTCCCTCTGCTGTTTGGGGTAAGGTAGAGACTCATATGCAGCATGAGGGAGTAGTTTGGGTGCTCAGTCTCTAAAAGGTTCACCATCACTGCTCTATTGGATAGGGGGTTACAAAGATTTTTATGGTTTGGGGAAAGTTAGGGGTGCAGGGCTTAGATAATCTAGGACTTGTTTCATTGGCTGTTTCAGGGTGGGAAGTAGATGGTTCTCATGTTTGTTATGGTTCCTAACCTGGTATGGGCAGTATAGGATTAGAACATTAATCCATCATGGATCATGATGTCAGGCCATAGCATGGGAAGTAACTATGTCCTATGGAGTAGAATACCTGCTTTGTTCTGGAGTTCCAGCAGGTGCAGGAGAAAGTGTGGGCAAATCAGGGAAAGGGGAAAGTAGGCTTATGTCTATCTAGCCTTATCAATAAGCTCATTTGCTTCTGTGCTGCCAAAAATAGCATAACGGCTGTCAGAACCCTTTACCCTTTAGCTAAGGCAAAGTATTAAACCAGTACAGTTGGTAGAAATGGTTAGAAAAAGTATTTAAAAACTTCTTAATGTATCCTATATAATGGTATGAGGATAAATAATCTAACATGGTTTGGAAAAAGAAATTACGTATAAGATCAAAGTTAACAATAAAATAATAAAATATGAGGATGATAAAAATAAAATGTTTAAATAGTACTTTATAAAGTGCTTATACATGTTATTTTAACTTTATGAAAACATTGGGAGGTACGTACTGTTATAAGTCTATTAAAAATTACCTTCCATCTTAGAATTAATATTAGGTGCTGGTTCCAAGGCAGAAGAGTGGTAAAGGCTAGGAAACTGAGGTTAAGTGACTTGCCCAGGGTCACACACATAGAAAGTATATGAGTCCAGATTTGAACTCAGGAATTCCTATCTCTGAGCATGACTCTCTATCCACTAAGCCATCTAGTTGCCCCTATTATTCTGTTTTTACAGATGAGGAAACTGAGACTAAAAGAGTCTAGACTATTTCCCCTGGATCATTCGGTTTATAAGAATCTGCAGCAGGATTTTAACTCAGATTTTTCTTTCTCTAAGACCAGCAAACCATCTGCTCACCATTTGTGATTCCAATTTCAATGTTCTAATATTACATAGGGGAGACTCAAATTTAGAAAAAGGAAGTGATTTGAATAAGGTCAAATTAAATGGTAAAACTCATCTGGAATCCTTTTATATAGCAATATAATCCAATCTGTAAGTAAACAAGAATCTTATCTAAGGGGGCAGCTGGGTGGCTCAGTGAATTGAGAGCCAGGCCCAGAGATGGGAGGTTCTGGGTTCAAATCTGGCCTCATACACTTCCCAGCTGTGTGATCCTGGGCAAGTCACTTGACCCCCATTGCCTAGCCCTGACCACTCTTCTGCCTTGGAGCAAATACACAGTACTGATTCCAAGATGGAAGGTAAGGTTTTTTTTTTTTTAATAATCTTATCTAAATTTCACGCAATAAATATTCATTCAGACATTGCTTGAAGACCTCCACTGAGCTCTTTCCATATGTCTTCCAGGTGGCTGATTCTACTTTTGAACTGCAAGTCAGCTTTTAATTTCATCAAATCTAAATTATAGTCATGGGTTCTTTCCAATGTAATATTTCCAAATAATCCAATAATATCTCATATTTGTATAGTATTTTGAAATATCAAATGCCCTTTACATCATTTCATTTGAGCCTAATACCCACGTGAGGTAAGTACCACAGGTACAATTATGCCCAAGTTATAGATAATGAAAATAAGACCAAGTGACTTGCCCATAGTCACACAGATATTAAATGTTAAAGAAAAATTCAAACTCATATATACTTGATTAAAGACCAGCATTCTATCTACTCTACCATATTGCTTTTTTTGGAATCTTTTCACACTGTGCCTTTAATATGGTTCATATTATAAGCCATCTATAAAATTTTACTCCAAAGCTCATGTGACAAGATTCTAAATTAGAAGAAAATTAGAATTGAGAGTTTCTAATTCATGAAGTTATCACAATTCTAGCATATTTAATATTTAAGGTACATAGATCATTTTGTGGGGGCTCTAAATCATTTAAACATATTAAAAATTGATCCAAAAGAATTCAGGGAAAATCTGATGTGATAATGAAGAAGTAATTGGAATTCAAGCTAGGCTATACCTAGTTTTTAAAGTAGATATAGGGTGATCAGACAGAAAGCAGCTTTGAGGATTGCCATTGATAAAAGATTGCCTGCTTGCCAAGGCACTAGGTTTTGTAAAATGTGGGTATTAATTTTTTGATTCATTCAATCTTTATTGATTTTTTAACCACACACAGTACTAAAATTGACTTAAAGGTGAATATCATGACTGGATTTGGGTTATTCAATACTTCACATTTAAAAAAAAAAAAGGTTTTATGCCTATTATTCCACTGGGGCTTCAAAGAAACCTTGTGGATTAGATCTAGGAGTATAGAGGGGAGAGGGCAGAGGGGAGAAGGGAAGAATCACATGTAGTTGTAGAAAAATCATGGAAGACTTCTCAAGGGATGTGGCATTTGAGAAAGGCTGGTTTTTGGTGACAGTTATAAATGGGTATTGAAAGAGGAAAATAAACAACTTTAGAAAGAGGGAAATACATAGATAGAAAACCTATGGTATGATAAAGGGAAAAAATAATGAGACTGACCAGAGTTTAGGCTACGTATATAGGAGTAGAGGATCTCAAGTACCAGGCTAATGAGCTAGGACAATACTTACCAGATGACTCTGAATAGAGAAATATTGTTATTAAAACCATATTTGATTAAAATTAACATTATTTAATATATTATTCAATTTCTCTTGTGGAACTGTTGTTTTTAAACTTATTTTAAAAACCAGTGATGGGTGGGAGGGCCAATGGGAGAGGAGTTTTTATTTTTAATCACCTTTTTATTAAGATTTTTTTTTATTTACTTCATATGTACCTCAGAGTTAAGCTTCAAAGCCAAGTGGTTTTATTCTCTTTTCTTTGTTGTTGTCATTTTTTTTTCATCATGTCCCAGTATTTGTAACTTTTGTGGGGGGCGTTTTCTTGGCAAAGATAAGAAAGTGGTTTTGCCATTTTCTTTTTCAGCTTATTTTAAAGCAGAGGAAACTGAGGCAAATTGTAAAATGACATGCCTACAGTAATACAGCTAATAAATATCTGAGATTGAATTTGAACTCATCTTCCTTTCACCAAACTGGGCATACTATTGACATTGCCATTTAATAGCCTTCCCCAAGATGTTGAATTATTGCTGAATGAATAAATCTTGCATTCAGGGTAATATATCTCTCTGCTACTCATATCCAGTGTTTTGTCAACTTTTTTTTTAAATGTCCAATTTAATAATATGTTGAGATATATAAAGAGCTTTATAACCTTATTGGAAGAAGGTAGGTTTGGAAGTCAAAATTCAGGGATAAAAAGAAGGAGAAAGTAAGACCTTGACTAAAGGGAGGAAAATTTTAATTAATATGTCATATCATATGATTTGATTTCATAAAAAGTCTTTAGTTAATTCCCTTTTCCTATAGAAGAAAATATAGAAAAATGAGAAATTCTATCAAAAGTCTTTTTTTAAAGTTTCTAATCCATATTTCTATATTATATCTCATTCAAATTCAAACTTTCTAAGTAGCAACCTAATTAGGCTTTACTTGATTATATAATCTTTAAGGTTCAGGATGATGTTCTATTTCATTTTTATCCCCCTAAACCAGTACAATGCCCTGTACCCAAAACAAAGATTGCTAACTTGAACCTGGGTCTACTGAAGATTATTCCAGAGGACTAATTTTCAATAAACTCCCATCAATGAGCTTAAATTTGAAGAATTACCTTCCACCTCTAGACAATGATAGCTGATATCAGAAATTATAATTCTGGGACTACACAAATTATTAAGTTGCTCTCTGACTCATCTGGGAAATACTCTATTATGTCCCTTCATTAAACAAATATTTTAACAAATATTTCCTGGCTTTCTTCAAGTCTCAGCTCAAGTTTCACCTTCTACCATATGCTTTTTCCAGTCCAACTTAATGTTAATGCCTTCCCTCTGAGATAATCCTCAATTTACCTACACTGTCTTTCTTGACTCAACATGCAGTTGATTATTTGCATGTTGCCTTGCCCATTTGACACTGGGCTCCTTGGGATGAGATTTTTTTTTAAACCTGTATTTCTTGTACTTGGGGTAATTCCTGGCACATGAAAGTTGCTTAAAAAATGTGAGTTGACTGATTAACAAATAGTTATCAAACAATTCTTTGTAGAGGTGTAATGTTATGTCTTTGGCCAGGGAGGGATACAAAGGTTATGTAGGACATGATCTTTGCTCCAAATCAAACTTATTAGTGCCAAAAATTAGTACATCAGAAGACATGAGTTAAGGACATTTTGAGATATGTAGAAGGAATTAATGAAAGCCTTTATATAGCAGGTTGATCTGGGTTTTAAAGACTTGATAATAATTCATTTTTATAGTTAAAACTGTCTCATTGCATTTTTAAAATAATATTTTATTTTATTATTTCCAAGCATTATTCATTAAAGACAAAGATCATTTTCATTTCCTCCCTCCACCCCCCATAGCCAACGTGTGATTCCACTGGGTGTCGCATGTGTTCTTTATTCGAACCCATTTCTATGTTGTCAATATTTGCATTAGAGTGTTCATTTAGAGTCTCTCCTCTGTCATGTCCCCTCAACCGCTGTAATCAGGCAGTTGCTTTTCCTCGGTGTTTCCACTCCCATAGTTTATCCTTTGCTTATGAATAGTGTTTTTTTCTCCTGGATCCCTGCAGATTGTTCTGGGCCATTACACCACCACCAATGGATAAGTCCATTATGTTCGATTATACCACAGTGTGTTTGTCTCTGTGTACAATGTTCTCCTGGTTCTGCTCCTCTCGCTCTGCATCACTTCCTGGAGGTTGTTCCAGTCTCCATGGAACTTCTCCACTTTATTATTCCTTTGAGCACAATAGTATTCCATCACCAACATATACCACAGTTTGTTCAGCCATTCCCCAATTGATGGGCATCCCCTCGTTTTCCAGTTTTTGGCCACCACAAAGAGCGCAGCTATGAATATTTTTGTACAAGTCTTTTTCTCCATTATCTCTTTGGGGTACAGACCCAGCAGTGCTATGGCTGGATCAAAGGGTAGATATTCTTTTGTCGCCCTTTGGGCATAGTTCCAAATTGCCCTCCAGAATGGTTGGATCATTTCACAACTCCACCAGCAATGAATTAATGTCCCTACTTTTCCACATCCCCTCCAGCATTCATTACTTTCCTTTGCTATCATGTTAGCCAGTCTGCTTGGTGTGAGGTAATACCTCAGAGTTGTTTTGATTTGCATCTCTCTGATTACAAGAGATTTAGAACACTTCTTCATGTGCTTGTTAATAGTTTTGATTTCTTTATCTGAGAACTGCCTATCCATGTCCCTTGCCCATTTATCAATTGGAGAATGGCTTGGTTTTTTGTACAATTTTTTTAGCTCTTTATAAATATGAGTAATTAAACCTTTGTCAGAGGTTTCTATGAAGATTTTTTCCCAATTTGTTGTTTCCCTTCTGATTTTCGTTACATTGGTTTTGTTTGTGCAAAAGCTTTTTAATTTGATGTAGTCAAAATTATTTATTTTACATTTTGTGATTTTTTTCTATGTCTTGCTTGGTTTTAAAGCCTTTCCCCTCCCAAAGATCTGACATGTATACTATTCTGTGTTTACCCAATTTACTTATGGTTTCCTTCTTTATGTTTAAGTCATTCACCCATTATGAGTTTATCTTGGTGTAGGGTGTGAGGTGTTGATCTATTCCTAGTCTCTCCCACACTGTCTTCCAATTTTCCCAGCAGTTTTTATGAAATACTGGATTTTTGTCCCAAAAGCTGGGATCTTTGGGTTTATCGTATACTGTCTTGCTGAGGTCGCTTTCCCCCAGTCTATTCCACTGATCTTCCTTTCTGTCTCTTAGCCAGTACCAAATTGTTTTGATGACTGCTGCTTTGTAATATAGTTTAAGGTCTGGGACTGCAAGGCCCCCATCATATGTGTGTTTTTTTTCATTATTTCCCTGGATATCCTTGATCTTTTGTTATTCGAAATGAATTTTGTTATGGTTTTTTCTACATCAGTAAAGAAATATTTTGGTAGTTCAATGGGTATGGCACTAAATAGATAAATAAGTTTGGGTAGGATGGTCATTTTTATTATATTGGCTCATTGCATTTTAATTTAATGAATATTGGTATTCTACACAAAGCATTTAACTGAAATAACCCCAGCCCCAACCATTCTACAATAAGTAATTCGTTAGTTTGTGTGTCTATGTATTCAAGGAATGCCTAAGGGGTAAGATTAATTCCAATATTACTAAGGCACAATTTTTCTCCAAAGCAATAAGTATTTATCAAGCATCTACCATGTGTCATGTATGGAGTTATCTTCAAAGAAAAAAATGAATACATGGTGGGGGTCCTTATTTTCATTAAGGAAAGAAATTTTTGTATTATTCAAAAACTCATTTTGATATGAGTTAAAAACTCATATGAAGCCTATTTCATTAATGGCATAATAAATATTTTATATTGCTAAGATTCACAATTAATGATTTATTCCTCAATATCATGCTCATACAAACACAAAATGGAATTATTTTATGAAAGGTGATAACACAGGTATTGGTATAACAATGAAACCCTTTTTCTATTTTTGATTTAGTCTTATCCTGCAAACAGATTTGTTCTAGGAAATGAATATATCAGTGCTTGAGGATAAAAGCAACTGGATTTATCAGTGGTGAAAAATATTTATAGATGTTCCTTACTTTAAACAAAGGGATAGTGCTTTCTTAAAAACTAGCACTTATGTGATACAGGTTTCCAGAGTTCTCAAAAATATCAATATTAATAATTAGTATTTGCATAGTGCTTTAAGGTGTGCAAATATTTCTCTCATCTTGACAACTTTGATAAAAAGTCTTATTGTTATCATCATTTTACAATTGAAGAAAACTGGACTGCAGAGAGGTTAATTTATTCACCGAGAAACATATAGCGAGGAAATGTCTGAATTTGAATTTGAACCCAAGTATTCCTGTCTCCAAACTCAATATTATTAATTTATTCCTCAATACAGATCACTAGGGGCAGGCCACCATTTGATGGAGGAAGAACAAGTGTCTCAGCATCTGTTTGGACTCTCAATCTATTCATTGTGGAATAGCTCATAAACTCCTGACTTGCTTTGATGTTTTATTCAACATTTAAAAAGTAGAGACTGAAATAAGAGGAACTACAACCTTCAGCTTAATTCTGACCCATATATGAGAATGTATTGGTAATTTGAAAGTGGGGAGAAACTTTTAAAAAGTCATCAAATCCAATTTTTAATCTATGATCCTAAAATAATATGATAACATGAAGCAAAATGTTTTTGAGGTTAAAAATACTCTCCCCCACCCAAATAAACCAAACTCAATCTAACCAAACCACCATAATAAATAAAAGCCAAGAATCAACTTTTATTCCATGTCATATGAGCAAAGATCATAAGAGAATAGATGAAGGACTGGCCAATTTACCCAACCTCTTTCATTTATAGAGGAAGAAACTGAGATCTTGGAAATTTAAAGGATTTGTCCCAAAATCAGGGTGGTTATTTTGTGAGTCAGGGTATACACACTCAAGTTGTCTGACTCCATAGTTATTTGCCATTCTACTCTATCTCCTCCCATCTCATGATTGGGCCTTTGGCTAAGTGGTTCCCCACAACTTCCTTATCTCCACACCAAAAAGTCTGAAGTTTCTTTCTCCCAAGGGTAGCTCTGGCATCGCCTACTTCATGGGGTCTTGCTTGACGTTCTTAATTATGAGCACTCTGACTTTCTCAAAATTATTGAATAATCTTTGTATTAACTTCATATACATATATATATATACTTATACTTATGTTTTATCTCTTTAGTATAATATGAACTTACTATAAAGTGATTGGTTTATTTCTGTTTTTAAATGAATAACTCATGAAATCAAATATTATAACATATAATAATAAAATATTATTATGATAAATTAGAAGGTTATTCTCTTTACAATAGCATCCACAATTTTGACAGTGGTCCACAGAAGAGATAAATATAAATATAGTTGTTGTAATATTATATTTATAAAGCAGATTTATTTGAAATAAATTGCCATCATCCTTCCCAGTCATTCAATTAATATCATATGAAATGAGGGTCATCTCCAATATTATTTTCATTGTAATGTAATTTTTTTAAATAGTCAAAAGAAGGTAAGCAATTTGTCTGATGTCAGTCAATACTTGATTATATTTAGAATCAAGATGTTCTGTTGATGAAACAGTTTGTTGTTCTTCATATTGCTGAAAGGCAAAACTCCCCTTCAACAAGCTTTAGATGGTCTCTTTGAAAGGCCACTAGAAAGAGTAGATTATACCTAAATTCTCTGAATCCTGATAAAAGTCCTATTCATGATAAAACTGAAAATCATTTTACCATAGAATCAGAAGGAATCAGTGAAAGGCTCTTGTTCCACTTTTGCATTAGTCTATGAAGTTGGTTGTGCATATCACTCTTACCAAAAAAAAAAAATACATGATGTGGATCCCCCCCAAAAAAGTTCTGAAATCTGATCTTAGGTGAGTTTTCTCTGCTCTTCACTAAGGTTGAGGTTGACTCTAAAATGATGTGATTCCAAAAGTAAACTTGAGACACTTCTTCAATATCTCTGACAGATACACAACCAGGTTTCCTTGATAATATAACATATTGGAACTTACTACTTTATGTGGCAGCCCATCCACTTCTAAAGAGTTATTTGTTACCAGGATAGAACTAATTAGTCCAATTATTGTGCTGTATTTTAATATAGTTTGCTGATAGTTTTTATTTTGTGTCATCATTAACCTAAAATTATTTTTACTGAACCATAAAGTGCATAAACTACTTCAAAGCATTTTCAAGTATATTTCCCACTTGTATTTGCTAGTTGGAAATTTTATTGATTAAGTCTCAAGAAGAAACATAAATCTGCTGCCCAGTATCTGTCCCTACTAAATATATAATCTTGTATCATTGACTTACAGAAATGGAATAATGTAATGGATCAAGAGAGGCATGGGTTCATCTCCTACTTCTGACATATACTGACTATTTGAATATATAAAAGTCACTTAATCTCCTAGTGCCTTAAAGAAATCTCTAACTAAATTTCTGAGAACTTTTTTTAAAGTTACTCAATGAATTTAAACATCTGGAATAAACTAAGAATAAAATCATAGCATCTCATGATCAGGGAGAAAAAGCAGCAGAAACAACAATAGCAAAATTTAAATTGAACCACTTAATTTCCACTGAAACTATAATAAATGGAGTTTTTCCCCTTTAATAGAGTACCAGTTGATGACTCCTAATTTGATCAGAAACAGAATTATTGCTTGGGGTGGAGGGTTGAAATATATTTCAAAGATTTTACAAATAATGGAAAAGGCATTGGATCTTGAGTCCGAAAAATGGGGTTCAAATTCCAAATTGTCATTTTCTATTTGATTGACATTGGATAAGTCATATATTCTATACCTTTGCTTCCAAATTTGTAAATTAATGGAGCTGGACTAAATTACATTAAAGGTGTCTTGAAGATGATTATGATAGGTCTTACTGGAAACGTTGACCACTGTACATGGAAGGCACAGAGGATGACAACCATTACTCTAAGGATGATATAATGGCACTAAAATATAGTAATCATCATTGGGATTATTAATTGCTTTAACATCGTGATAACTGAATAATAGAGATATAGAATTTTGAGAGTCAGAAAGACCTCAGATACCCTCTAGTTCAATTACTATGTAAACAAAAGAGTAATCAACAAAGTCTAGACCTTGTATGATGTTTAATATAAACTATTTTCAAGGAAATTACATGGAAGTTTTGTGATCCTGCTTTTTGAAATATGTGGTATTGAGAAATAAGTGTCCTCTCCCCAATTAAAACAATGCATAGGCATCAATTGACTATTGAGTATTGGTTTCCTATAGATAGATAGAGAAGTCTTTTAACTGAGTGATGAACTGAAAATTAATCTGGATACCAATTGCACAAAAAGACCCCAAGTACTTTCTTCTCTTGAAGCTTTAGAATGAAGAATAAGAGCTACATCTTTCAACTCCAGTTGTCATATGGCTTGCAAAAGGTTAGAAACGCCACTAGAGGTCTAACAACTAGAATTCATAGGATTTTAAGTCTTGATTGGTAAATTCAAGTCCAGAATTTTGATGTGGGATTTTTAAAAAATCAGACTTGGTCATATAGGTGGACAAAGAGTTAAACAGTCCTCTGGATACTTGAAATGAGTTCTAGCTAGGGGTATGTCACATGTATCATTCTGACATGTAAGAACTCAAAGTAGATCTAGTCTATGACACAGGGAAAAGCTATTTAAATTATCTCAATTTGTTTTCCTGGTCAGTTTTTTGCTATGATATATTATTTTCATTTCTTTTTTCATAATTTTGGTATTAGTTTAAAATTTGTTATTGTCTCATGTGATTGGCACTTTTTAAATTTTTTTTTAACTTCAGGAAATTTTGTTTCTTTGGTAAGGTTTTCTTTCTCTTCTTTCAACCTATTAATTTTTTTTTTACAATTCTTTCTTCCATAGATAACATTCCAATGTGCATTTTTTAGACCTTTTGCTTAAATGCTTTCTCACTTTCCACAATTATAATTGAATTTGTGTCTAAAATATGTTTTTCTTAGATGGCATGATTAAAAATGTTTTGTGGAAATTTTCTCTTTCTGGGTTTATATTTTGAGCATCTCTGTCACCATAATAACTCTTTGTGGCAGGGTTACTTTTTATTTGCTCACTTTTCCAGTCTACTTGTAGAATTAGACCTTTTGTTATAAGTATACTCTTCAATTGCTGGACAGAATGTTTGGGTTAAGTATCTGTCCTCTTGTGTATTTCTACTGCTTTCTTCAAGTATTTGTTGTTGTGCAATTGTAGGATATCTATGTCAGGCTGGAATGACAACTTGTTAACTTTCAGTACTTCCAAAATGTCCTGGGTAAGTTGATTGCAAATGATATGCAAATGATCCTCTTCCTTGTTTGAGGGTTCCCAATTCTTGACCAATGTTTGGATATCACTTTCCTGTATAGCTAAACAAAGGAATTTTCAACCCTAGTTCCTGATACTGTTACTTAGGGAATGACTTCAGTTCTGTGGATAGTGATGACCTAACATGTTGATATATCAAAATAATATACTTGCCCAGAGGTCCTCATACTAATCACTTGCTATATCTATCCATATATCTATCTCTATATCTATCTCTATATCTACATCTCTATATATCTCTATATCTATCTATATCCACATCTATCCCTATCCCTATCTATATTCACATCTATATCTATCTATATCCACATCAATATCCATCCATATCCATATTCATATCCATATCCATATTCATATCCATATCTATGTCTATATCTTTCTCTATATCTATATCAATCTCACGAGAAAATCCTTCACGTGACATCTAGCTATTCACCATAAAGCCAAGACATATCAATGATTGTCAGCTTGCCATCTTTACTGGCAGTATCTTTGTTCTTCTCTGCTCCTATCTGTTCTTATTTGTTTATTTTATTCAAAGATATTTTATTACCTCAATAACATAATAACAATTTTCAACATACATTTCTCCAAAATGATAAGATCAAAATTGTCTCCCTCCCTTCCTTTCCCCCCCTATGAGATGGTAACAATTTGATCTGGAATATAGATATATTATCATACAAAACATACTGACATATTGGTCATTGTTGTAAAGGAATAATCATATAAAACCAAAACCCCAAAATAAACTATAAATAAACACATCTGACTCCAACAATTCTTTCTCTGGGGGTTGATAGCATTCTTTGTCATAAAACCTTTAGAATTGTTCCAAATCACTGTATTGCTGAGAGTAGCTAAGTCTTTCACAATTATTCAACATACAATATTGCTGTTACAGTGTACAATATTCTCCCAGTTCTGCTCATTTCACTCTGCATATTTTCACATACATCTTTCCAGCTTTTTCTGAACTCATCCTGCGTATCATTTCTTATAGCTCAATAGTGTCCCATCACCAACATATACCACAATTTGTTCAGTCATTCTCCAACTGATGGACATCCCCTCAATTTCCAATTCTTTTCCACCACAAAAGCTACAAATATTTCTGTACAAGCAGGTTATTTCCCTTTTTGTAAATATCTTTGGTATACAGACCCAATAGTGACATTATGGGATCAAAGGGTATGCACAATTTTATAGCTCTTTGGGCATTACCTGTTTTTGTTATACCCATTATTATTAAGGAATAATCAAATCTATGTACTATTAGTCTTAGAAAGGGTGTGATAATTAACCAGCATTTGCATCTACCTAAAATCTTTGAAGAACCTGACCAAGACTTGATTTCCTACTAACCTCTCTTTAGTTTGTGTATGTTGGCTTTTTTTTTCATTTACAGTAAAGTTTCCTTTGAACACAGGTACTGACTCATATTTGTTTTTGTACCTTCAGTACTTTATAGATTATGTTTATTAGATTCTTGTGCAAAATTTTATTTATTTTTCTGTTCCTATAGAGGGGAGAAGAGTGGGGTTGAGGTAGGGGAATTGGTACCTCCAAGGAAGTAAAAGCAAGCAAACATAAACTTTGATGTTCTGTTGAGATAGTCTATAAATTGGTCTGTGCTCATAAGATTCTAAGGTTCTTTCAAATAGCCATCTTCCCTGGTGAATTTATTAATGTGATTCAATTTATTTTTTAAAAAATCTCTTTATATCTAACTTTTTTCAGGAATCAAACTATTATGGAAAGTTTAGGCGACCAGGGCTTATTTCCTAATAAGAAACTTCTCATTTTTGGTTTCATATTTATATTGCAAATATGAATATATTCTTGAGAACATTTCTGCTATAAAAACAGTTGAATGTTAAATAACCATGGAACATAACAACATTCCTGCCTGTATTCTTATTTACTAAAAAAAGGCAGCATATGATGAGAATCACCATGGGGAAAAAGCCTCCCTGATAAATGTTTGAAAGGAAAAGCAGCCTTCTGAGGAGCTGATATGAATCAGATTAATGGATAGACTCACACTATATGGAGTTACTGTTTATGAGCTATAAAAGGTAAAAAGCAATTCAAAATCATGGATTGATAAAACACTTTGAATAAGACTGGGAAAAAATGTAAAACTGAGCAAGTTTTAACTCAAGGTTCATGGACTACATGTTTTTATAAAATTACGTGTATGTATGAATTGAGGAAAATTAATGTTGAATATATGATTTATTAGTCATACTACTAGGTGAAACTATTTTCTTAAACTTTGAATTTTGAAGGTCAGCCTGTTCCCAAGCTATGAATGTAATTTATTCCCAGATCTCAAGATGTCTAAATGGGCAGGGACCTTTTTTCTTTGAAAGGATAAAGGCCCTTCTTTCCCTTTAAATATTAACACTTTTCCTAAAGCATGTGAAGGCAGGACAGGTTGGCATTTCCTTAGCTAGGTGAGCTTTCACCCACCTGAAGAGGAGTCAGCCCTCCTCTCCTGTGATGAAGTATTCAGGGAGGAGGTGAGCTGGCTAAGTTCCACAACCTCTTTCAAGATATCCACCAATTGAGACTACAAGGGGCGATTCAAAGGATGAATGGTCAGGCCATTCAGAAAGAGTGCACACATCCCTATAAAAGAGAAGGTCAGGGCGAACAATGTCTCTTTCTTGTATGAGGCAAAGGCTATGGAATCATTGTTTCTTAAGAAATCATATGTCCCTATAAAGGAATGATGTTTTTCCTCTAGGAAATGGCCTCATATTAATTATTGGTTAAAATTCTCAATTATTATAATTTATTTATATATGTATGTATATGAATATACTTCTATGCATATATGTGTATACACAAATACAATATTTATCTATGTATTCTATTGGAACCCTAGGGGGAAATAACAGTTTTACTTCAAATACATGTGAATTTAATATAAATTTTACACTGTATTCCTTTTGAAAACCCATTGTAGTTGATATCAGTCCAACCCATTGCTTGGGCAAACATGGTTATTATGGAGGAATGCCAGAGGTTTTATGGTTTCCTGGCTCCTAGAAGAGACTGGCCCTAGTTTGCATGATTCCTAGCATCTGGACCACTGGGCTCTGACCAAGACTGAGGTCAAGTCTGTCCAACCAGGAGGAGTGATATCAATAGCTTTCTAAGAAGAGGGAATTTGGGGGGCTTTATAGCTCTTTGCACCCTGAGACTGGAGACTCTTGTTGGTATATAGCCACTGTTGACTGGCTAATGGAGACAAGCATTGCAAACTCAGATTAATTAGGTTAAGCCACTTGATCATGAGATCGTCTCTTTCATTCTGACTTTTACTAATAAATAATTATAAATTAATATATAGTCTCCATAGAATTTTAATAATAACAATGCTTTATTTAAATATTTTATTTTTGTATTTTATTGAAATTATTCAATAATCTTTATTTAAGAAACATTCCAAGAAGACTCTTCAAAATAGAATAATTAAAGCTAAAATTTATCAATCAATGAAAGTTGACATTATTTATTAAATTGAAATTATATGTTAGGCACTCAGATGGTGTAGACAGAAAAACAAAAATGAAATAATCTTTATTCTTAGAATACATATTATACTCTTGGAGATAATATTTCCATAAAATTTTAAAATACATGCACATGAGATATATATATGTATATATGCATGTACTCATATTTTCTATATGCAAACATTTAAATATATACACATGAACCTTTTCTCCCCAGATTATCATTCTCTCTATATATATATCTATACATGTATGTATATATATATGTATGTATGATATATTAAGTTTCAAAACATCTTATAATGCCTATGGGTTCTATATGTATATATATATGTATATGTATGCACATACATGTGTATGTGCACAAACCCGACAAAGTAATTTGGGGGTTGTAAGACCAACATATTGGAGAGCAGCAATAGTTTCCAATAGAACCTGGGACTCTGGTTGAGTTTTATTTCTACAATTTCTTAAAAATGGAATGAAAGTTGATAGACTCAACCACTTCTCACCATTTAAGGAATAATCAACTGAAATGACTAGTATCTATATGGAAACTTTAGGTTTGCAAAGTACTTTATAAATATCATCTCATTTTACCTCCACAATAGTCTTAGTTTTTATGACCTCTTTATTACAGATAAAAACATTTAGACATTAAGTGGTTGTATGTCCTGCCCAAGGTAAGTATAGTATATGTCTGATGCCATATTTATACTTTTATCTTCCAAATTCCAGTCTCAACCCCTAAAGAAATGTGACCTAAAATAGTGTTTTATTTATTGGGTCAGGAAAAATTATTTTGCACTTTACCAATCAATGGGATTAAATTAAATGCAGAAGTTCCTTAATCAATTTAAAAAAAAAAAGAATGAGATGAAACTACATGACCATTATACAGAAAGTGTATTGAGGCTTACTGAAGAAAATGAGTCATTCCATTTGGATTTTGGATAAAATAGCAAACTATTTTGAAATGCAGATAGCACACAACAAACTAGCCCAGAGAAGAGAGAAATGTTTGATTTAAGCCATTTAGAAGGAATCACTTTAAGAAACAAATTAGTGAAAGGGAAAGAGAAGTGGCTTAGTGGTTGGAGGACCAGACTTAGAGAAAGAAGACCCTGTGTTCAAATTTGGTCTCAGATATTTCATAACTGTGTGACCCTGGAAAAGTCATTTAACCCCCCTTTGCCTAGTGCTAACCACTCTTGTGCTTTGGAACCAATACATGGAATTGATTCTAAGAAAGAAGGTAAGGGTTTTAATTTTTATTTTTTGGTTGAGGAAAAAAAGAGCTTCTCCCTCCTCTCATTCCTTAACTAGTAGACAACCTTGTAAATTTCCAAAGGAATTCAAGTTTTCTCATCAGAATTCTAGAAGGATTCCCACAATACTGACAGCAATAGCTTAGTATTGGAATAGTAAGACAAAATAGACACACTGTGACTGGGAATACAACTTCAGGACTCCACAAAGAACTCTATAGAAAACTGCATCCTCTCTAAGGGTAATTTAAAGGAAGATTCATTAACTAGAGAAAAAGGACTTCCAGAAAAGAGTCCTCTCTTCCCACCCTCACTCCATCACTCTAGTTGATGACAGCTTTTTGTCAAAAGTTTATAGCAGCACAATGAAATCCCATATTTTTATTTTCAATTTATAGTGGATAATAACCAGCTCCTTATCCAGTCCTATCCATGTAGTCAAGGGAAATTCTTCTATTATAGGACTTTACTCAATAGTCAATTCATTCTCTTGGATGTTAAGTTTAAAAAAAAGAAATTTAAAAAAAAAAGAAAGAAAAAAAAAACTTGAACATCATCCCCCACCTGGAAGACAGATTACCCTTCCTTGTCATCCTCCTGGCAGGGTAATTTCACTTCCCAGTTGACAGCAGTGCCATTCTGTCAATCTGTATAAAGGAAGTGAGCCTGATATTGTTGTAAAAGATCTATGGTGACTGCAGGATTCTGAATGGCCCAAGTCATTCTCTGGAGGACCAGAATCTTAATAATATTGTTTAGCTAAAATGAAAACTGTAGCCCACCAACGTCTAAGGGATTTCATTTACAAATCCATTCACAACATCCCACTGACTGCTAGAGGGGCAGTAGACAAGCAGGACTTAATAACACTAATGCATTTTAGTACATCTGCTTCATAAAGCATGGCCTGAAAATACAAGGCTGCTCATCCTTTCCCCATTCTGAATTCCAGGCACTCCCTTTGGAATAACATAAAGAAGGATATTCAGGATCTTATTTGGCTACTTCCATTTGCAAAGGCATGCCCTTTACTGTATTTCACTGTGCATTTTCTGAGCCGCATCATCATCCCTAACTCCCCCAAATAATTAATGAATTTCTCTGCTCCAGGTTGATCTAAAGATTGGTCCAGGGCTACTTCATACCTGAAAACAAGCCTCTTCCTCTTTTTATGGTTCTTCCAAGCCAGCCACACTCGATTAAATTGACTGGCATCTTGGAACAGAACAGAACCGACTCTATTTGGCTTAACCTCATGTTTCCCATAACAGTGAATATTTAGACTTTGCTTTTCAGCTGGCTGCTTTTTATTTAAAGAACAGGTTCAATTCCACATGTAAAAAACAGTCTCTTTTGAAAGGGACTGAGACTAAGGGTGGCTCTTTCTAACCAGCCTTATCTAGAGCTAGATTTTTCCATCACCAAGCATTTATAGACAACTCCTCCGTGAGATATAGGGAAGAGATTATTATTTACATGCCTGCTGTCCATTTGTTGTCAATCAGTCAGATGGACTCTTCTTGACTCCATTGTTTTTTTTTTCCAACACAAGACACTGGAGGGACTTCTCATTTCCTTCTCTAGCTCATTTTCCACATGAAGAAACTGAGGCAAACATGGCTAAATGGCTTGTGCTGGGTCACACAACTATTAAGTGTCTGAGGCTGGATTTATACTCACAAAGGCGAGTCTTTCTGACTAGGTTTGGCACACAATCAACTTCCTCTGGTATTTTGAATAGAGAAGACACATGTTTTTTCCACTCCTCAAACTTTCTTCTCTTACTCTATTAATGTTCCTTAGGAAATGGAATTCACTTTTTTATAGATATATAAAAAATTATAATAAATATGCTCATAGATCACTCTGAACACTCATAGACTGGATGGGATCAAATCTATTAGCTATTTAGTAGTTATGTGGCCATGGGTAGGTCTTCTCATTTCTTTTGAACTCAGTTTCCATATTTTCAAAATGAAGGGGTTAAATTATTCTGAAAAAAAAAAAAAACCTCTTTAGTCCCTTCTACCTTAAAATCTATGATCCTACTTTCCTGTCTTTAAGGTATATGTTTGTAGCCATTAACCCTCATTTTACAAAGAAGGAAACCAATGCTGAAAGTAATCATCTAGTTAACTAATAAATGACAATTCCAGGGCTCCAAATATATATTTTTGAAATTCAAAATTCATTGTTTTCTCCATTTTGCCTCAGTACATAGCTAATAATCAGTCATTCCAGTATTTTGCAAATAAATATAATCTTGATAAAGAATGTTGTTGCATTATAGTGAACATTGATTTGATGGTCATACCTATGTCTTACTTTTTCAACCATGGACATAAGACAAAGGCTCTGACAATGATCAAATTTAATTTAAGTTTTTGGGTGACATTTTCTCTACTGTTGCATTTTCAAATCAAATGAAATCAATGTATGCTGGGAAAGAGGAAAGGGGGAAAAATGAGAGATTTTTGGACATAGCTAATGTGAGAATTTTATTTTCTTGGAGGAGCATATTTATTATAATTTATTATATATTTATAACAAAAGTTAATTCTATCTTCCTAAGGAACATTAATAGAATAACAGAAGAAAGTGGGAAGAGTGGGAAAAACATGTGTCTACTCTGTTCAAAATACCAGAGGGAGTTCTGGGAAAACAAAGACCAAAATGAAATATCCCTTGGGGATCTTATAGGTGTGTGTGTATATATATATATATATATATATATATATATATATATTTAATAGTGGGATATAACTAACTTTATAAATCTAAGCCTAAATTTCTCCTTTTGTAAAGTACCATGGTTCAGTTAAATGATCTTTCCATTTCCTTCCACAATTCAAAATTCCATGTCTCTAAAACAAAGTTGTCTTGAAAAGAACCTTTCTGTAATCTGAGTATCTAACAAAATCACAGAGCAAAATCTAAAGAGTGTTAAAAAACCTCCTGAATTTGTAAAGTCTTTAAAACTCCAAAAAATCAATGGTCATACTTGGATCATCATGAGTAATTCTGAGCTAAGCAATGGGGAAAAAATAACTAAAAAGAAAGATAGTTCATGCCCTGAATGAAATGAGCTAATGTTCTAAAGAACGAGGCAGCCACCAAAGGAGGCAGAAATCAGGGTGGGGAGATTGTCAAGAATGATGTTTGAACGTATCTTGTTTTGTGGAGCTGAAACAAGACAGAACAACAGAGGCAAAGTTTTTATCTCAGTAGACACCATGACTGGTATATAGAGAATTTAATTAATTGATTGATATATTTTAGCAATATGAGATAGGCAGAAAAAAGTATTATTACCTGGGGTTTACCTCTTTGAAAAAGGGGATGTGGAGGCAGTTAGGTGGCTCACTGGATAGAGACAAGAGGATGACTAGTATTTGGCTCAGTGATTGGACCAAAAATTGTTCATTGATTGACTATGTAGTTTTACCATTTTAATTCTGTAATTTTTAAAAATGCCATTTCATTAGGATGACTGTTTCTCTGCCATTGTGGGCTCACTTACACTATAAGGGTTGTCTTACATTCTGCAAATAAGTGGCTATCCATAGAATGATGACTTGGGAAGGGTATTGATTTTGAAAAGCGAGAGAATAACTAGCAATCAAGAGGGAGGATGCCCTAGTGCTGCAATACCACTCAGGTGGGGGGTGGGAGAGATGAATACTTGGTTCCTTTGTTAACTTTGAAGTTGTCTCATTCCCATTCAGGAAAGAACTGTGTCTTACCTGGGGTTATGTAGTAATTAGTGACAAAGTTAATTTACTCTTAAATCTTCTAATGTTTCTTCCTTCCCTACTGAGTGTGAATGAAAGCTGTTAGCTAGTCTCCTTGATGTTTGTAAAGGAATCTTCCCATTGAAAACCAGTTCACATCAATGTAAACTCTTGACTTGACAATATGTTATGTTCCAGGACACAATTTTTTTTTTCCTTTTCATAAACCTGAATATAATTTCCTTATAATTTCCTTAAATTAATCTCTACTAGGACTCAAAAATACCAGTTCTTAGGAAATAATGAAACATTGAACATACAAAAAGAAAAAAAAAGTCCCTTCAAAGGAACACTTTGTACACATACTAGAAATATTTTTTTTAATTTATTTTAAGTTCTTACCTTTTGCCTTAGAATCACTACTGTGTATTGGTTCCAAGACAGAAGAGTGGGAAGGGCTAGGCAATGGGAGTTAAGTGACTTGACACAGTGTCACACAGCTAGGAAGTGTCTGAGGTCACATTTGAACTTAGGACCTCCCATCTCCCGACTTGACTCTTTGCCCACTGAGCAACCCCCACCCCCAGACTAGAAACTTTAGAATATTATAATATGTATATGGAGTTGGGCAGAATTTCATGAGAATTTGCAAGCTAGCTGGATTTGATATTGATTATCTATTCTCTTTATTTTATAAGGAAGGAAAGTGAAGAAAGGAAAGACATAAGCATTTGTTACACTTAATCTAGGTAGTGATAGAATTCGAATTCATGTCTTCTGACTTCTAATTTAGTGTTGCTTCTGCTATACCATTCTGTCCTAATGTGCAATAAAGAGGTCATGCAGTATGGAAGAAAGAATCCTGCATTAGGAGTTAGAGGACCCAAACTGAAATTCTAGATTTCATCATTTTGAACAATTCTAAAGTAATAATAATAATAAAATCTGTTTATAAGACCCTTTGAAAACATTTCATTTCATCTTAATAACAATTGGTTTAATACTATAGTTAATTAAATTATTATAGTTAAATACTGTAGTTAATGGTATAGCCATTTCATTCATGAGGAAATTAAGCCTAACATAAATGACTTCTCTATAATTACAAAGACAGCAAATGTTAGAGGAAGAATTCAGAGCCAAGTATTAGTATCTCTTCTTTGAATTCTAATACAATCACACTATCAACCCCCTACTCCTTCCTTGTGCCTTAGTTTCCTCCTCTGTAAAAAAAAAAAGGAGCTTAGGCAAGATGATCTACAAGGACTCCTTATAACTTTCAATCCTATTTATCCAGTTTCTCTCTTTTCAATAACATGATTGCCAGGGTTCTTTAATATTTCCTACTCCTGCAATCTTTTTTTTCATAAACTGCCTTGCAATTATTCTCAACTTAGTCATAGGTTTATGCTTAGAGTTTCCATTCAGGTTGTAATGTCTTTGAATGAGGAATTCCTTCTTTAATTCAGTGTTTTAATAGAAAGGATGCTGATCCAAGAATTAAGGACTGGAGTTTCCCTCTTTAATATTCCACCAGGTATCTGAATGGCTCAGGATTAGTAATCTTGCTTCTCTGGGTCTTATTTAAATACTAAAAATATCTGTCTCTCTACTTCGAATAACTTTTGGGAGGCTCATGTGAAATCCCATATATTAAAGCTTTAGGGTTAGGTAATTCACCAAAGTTTGTTGATTGTCTTGGCACAGGAATTCCCTGTTTGGAGATTTCCTTCTCCTATTCAAATCCCAACTCATTTGGGTTTATCTGATTAGACCTAGAAAATCACTCAGCACATTTAGATTTACCCAGACTTTTTATTATTGTTGTTTAGTCCTATATGACTCTTTTTTTTCGGTTTTCTTGGTAAAGCTACTGGAGTGCTCTGCCATTTACTTCTCCAGCTCATTTTATAGATGAAGAAACCAAGACAAACAGGGTTAAATTACTTGTCCATAGTCACACAGCTACTAAGTATACCAAGTCAAATTTGAACTCATGAGTTGTCTTAGTCCTCTATCCAGTGCACCACCTAGCTGGCCATGATATACATATTAACCTGTACAATAGGCTTAGTCACTACTAAATGTGAGAAGTAGGATTTGAATCAAGGACTTTCCTGGTGTTAAACTTAGTACTAAATTGATCTAGCATGTTATTCTATTTTTTTCTTTATAACTGTAAAGCAAAGCTATATGGACAGTATCCTATCCATTTTCACAATTTAGTTCCATAGCTTTCAAATACTGTTGTTAAAAATAACTTGCTTTCTCTGGGGCATCAAGGTGACTCTGGATAGAGAATCAGGCCTAGATATGGGAAGCCAGGGGTTCAAATATGTCCTCAGACATTTCCTAACTTTGTGACACTGGGCAAGCCAATTATCCACAATTGCCTGACCCTTATCACTCTTCTCCTTTGGAACTGATATGTAATATTGATTCTAAGACTGAAGGTAAAGATTTAAAAAAAAAAGAAACTAGTATTTCTAGAGGGCTTTAAGGGTATTATATGGTTTTCCTCATAAAATAGTGGGTACCAATATTATTGCCCCTATTTGCCAATGAAGAAAATGAAAATCAGAAAGGCTGAGGACAAGGAGATAAATTCATGGCCCCTGACTGAATAGATAACTCTTTACACTACATTATGTTTTATCTCTGTGAATACTTAGCATTTCCATAATCCTTTAGTGTACAACAGAATGATGACAATAGTAATAATGATAATAACTAATAGTCTATTAACATAAAATTTCCGGAGTAATTGTAATTAACTTAATGTGTTCAAATAGTTGTTGACACATTATTTCAGCAAAACTCTATAACCATCCACTGGGAGGCAGTTTAGAAAGTAACATTGTTATGTCTGGGGTCTTGAGAAGCAGAAAGACATAGAAGAAAGGACAGTATACTTTGAAATCAGAAGAGCTGGGTTCAAATCTCATCCCAGAAACATATTCATTGGATGATGTAAGCAAGTCACTTCATGTCTCTTGGTCTAAGTGTTTCATATTTATAAAATGAAGGGGGTTGGAGCAGATCATACTTTAGCTTCTTTCCACTCTAATTTTATGATCCCAGGATCATGGGAGTTTAGGTTCATATGCAAGCTCTACTTTGTATGTGTTATCTTGGAAAAGTCACAACCTCCTTCATCCATAGTTCCCATATTTATCCAATAAAGTACGATGGGACTTGATGATTTCTGATGTCCTTGCCCTCCATAAATCTGTAATCCTTTGATTTAAGAATTGCAACTATAATTAGCCCATTTATAGAACAAAAATTAAGATTAAGAGAGGTGCCATAGTTATGGTGACAAAGTTTGTAAGTATATAAGGTGAAACAAACTTGGATCATGTAGAACACAACTTTTGAACTGCAAATTACCTTGTCACCCTGGAGAAACCACCATACTGAGACTTTTTTCATCTACTTGGTCGAGTATTTGTTCAGAATACTATTGTATTTTATCAAGTATCTCTGAAAAAGGCCTCCTTTCCCAAATACAGAGATAAGTGAGGCACGTTTACAGAAACAGAAAACATTTTCCAGTTGACAAATGGTCAAAAGACATGAACAGGCAATTTTCAGAAGAAGAAATTAAAACTATAATCATGTGAAAAAAAATCTCCAAAAGTACTAGTAATTAGATAAATTCAAATTAAGACTACTTTGAGGTACCACCTCACATCCCTTAGACTGGCTAATAGAGTTAAAAAGGATAACAATAAATGTGGGAGAGGATATGATAAATTGGAACAGTAATACACTGTCAGTGGAACTGTAAAGTGATATAACCATTTTGGGGAGCAATTTGGATCTTTAGCCAGAGGGTCATAAAACTGAGCATGCCATTCTGACACATTACTAAGTCTCTATCCCAAAGAGATCAATGATAGGGGGAAAGATCTACTCCTTTTGTGGTGTAAACTGAAAACTGAAGACATGTCCAGTAGTTGGGGAATGGCTGAACAAGTTGTGGTATATGATTATAAGGGAATACTTACTAATGGGCTATTAGACCCCCCAAATCCTAGAAAGACCTTTATGAACTGATGTAACATGAAGTGAGCAGAGCCAGGAGAATACTGTACACAGTAACAACAATAATGTATGATAATCAATTATGAATAAATTAAGTATTATCAACAATGCCTGGATCCAGGACAGCTGAAATGACTCATGGGGGAAACAAACAAACAAACAAACAAACAACTTATCTACCACTGTAGAAGGAACTTAGGTGTCTGAAAGCAGATTGAAGCATACCGTTCTTCTGTTTATTTCCTCCATGAACTTTTTCTCTAATGTAATGCAACCCATGACTTGGGAAGGAAAAAAGGATGGAAGGGAGGGAAAGGATATGATCACAAAATATTAGAAAAAGATTATTAAAATTATATTGACATGCAATCAGTAAAAATAAATAAAAATTTAAAAAATATTATTGTTGGAAGGGCATGATATATGGTATCACTCAAAAAAATGCACTCTTAGGGGTCTTCTTCCATTTCCAAGAAGGTTACTACACCTCTCTGTTTTGAAGCTTCCCTTTACATTTCATCTTCCTCCATTATATTGTAAGAGCTTAGAGGGCAGCAACTACCCTGTTTTCTTGTATTTATACAACCAGCCCTTAGTTGAATATGTGGTCCATGATGGTAAGTGTTTATTAAATTAATAAATTCTTATTCTTTGTCTCTGTCTATGTCTTTCCTTTCTATCTCTCTTTTCATCCCTCTTTTTCCATTGTAAGAAAGGATTTCTAGCAGGGCATAGCAATGCAGGCTGGCAGCTCGCATGATCAAGATTCCACAGACTTGGCTGGGTCAGTTGGAAAGCTCTCTCTCTGAAGGACTTCTGGATTATCAGAAAGTTGAGTGAGTGTTTCCCTTCACATTGGTGGACCTTGTGAATGCACTACAGCTCGATCCTGCTGGCTGGAATTTGTGAGAATCTGGCCCTGTGGACATTGATAACCCCGTAGTAATAATTTGTAGTGTAGTTTAATTTAGTTTAGTTAAGGGTTTTATATTTATTAACTGGGTGAATTGTTATTAGAAATAGGACTTTCCTAATCCCCTCCTAATTCCCTTTAATCTTTTAAATTAAACATACCCTGTTTTATATATTGTTGTTATCATCTGTTACCCTTTCCCTAAAACCATCCCGAAATCCATTACTTTAACACTATCTCCCTCTCCTTTCTCTTTCTCTCTGTCTGTCTCTCTTGTTTTGCAGGTGCCTTTATTCCTTTATTTCCCTTCCTCCTATCCCTTTTCCTCCCCCCTCAATACTAGGCTTTAATTCCTCTCATAATTTGTTGTGATTGTTTGTTTCCCTACATTGACATACAAATCTTACCATCTTTTTATAAAAAAATTAGCTAACATTCTAGAACATAATCAACACTTCCTCCATTCAAAGATTTCTTTATCAGCTATGCTTCTGAAACCATAAAGGCTATTCAGGTTTAACTAAAAGGAACATATCATTAAATGAACACGAATTGTTCCATTGGAGCCTACCAGGTCAGCAGAATAATGAATAACTAAAGAATGAGGTACCAGGAGGTCTGGAACTTATTGAGCAAGGAACAGCCACTAAATGCCTGAATCTCTTCACCAGTAAAAGGAAGGCTGTTCTCTTAACTAATTCAATAGGGCATTGATGAAGAACAATTAACATAAACCAATGACTTATTACATTGCAAATAAAAGTATTTAATCAGTTCTTTGTAAAGTCTACTCTTTCCACATGGAGGTCATGGGACTGTCCCCCTGCCTGAGCAGAATAAGCTTCCAACAGCATTCTTCTGAGTGGTCACAGCTCTCTAGCTTTTACCTAGTCACTTTATTTTCAGGAGCTTTCTGTATGTGGCATGATTGATTCTGAAAAGACCTTCAGTGCCTATGAAGCTGAGAGAAGCTAAGTCTCAACCTCATCCTCCATTTCCTTAGCTCTGTGCTCCAACTAATTGCTTTAGAAACATTGAAAATTGATGGCCATATAGAAGCAGCATGCGTATTGGAGTCAGAGAGTTTCAAGCCATTGAATTACAATTGGTCAGGGGTATATGAAATAGAGAGAGAATTATAATTCACCACATTTGGTGATAATAAATTAGAGAGTTTGTACAATGAGTTCTGTGTAGTTGGTGTGTGTGTGTGGGGTGGGGTGGTAGAGGGGAGAGGGAGGAAGTTAATTACCAAGAGGAATTAGCAATACTCAATAGAGTAGTTACATTGGAGTTAATTTGGGACATTAATAGTAACTTCAAAAATGTGTTAATATTTATAACTAGGTGGCAGAGTGGACAGAGCCCTGGGCTTAAGGTCAGAGAGACTGACTTCAAATGTAGCCTCACACATTTACTAGCTAGTCACTTACCTGGGTAAATCACTTAATCTTTGTTTGCCTCAGTCTCCTCAACTGAAAATAGGGATTATAATAGCCCCTACCTCCCAGGGTTATAGTGGAGATCAAAAGAAAGAATAATTATTAGGACAAGGTCTAACAAATAGTAAGCATTATATAAATTTTAGTTATTACTATTATTATTTGTATCTATGACATATCCTTTTATTTTTTAATTGAAAACTTATTTAATTAATTAATTTAGAATATTTTTCCATGGTTACATGATTCATATTCTTTCCCTTCCTCCTCCCCCCATAGCTGATGCTTAATTCCTCTGGGTTTTACATGTGTCATTGATCAAGACTTGTTTCCATATTGTTGATAATTGCACAATGGTGATTGTTTAGAGTATGACATATTCTTTTAGATTTTATATTTCCCAAGTACAGAGGCTACATCTTACTTATAATATCTCTTTACTCTGAACATTGGCTATGCCATAAGATCTGAATGGTATTATGTGATTTATTATGTTCCCTTTCCTGCAAGGTAACACTTTCTATAATGTCATACTGAACCTTGATTCTGTATACATTTAATATATTTGTTGAAGTTCAAAATAAGAATTGGTTATAGTCTAGCTACTATCTTGTACATATAAAATGAGAGGGCTTGAGCTCAATCACCTCTAAGG
This sequence comes from Monodelphis domestica, assembly GCF_027887165.1. Lineage (NCBI taxonomy): Eukaryota > Metazoa > Chordata > Mammalia > Didelphimorphia > Didelphidae > Monodelphis > Monodelphis domestica. Next base: position 52,037,808 of record NC_077232.1, read on the forward strand.
TCACCCAACTCCAATGTCCTATTCCCTTCATACTTTCTCTATTAAAGAGTCAAAATGATTTATTAGTCATTCACTAAGTAGATTGCCACTGTACCTTTGCATATGTGCAATATGATCCTAGATTTAGAGATGGAATGAAATTTTAGAAGCCATCTAATCTAATACCCTCATTTTACAGAAAAGGAAGTTGAGGCTTATAGAGCTTAGTGACTTGCCCATGATCATACAGGCAGTAAATTTGGAAGGCAAGATTTGAACTTGAGTTTTATTGACTAAGTTCAGGATTTTATGTATTGTGTAATCAATGTGATGAATCATCATGAAAGAACACACACACACACACACACACACACACACACACACACACACACACACACACTCCAAGATCTGAAATATACTTCATCCTTATTTCAACTTTATAGACTCAAAAATTTACTTCCCAGAATAGCTCGGATGGCATGAAGCTTTTTCTGATCATCTCTTTTAGTAATGCTCTATACATTATAAATTGCTATGTAACACCAACCAATCAAGTCATTGAACATTGATTAAATACTTACTGAATACTAGGTAATGTGCTGTGTGTGTGTGGCTCTCTGTTTACTAATCTGGGTATAGTTCTTGAAATGATGCTCCCATCTCTCTCCCTAGGTCATGGTTCAGAACCTGACTTACAGCAGGTATTTATCAGATCTTTATTGAACTGAACAAGGAACAGGAAGAAGAGAGTCCATCAATCAGGGCAAATATATTCCCAGTTATAGGAAAATGACAAAAAGTAGGAAATACAACTGAGAATTCATTGGGTAAAAGTTGAGGCAAATCATTGTCTCTAATAGAAACCTTCCCAAGGATAGTGTTTAGTTTCTGAAGGACTGGGAAATATTGACTAATGCTGTGGTCAATGAATGGACAGGTCAATAGTTAAATTTGGGTGCCTGTATGGATAAATAATGTCACATTATGTGTACATAATACTTGTAAGTATATAAATCACTCTGACCTCCTTTATCTCTTTTAATCTTCATTGCAAGCCTCTGAAGGCAGGCTTTATTATACTTTTCACTTTGACGAGGATACTGAGATTCTGAGAATTTAAGTGACTTGCCCAAGATAAAATAATTGAAATGATGAAGCACATTTTGAGGTCAAGCAATGTCAAAGCCATTATTCTTTCCATTATCCTTCATACCTATATATATTTTAAGAGACTTCACCTTTTTTTTAAACTGTCATTCCAACATTAAACAAAGGATCAAGTAATCTTTAGCCCATGCTAGATAATTGATTTCCTAGAAAGACATTAAAAGAAGGTCTTAAAACAATGTCTATACTTTTTTGCTCTAGGAGAGATACTCCCTAAGAAAGTTAAACCAGGGCACTTAGAAAGAAGCAAGACTATGCTGAAACAGTTGAGAAACAAGGGCATCTTGACATAAGAAACATTCCAATATGTTATTAAGGCAAAGACAATTTGTAACCACTGATGTTTTTAACTTGTTCATAGAGGACAAATGGAGAAGTCCCAGGAAATCCAATTCAATATTCTCTAAAATGCCTAAAGCTAAACTCCTGATTAAATCTTTTGCTTATCACCTTCAATGCCTTTTTTTTATATCCTTCAGTAGTCCCCAAAGTCAGTATAAAAAATGTCCTCCAAACCAACTGCAGCAACATTGACTGAGGGAACCAGGAAGAGATGACATCATTTAGAATAGCTGTTATTTAAACTGGAAAGAAGTTTGCATTTTATAATCAAATTATGGAAATAATGACACAGATCCATTCACAGAGACATTTTTATAGGCAAATGGGCGCATCTGGGCATAATCATGGAAAAGTCTAGTAAATTTCCACTTGTCATTGTAAACCTGCAGATGTAAATAATGAAGGCTCAATTTCCCATTCTCAGTTATGAAATCAAAATGATTCTGGAAAGGCAGCTTAATAATAATCAATATGGCTCTCAAATATTGTAGCTACAACAACAGAGAGAAACTCCTCACATATTGCAGTATAAATCTCTCTTCTGTAGCGTGTTAAGCTCTAAACACCATGAGTCCTCTGGGTTTTTCTGCTGAGCAAATCATTTTACCTTGGTGGTTCAATGAAACACTCAGTTGGGGGGTAACACTTTTGCAACTGTGAAACTGAGAGAAATGGGAATATTTCCCAATGAAAACTTATTTACTTTGGAATACAGATGGAAGAAAAGGATAATTTCTATTACAAATGTGATAAAAAGGTCTAATTCTACTAGGAATGTTGGGGTCATATATTTACCCCTTATGAAGAAGAAAGATTACTGCTCTTCTATGTCAAAAAATTAAACTTCTCTGATAGACTTCCATCGATAATGTTTTATCTTAGGGAGTTGGATGAGCCCCATTGAGTTTTTTGTCATCTTAGTTCACAATTTATTATTTGGGATCATTTTTCACTTGTGTCTGATTCTCCCCAGCCCTATTCAAGTTTTATTGACAGACATACACAAGCAGTTTGTCATTTCTTTCTCCAACTCATTTTTCAGATGAGGAAACTAAGGCCAACAGGGTTAAGTGACTTTCTCAAGCTCATACAGCTAGTACCTGAGGCCGAATTTGAACTCAGGAAGAAAATCGTTCCTGACTTCAGGCCCAGCACTCTATCTACTATGCCGCAATATTCCCTTCCATGTGTTACATATTCCAGTCAAAATGACCTCCAATTTGCTCCATCATCTATTTAACGTCTTTTTTTTTTTGCATAGGCTACTACCTAGGTCTGGAATATATTGTCTTTCCATAGTAACTTCTTAGAAGCCTTAATTTCTTTCAAAGGACAATTAAGGAAACCTCAAGTGATTCTAATTTTGTCTCTTTCCTTATTATTATTTAAATCCTTTGTGTTTACATATCTGCATCTATGTTACATTTTCCAAACAGAAAATCAACTCCTTGAAGGCAGGTACACATCACCACTTTGCCTCGTATCTCAGCTTCTGTTGTATTTCCCCTGAAATTATCATCTTTTTATTTGGGATGCAAGTCTTCATGTAGCACTCTTTCCTAATTAGACAGTGGAGAGAAGGAACTATTTGTAAATTTGTCTTTTTATCTCTAGGGTAAATGATAGTGCCAGGCACAGCAGGAACTCCACTAATGTTTGCTGATTGATTAATGTATCATACACGTTATTAAATTATTTTATGCTGAGATGACATAATCCATGATCCCACACAGCTTGCATATAGATACAAATGAAGGTTCAGGGATAGTTTTATTGTAGGTTTTCCTGATTCTCTCTATTATGTTTCCTTAGCCAGTCAGTCAGCAAACTTTTATTAAGTGTTTTCTTTGTATTAGCCTCTGTAGTTAAAAACAATGTGCTAAAAGAAAAGAAAAAAAAAGTCAAGTCCCTCTTTACAATTAGTTCACAGGAGAGAAAATAAATTAAAATACCATACATCTGGGACCAATACTGAAAAAATAAGAGGTAGAAAGGAGTGAAGGGATCTAATGAAAAATATATGAGTTTTGAAGTAGCAAAGAACAATATACTAAAAGAATATCCATCAAATGAGGAATGGCTGAACATGTTGTGGTATATTATCGTAACAGAATACCATAAGAAATGACAAGCAAGATAACCCCTCAAAAAATCCTGGAAAGATTTATATGAAATGATGCAAAGTGAAATGAGCAGAACCAAGAGAACATTGTACACAGTAACAACACTAATGTACAATGGTCAAATGTGAATGACAAATATTATCAGCAATTTAAGGATATAGGACAGTTCTAATAAGCTCATGATGGAAAAAGGCTATCCACCACCTTCATAGAAGGAATTGACAAAGTCAGAATGAGGATTGAAGTATTCTCTTCTTATATTTTCTCCTCCAAGAATTTTTCTCTGTTGTGAGCAGTATCTGTCTTCTTTCACAATATGATGAATATTGACATTTTTTTTGGTATAATACCATATATACAACCTGTATCCTATACCTGTCATCTTGGGGAAGGATCTGAGGGAAGGAAAGAACATAGATCACAAAAATGTCAGAAAATGATTACTAAAAATTGTACTAACATGTTATCTGGAAGAAAAAAATAACCTAAAAAAAATAAAGCAAAAAAAAAGAAAGAAAGAAAAGGCTGATTTGGACTCTTTCTTTAAAGAAGCCAGGAATCAATGGTGAGGGAGGAGGTTGTTGCAGATATGGGAAAAAAAACGAGTAAAGGGACATCGAGAGCAGGATGGAACTTTACCTGTCTGGGATAGAGAAGAGGGCAATAATTCTAGATAAAAAGGCACTTGGAGGAGAGTAATATGAAAGAATGATGAAAAAAGGTATGAAAGAAACAGGTTGTGAGGAATCCTGTTTAAATATAAAAAAACACATTTTATATTTCATCAAGGTTATACAGAGCCACTGGGATTAGAAGAGGGGTACAGAGCATTGGACCTGTGCTTTAAGAAAATCACTTTGGTAGCAAAGTGGAAGACTGATTAGAATAGGGAAAGATGAGGTAGGGAGACCAACCAGAATACTATTGGAATAGGTCAAGCACAAGGTGATGATGGCTTGCTCCACTGTGGTGGCTGCATGAGTAAAGATAAGAGCATGAGAAGATGAGAAATTTTGGGAAGGTAGAAATATTAAGACTTGGCAACAGCCTGAATATGTGAACTGAGTGCCAGTGAGGAATGAAGTATAATATGGAGGTTGTGAATCTAGGTGACTGTGAAGAAATTAAGTGGAATAGTAGATGGAGATCTGGGCATGGAGTTAGAAAGACCTAAATTAAAATGTGACTTAGACATTCAGCATTTCACTTAATCTTTGTCTGCCTTGGTTTCTCATCTATAAAATAAAGATCATGATAGGACCTATCTTACAGGTTTGCAAGGATTAAATGAGGTAATACTTGTAAAGAACTTAAGTTAGTGTCTAGTACAGAACAGATATTTAAGAGTTTAATTCATTGCATGGTATATAATAGGTACTTGAAAAATAAATCCATCCCAGCTTGGCAGTTTGGTCCCTAAGGATGTTGGTACCCTAGATAGTAATAGGAAATTTCAAAAAAGGGGTTATAGTGAGAGAAAGATATGAAGTGCTTTTAAACTTCTCTATGGGACATCCAGTTTAAAATGGTCAAAAGCTGATGAGGAGAAAGACTAGAGCTTAGAAGACAGGATGAGTCTGAATAAATAGGTATTAGAATTATTTGCAAAGACATAATTATTGGGTCCATGAAAGGTAATATCAAGTGAGAGAGTATAAAGGGAAAAGAAGAATAGGTATAGGATAGACTCTTAAGGGATATTCACTGATAGTAAATGAGAACTGGATGAAGATCAAAGAGAGCAGTGGAACATATTCCACTTTTTTTCATTTTGTCCTACAAATCCTTTGTCAGATCCTCAGATGTTTCAGAAATCTTAAAGATCAGTATGATAGAGCTGGCAGCTTGTGTATATTATTCTTCTCTTTAATTCTTCAATGAATTTTTTCTATAGTATAAGCAATATGGGTCTTCTTTCACAACATGATGAACTGGAATTATTGAAAACAATAATACATGTACAACATATATCATATTACCTGCTTCTTTGAAGAGGGTTAAGGGGTGGGAATGAAGGAGAGAAAGAATGCAGATTATGAAATGTAAGAAAATGATTATTAAAAATTGCATTGACATGCAAAAAATAAAATAATATTTAGGTAGCTTGTATATCTGCTTGATTTAATGAACTACTGGAAATCTCTGAGCAATGAATTGAAAAGTGAACTGAAGGAAACTTTTAAAAAACCTACTGATCTTTCCCTGGAGAATGCCCAAATCTATGAGCATCCCTGGCTCCACTATATGAAATTTAATTACTTTGCAATCTGCAGGATGTGACTTCCCCTGCTGCTGTCACTACCCTTATATACCTATCATATGAGTACACAGAGGGAAGCCCTAAGATAATTTACACTAACCTGTTCTATAGCCTCTGGATCAGGCTATCAAAAGGAAACACAAAACAATAACAACAACTCTGTTTATAAAGATTTATCCCTTTTTTGTGAGACATTCAATTTGCTTCGCAGACATTATCTCAGCAAAAGTCATATCATGTCAGAAGCAGGCCAAATAACATTTTATTCTTATTTTTAAAAGGGTAAAAAGAGGTTAAATGACTCATTTGATGAGCTTGAAATAGAAACTATGTCTCTTCTAACTCAGTTCTCTATAATATCAACTGCCAGTTAACAATAGGAAAGGGGTTTAAGTTGAAGGATATTGGTCCTTGACTTCACACACTTTGAGCTAATGCAACCATCACTAGCTTATAAGTAACAGCCCTTGGGCTGAAGCATAGATTTGTCAGCTTCCCTTTCTTCTAATACTTCCTAACCCAGCCTGCTGGTGCATTTTTGTTCATTTTTGAACATTCATTCTGATGTACAGATAAGATTTCTGTAAATCAGTCTCAAATTAAGTCATTTATGAAATGGAAATAGTGATTAAATGATTACATCACCAGGATGGATTTTCTGAATAAATTATACTTTTTTATATTGGAGATTTCTGCATGCCACTCTCAACTTCATAAGGGTTTCTAAGCCAACCCTGTTTTTGTAGTGATAGATTACATCATTGGGAGTAATGAGATCCCTGTTGTCATTGAAAGGAGGCTCAGGCAGGCAGAAAGGGTAGACACTGAACCACAAAATGACAGGCCCCTTAATTCTGATGGGGTACTCTCCCTGTCTGGGCAAGATGGGAAAATGGTTCTAGATATGCTTAACACATAAGATTGATTGAAAAAAACTAGTACTAACATAGCATTTTAAGGTTTGCAAAATGCTTTATATAAGTGGGGCTCAATGGTTCCTCACAACAATCCTCTGAGGGAAATACTATTTTTATGTCAATTTTACAAATGAAGAAAATGAGGCTGAGAGTGATTTGCCCAGCATTATATAGTAAGTCAATGCCTGTCAAAAATCAACATTTTCCTGATACCAGAAATAATGCTTAATGTCTCCTACATGCACCTAGAATTCATGTGATTTTTTATATAATTGAAAAAATAACTTAAATATCAATAATATATCTTTCAGTAACTTGTACACATTCCTAACTAGGAATTTATCTTCTGAACATGTGAAAATATAGGAGTATTATTTTGTCTATCAAACCAAACTAATTAGAAATGAAATTATCTAGGATATAGGGAGTGACATATTATCTCCTTTGTACAGAGGACTAAAAGGTAAGGAAACTCTCAACCAATTTCTTTAATTTACATTTCAATCTCTTTAATTTATAAACTAAGATAATTTTCTAAAACACTGAGGAATTTGATGCCTTATTTAGGGTCACTTAGTGATTATGAGCTAAAGAATGCAAGGAACCAAGACAACTCCATGGGACTCATCAAGAAAAAGGCTATCCACTGCTATAGAAGGAACTAAAAGAGTGAATTCAGTTTCAAACATAATATTCTTAATTTTATTTCCTCCATGAATTTTTATCTAGTGTAAGTGATAGATATCTTCTTTCATATGACAAACATGGAAATATGCATTGCATACAACCTATATTACCAGCTGTCTTGGGGAGGGAAGAGTAATGGAAAAGGAGAGAACATGGATTATGAAATTTCAGAAAACTAATTAAAGTTGTATTTTTAAAATCTGGAAAAAAATAAAACATCAAAAATAAAAATAAATAGGTTTTTCAGTTAAAAAGAAAAAGATAAAACAAACACTTGCAAATACCTTGTCCCAGCACTTATTTCAGTAAATAATGGACTAAATAAGTTTAGAGTTAATTATAAGAGTGAATTAAATCTGTTTGTGATTCAATAGCCACATCTCATTTAATCTTCACAAGTATAGAATTAGGAGGAAAGAGGCAACAGAATACAAGAATGGGAAATCTCATGTAGAATCAAATAGACTATGTCCACTTAGACACATCCCACAAATTAAAGGGATAAGGTGATATTGTTTGCTAAAAAAAGAAAATCGGTAAGATGTTCTCAAGCAACCACCTTTTAAGAGAAACTAGAATCATCGTGTCCATAGCACTTTCTTCTTTTGTGTAGGATGAGGGACAAAAGTATAATAAGTGCTGAAATGAAAATAATAAATTCATAAGGATAAATACTGAAGCAAATACTGAAAATGCTATGTTTTTTTCCTACTTTAGAGATGTAGAAACTGAGTACAATGGCAGGTTTCAAACTCAGCATTTTACACTCCATGTCCAGGGATTTTCCACTTCCTAGAATTATTCATAAGACAGTGAAAGAGCACTCACTGTCTCTGCCACCAGATGACTAGGGTGTAAATCTCATTTCAAGTAATACTCATGTGGCCTTGGACAATCTACTTAACTCTGAGAGTCTTGATTCCATCAACTGAAAAATGTGAGGATTTTATTGGATGTCCTCTGACAAATACAGACATGTTGACTCATTCTCTGTGACTCTTACATATGTTCTTTCTTTAGATTTCCATGGGCTAAATTGTCAATGCACCTTCTTCACTTTATCTGGACAAATTGAGCTCATGCAATGTTATTGGTTATCCTTCACTCATCCTATAACTAGTCCATCTTCTTTTTTTTCTTGCTCTGACACATTGAAAGGTCAAGAGATTTATTCAGAATCATATAGCCTGTGAATGTCAGAGGCATGATTTGAACATGGTCCTTCCTAATTTTGAAGTCATCCCACCAAATATGATACCATATTACTTCATGTATTTATATTTACATATATACATATTTATATGGATATGCTTATATCATATGAAGGTTAAATGCTGAAAAATGAAAGTTAATATAGACTTTAGAGGAGAAAATAAATCACTGGGTGTCAATGAGACTTTGGGGCTTCATAAAAAGATGATCATTAAACAGTTATTTTTCCCTTATCTCAGAAATACAAAAAGAAAAAAGAATCAATAGCATCTACTCAAGATTTTGAAATATTGATTCAAGTTCTTCTATTTTTTCTTCTTACACTGTTATAATTCTCTTTTAAGTAACCTTCCCACTGGGCAAATTCAACCATTTCACATTTGGCAAAACTTGGCAGCTTACCTTCTTTCTCTAGGAAAAAAAAAAGTTATCTCAATTTCTTTTTTTTTCCTCCCCCTGCCTGGACAAAGAAGACTCAAAGTGAGTGTACTCTCAGTTAAAAAAAGACGAATCCTCCAAATTATCCTCTAACAATTGTTAGCTTTTTCTCTCTCGGGCATTTATTTATAACTCTACCTATGTATAAACCTTTTCTTCAGTATTCTCCAGATCATAATGTCGCTATTCCTCCAAGACCAATGGAAATGCTTAATATGAACCAAAAGTTGGCCTGAAGAAACTCTAGATCTTCTCTTAGCTGATACAGGTGAATGAAAGTTTTGATGGGGATGTTGTTTCCCAAGAGAGTAACACAGAAGTATTGGAGCTAGGAGTTAGCAGAAAAAAGGAACCAGAATGAGAATGGGAATTTACTATAATTTGGAATCAAATACACTGTGCCCAATTAGAGACATCACATTAAGGACATGTAACATGATTTGCCCCCTCAAAAAACATCTTTAGCACTTTCTTCTTATGTGTAGGGTGAAATATAAGAGTACAATACTATGTAGATGACTATCATAGATTCATACAGTTAGTGCTGAAAGGACCAGCTCTAGAGGCCATTGAGTCCAACTCCTCTCATTTATCAAAAAAGTAAACTGAGGTAGAGTGTGTGACTATTGCATTCTCATAGAGTTAGTAAGTTTCTGCAGCAAGATTTGAAATCAGTCATTCCTGATGAAAAATTCAATTCCCTATCCACTATACGATGATAATTTGAAAATTTCTCCTGACTTTATCTTAGTAAAGAGAAAATGAATTTTAGTACAGGCAAGTGGAAAAAAAAAACCTTTCATTCTGAAGTCAGATGACCTAAGTAAAGATATCACAAACTGTTACTACCTATTTGACAGTGGGCAAGTCATTTTACTTCACTAGGCTTTAGTTCCCTCATCTGTACAATGTGGAATATAGATTGTCTTTTAGGCTTCTTCAAGTTTTCCATGATCCCATCATCCATTGTTTAGAAGACTTCCTTTAGAGCTACCATCACCAAGGAACCATATGCCTCCTACTGTGGGATCCATTAATAGGCCTTTTATGTCTAATATAAAGAAAAATTAAAGGCTCAGATTGCACAAAACATTATAATTGAAGGTTATCATAAGATCATAAATTTATGTTGCATAGGAAAATAAGAAGACATCAAGTCCATGCCTTTTATTTTGGAGAAAAAGGAAAACTGAAATTTCTTCATGTAAGGTAACTTGTCTAAGTCATAGAGCAGATTATTACTAAAATTGAACTCAGAACCCAGGTTTCTCTTGGGCTAGCACAATACTTTAAACTCCTTTTGCTTATCTGAAAAAAATTCATTACTACATTATTCCAAAATCAGGTCACATTTTTCCCAGCAAATCCAAGTCCTCTCAAATCTGGTGTATACAAAAGCTAAGCACAGCCCATTATCACGCTTTTATTTGGATAGTTGAAAAACCCTCACTTAAGATGGGACTTCAAGAACTGCAGAGATTTTTGGCTGATATGTTCATGTTTGTGTTTTTGTTGTCATGGTGGTTTTCAGGTTTGTTTCAATTGTTTCTTTTTATTCTTTATACATGGTATCATTGGTGAAACTGCAATTTCAATATTATAAATGAGACGAGTCTTGGAGAAACAGTATTAACTATGATCATATTATGAAAATATTACTTTACTTAAATATATTTGATTTATTTGTAATCCTATATATTTTATTTTATGCATTTTAAAAACTTTATTCAGATATGGGGTATTTTAGGCTTCACCTGATTGTCAAAGGGGTTCAGGACACAAAAATGGTAAATAATGTCTTCTGTAGATGTTGCTTGCATGTTTCTTATTTTTAAAAGTGGATGATTATGTCATGAAATCAATATGCATATGCATGATGAATTTAAGCACATAGACATTAGAGCTAGTATAAAGATCAAATTGTTTGTTCTGTCTGTAGTAATTAATCAGTCAATTATTAAAGCATGCATTGGGTAATAGGAATCCAAGAGGGTATAACCAACTATCACAATACCATGGGTCTCTGAGGATGGGTATCCAGAAAGACATATTATATAAAAGGAAATTTTGACCTCATTTTATTTATTTAAAGAATGTTTTTATTTTATTCTTTTCTCAATTATATGGAAAAATAATTTTAACATTAATTTTATTGACCCTCATTTTAAGAGAAACTATGATACCATGAAACTTCTTGTCTTTGTATAAAATTTCACTTGGTGTTCTCACAAACTCTCATGGATTATATTATATCTATGCTGATGATCTTCAGATCCATTTCTCCCCCCATAACATCTCTGTTGTCCTCCAGTCTTATTTCTCCAAGTACTTATGCCACATCTTGAACTAGATATTCAGTAGTGATCTGAAGCTTAATATTGTCCCCTTTTATACTTATTAGGGTCCACAGCATATGTTTCCAGTTACCCAAACAAAGTGTCATCCTTGAATCCTCAAACTCAATGCCCCCATAATCAATTTGTAGCATAAACCTATGAATTTTACCTTCTTAACTTCTTCTAAACATGCCCCCTCTTTTTATCTGAAAGTGCCATCTTCCTCACAAAGATACTTATCACCTTACATATAGACAATTGCAACTGCTTGATGTTGGTTTGTCTTCCATAAGTTTCTTCCCATTCCAGTCCACTAAACCATTTTCTGCTCAGCTATCAAAGTGATCTTTCTAAAGTACGTCTAATCATGCTAACCATTTCCTCTTCTTAATAAACTACAATGACTACCTATAACTTTCAAGCTCAAATGTAAAATTATATATATATTTTTAATCCAAAATTCTTCATAATGCCCTTCCCTGCACACTACCCCATTCAGTCTTCTCGTATGCTCTGGACCTTGAATCATATTAAACTGGCCCCTGTGCTATTCCTTACCCCAAAAATTTCCATCTCTAGGCCTTTCCCCTGACTGTCCCTCCTGTCTCAAACTAGCTCCTCCCTCATCAATACTTCCTGGCTTCCTTCAAATCCCAGCTAAAATCTCACTGAAAGCTTTTCCTGATCTTCTTTAATTTCAGTGCCTTCCCTCTATTGATTACTTCCTATATGTCCTATATAGAACTTGCTTATAAATAGTTATTTGAATGTTTTCTCCCCAATTAGATTTCAAATTCTTTGTGAATAATCTGTGCTCTTTGGCTTTGTTTGTTTTCCCCAGTGCTTTGCAGGTTCTGGCACATAGAAGGCACTTAATAAAGTTTTATTTACTAAAATGATTGACTGAAATGGAAGGAAAGAGGAACACATTCCAGGCATGCAGGAACAGTTTAGTACAAAGAAACTGGACAGATAATGGGATATGATGGAGGAAGAACATCAAATAGTTGATTTTAGGTAGGCTTTAGAGCATGAGAAGGAGTTGAATATATATTAAGCTGGGAAGGATACAGATGCACACTGTGCCATCATTATGCTGTTAAAAAAGGACCATTTTAAAATTCATTAAAACACCCACATAACTTTGTTTATGTAGTTTACCAACTAATTATCAGCTGGCCTTAATACCTGAGTCCTTTTCATTTCTCTTTAATCAACTTCTAAGCAAATCCATCCTCCATCATTCCCTAATTAAGTTACTAAAGCTGAAAAACCTTCAATGGCCAACAGCAGGTGGTCTAAAAAGCACACAGTGGTCCTGTGTATGTTCATCAGTAAGAGTTAGGCAGCCAGAGAAGGCAGAATAGATATGCTGATTTTAGCCCCAGCCCTTGTGAAGCCCCAATGCCACCCTTCCTTTGAGTGGGTTTTTAATTATTAGGTTCTTCTATTCAGAACACTGGAATCTGATTCAGTGCCATCATATCCCTCTGTGCTGCCTTAAAATCTCATGGGCAAAGACAGGAAAAAGAAATGTTCTTGAAGCAAGTATTCATTCAAGAGGAGAGCTCGATTTAAAAAAAAGTTCCCAGTTCATTAACAGGGTCTGAGGAAGCCACAGGGACACCTGAGGACTTAGTCAAGATGTTTCCATGTAAGAATCACAGATAGGAAACATGATTGCCCCTACAGAGGAGTTTGACTCTAAAAATATAATTGTAACTATAGTGTAAGTATAACCAAAATGTTATTTCACACGATTACATTGTGGAAAATTGGAGGAATCTCAGCAATGATCCAAACCAATTCATTCTGTGAAAAATGGTACGTATTATAATAATTAAGATAAATTGGCATTGAACTTCAGTGATGTGGACACTTACTACCCCAAAGGCAGACCATTCTACTTTTGGGTAACTGTAGGTCAGGGTCTAAAGAAAGAACTGAAGAGACCACTAATGCCTGCCTATGAAGAGATTTTAGAGGGCATGTGAACTTGGATAGGAGAAAATACATTTTTATCTTCATGATCCTATGGTTTTCTTTGTAAACCTATGTATTTTACTTGGTGCTTTTAAAAACATAGCCCATAAACTTATCAAACTGTCAAAGGGATCCACAATATAGTGATTGTTAAGAAGCCCTGCTTTATGCATTAGGAGGCATTTTTTTTTTACATTCAGCCTAAATCTTACTTCTTTCCATTTTCCTGATTTACACAGTAGCGTTTCTATGTAGAAAATATACTTTCAGGAAGACTGAAATCTCTTAGAATGGGGAAATTTTTTAGAAGAAACAATTTCTTTTTTTTATTTTATTTTCTTTTGCTTTGGAAACATCTGAATTATGGTCCACTAGGAAATTTACATGTTTTTTCCAAAGTCAAGTTGCAAACAGCTACTTTTGCATTATACTATCAAATTTCAAATTCAGGGCAGGTAATTGGACATGACTAATAACTATTGTAAGGCAGACATTTGACACAGTTTTCCTGTAGCTACATTGAATTATAAAGCTACTGAGAATAAGGGATACTTTCAATATACATTCACTCCACTTCCAAGTCTTTGTTTATCTATTGATAAAGTCACCACTGGACCAAGTGTTTTCTTGAGTCTAAGATGTTCTATGATTTTTCAAGATAATAATGTGAGTGATCAGGTTGGTTTGATTATCTTCACTATAAAATACTATATAATACGGCACATAATCATGGTTGACTAGCATTGTCTTCTGTATGAGATCTAAGAATCAATGAAAGTTTATGCTCATTTCAAAAGCCATTCTTTCCTGAAAATTTGTAGCATGATCTTCTTTATATTAGTTTTAAGAACGTATATGCAGGGAGAGGGGAAGAGAGGAAACAACTGGGGAAAGGAAAACAGGTCTGGGAAAAAGTACATGCAGAAAGGAATCAAATTGGAATTGAGGAAGGATGGAAATGTTTTCTTCTCTCTCTCTCTCTCTCTCTCTCTCTCTCTCTCTCTCTCTCTCTCTCTCTCTCTCTCTCTCTCTCTCTCTCTCTCTCCTCTCTCTCTCTCTCTCTCTCTCTCTCTCTCTCTCTCCCTCTCTCTCTCTCTCTCTCTCTCTCTCTCTCTCTCTCTCTCTCCTTCCCTCTCTATTTTCCCTTCCTATTCCTTCACTCTCTGTCTCTATCTCCCTCTCCTTCTGTCATCACACTCACACTCACACTCACACTCCACTAACTCATAGACACTGTATTGGACCTAGAATCTGGATGAACTGGATTTATCTCCTTAAATTCACAATATCTATGGAAGCTATATCAGATCATTTACCCTCTTAAGTTTTAATTACTTCATGTATAAAAGGTGGTTAACAAAACCCCATAAATCGGGGGGTTATGAAACCATCAAATGAAATGATGTGCTTAAAACACTCTAAAACATTGTTTTGATATCATTACATATCACCATTGTCATCATATTCATCACTGTTGTAATTTTTATTATATTCTTTTTTCTAAGAGTTTGTTAGATGGATTTCAGATAGAAATAATTCATGGACAAACTGTTATCTTAATATTGTCCCTTTATTCTTAATGTTTGTCAGACTGTCAATACTATCCTTTGGTATTTGGGGATTGGGATGAATGTGAGAGAAGACAAAAATGAGAATGGGAGAAGACAGAGAAAATGAAGAATGGAGGAAGAGGAATTCTATGCTGTTCTTTAGAAAGAAAATCATTCAAAAGAATTAGAGCACTGTTTTCTCTTATTTTACATCTGATTTTCCAGTATTAGACTCTTATTAGTTGTAAAATCCTGGGCAAGTCAATTAATTACTACTTGTCTGAATTTCCTAAACTCATAAAATGGGATAATAATAAAACCTATCTTGCTAGATTGTTTTGAATAAGATTTATTAAATGTTTAGCACAGTGACTGACAAAAAGAAAGTGCAATAGAAATATCCCCTTATGCAATATCCCCTTATGCTTAATTACATCATAGAACACATGCTTCTCCAATTCTCAGTGAATCAAGCAATATTTTATTTAAAATTTAGACTCCCATGGCCAACTTAAAAAGCTTATTTAATCAATAATGTACCATTGGTATCTTGATAGTACCTTGTCTATTATATTAAGGCCCAAAGAGAAAATTGTCATTGGGGGCCTGAAAAATACATCTCCCCTGACCCTGATATCAATGCCATCTTCTAGTCCTACCCTAACAACATATTCCAGAATCTGGGAGGCAGAAGGGCTAAGGAAAGATAAAAAATCCTGAGTGTCAGCTCATAGTTAGATTCCTATATTTCTACTTAAAAGAAGATATTTCTCTACATCAGAAGAAAAAGTAATGTCCTCCTTAGTCACCTCAAAAAGGGATTTGAATTCTAGAACAAAAGGTTGGTAGCTCCTGTGGTGAATAGGATGTCAAAAGCTCCAGGTAAAGACTCCACTGCCACCCAACTCACACTTTAAAGTCCACTATATCTTGGGAATTCAAGGATCAAAAGGGAGAGTCTTTGTTTCAAAGAAAGGAATAGACTTAATAATTTGAATTTTGTAATTCATCATTTAAAAGTTTCAAAGCCTGCTGAGGTTGGAAAAGGATGAGAAAGAAAGATTTGTTTTGGGAAATGCTGCCACATGCATTAAGAGCAGTGACTGGAGAGCTCAGATCTTTGTGCATTTGGACTCCTTATTTTGGGGTTTATTTACTGTATATGGAAGAGGGAGAGATTGGAAAAGTATGCAACAAGACAGGAAACAGCTGAGTGAAGACCTATCAGTCAAATGAGTGTATTCTGTTTTGGAATGTTACTGGGAAAAGCAGTTGGAAGCCAGACCAACTGGAGGTGGACCCTGCTTACCTTGAAAGAGGGAAGAAGAGAAGAGACAAGCTGAAGGGTTATGTCTTTTAACCTTGAAGACAGAAAAGAGGTGGTCTGGTGACTTCGAAGGCAGAAGAAAGAGGGACAAAAGTCCAGATATCTCTCTGACTTGCTCTGTTGATGATAATGACTGAACTTCAGACCAATCAGTCATTTCTCTCAACTGAATATGGAATATTCCAACATCCTCCAACCTAAGATGCATTGTATGTAGTATTAGGGAAATACTCAACCCTCTTACCTCCAATTCTTATCCCTTCCTGTCTTCCCCAAATAAACCCATTACTTAATATAAAGAAGAAAAGGAATATTTCATTTGAAAAATCATAAACTCACCCCTGAGTTGATTTAGAGAAACCAGAAGAAGGAAGGGAGGAGGGGAGGAAAAGAGAGGAAAACTGAAGAAGGAAGATATAGAGGGAGGAGGGACAGATCTAAGAAAGAAGATTACTAACTGCCAGATCTGTTAGTTATCAATGACCAATCAATATAGTCACTTATTATTACTTATTACATGTATCACAATGGCATTTCTTTCACAGAAAGGATTACTTTTAAATTCTCTGAAGAATGAAAATTGCCATGTTTTGTTTAACAGTCATTCATTAATTCAATCTGATGTAATTAATAACTAAGTAATTAGTATGTGTAAAACACTATTGTAGACCCAGAGAATGAGGAAATAAACTATAACAGGGTGCTCCATTTCAAGGAAATTCTATTCAATAAAGAAGAGGGGGACAAAATAGGTTAAGAGATATAAAATTGGATGTTAACTCAAGATATAACTCCTACATTAGATCTTTCCTCATCTTCTCACTTCCTGGTTCCCTCACTTTTTTTATTAATTTCAAATGTGTTTTATATATACATATGTATTTGAAATTAATATATATGTATATATGTACATATATTTCTATTATCTCCTATGTTTCTTTCATGGTAATGTTTTTGCCAAATTGTAGAAACAAATACAAGCAAGCAAGTCAATCCTTAAATCCAAGGATCATACATGTTAATGGGGGGAAATTGTACAAAAAGAGTTGCTGAAAAAGGAGCAGGGCAGGAAGACATATGATGAAGAGGTAGAGAGGAAGTCTTGTTCCCAACAAGATAATGTGAAGGAGAACTCTTCTATCAAATGGATAGGATTTTAACTACATTCTGCAGGGGTAGAATTCAAGGTGCCTCTGAAAGGGAGAGAGAAATGATAGTTTGGGAATTGTTGGCATGAAATCGAATACAAGGTCCTTGGGGATAGGGACTATTTCATTTCCTTCTCTTTATCTCCAGAACTTACCTTCATGCTTAACAAATGCTTACTTGGTCAGTTATTGATTAATTGTTACAAAGGAATGAGCTATCTAGATAAGTAGCTCAAGGGAAATTTGAAGAAGGATAAAACATTTTCAGTTGGGGAAGTTGGAGAAGCTTTCACCGAAAAAGTGACACATGAGCCAAGATTAGATAAGGCAGGAAAATGTTGTTAAAGTAGATAACAGTTAGCAATGACTTGATTAGATTTATATAAGATGATGAAAGGAGAAAGAGGGAAAAGGAAAGGGAGTAAGCAAGCAAGAGGATGGACAAAGGTAGAGACAGACAGAAAGACAGAATAGAAAATGCCTCATTGGCTCTGTACCTTTGTGACTAGGGGAGTGTAATTAATATCAGTAGAAATCATGGAGCTGAGAGAGGGATTAGTGATGACCAGATTTTAGGTTTAAAGCTAGAAAAGACCTTAGAAGTTACCTACTCCTAACCAACCATTTAAAGGTAAAGTAAGAATTCGAGTTCCAGGAATATTAATGCACTTGCCCAAAGTCAGAAAGGAATGACATTGGCAAAATATAAACCTAGGTTCTCAGATTCATTACCATCCTTCCTAGAAGGGAGGCAAAGGAAGAAAATATTATGATTCCATATTGGGCATGTTAAATTTGGTTCAGTGGCAAGATATCTGAAATTGTCTTGTAAGGTAGCATGGCACAATGGGAAACACTAAAAAGAAATAAATTGATCATTCAAAAAGAAATAAAATGTTCATAATAAAATTATCATTATGGAGTCAGAAGTCTTGGGTTCAACTCATGTCTCAGACATTTACTACTTATATGATTTTGGTTAAAGTACTTAATCATACTGAATCTCATTTCCATCCATGTTGAAAAAAAAAAAGGAAGTGGTTAGACTATGATCTTTGGATCTCTAGATTTTAAAGTCTAGTTAAGTTCCTGATTTGGCAACATACTTCTCAATCTATCCCAGATGTAGTTTCATGGCAATATCTTCACCTTATAACTTCCTCTTCAGATTGGCAAATTCCTCCTTGGAAATGTCATCTGAAAAATTATTGCCAGAATTCATGCTCATTTCAAATGCAGCTCAGCCTATGACTTTCTGAACTACTGTTCCACTTTGCCTGCATTAGCATAGGTCCTCCTCCATTTCAAGATCTCTTTATGTGTTTACATTTGCTATTAGAAAGAATTGGGGAAGCTCAGTGGTACAACAAACAGAACACTAGTTCTGGAGTCAGGGAGATATAAATTCACATCCTCAGACATATGGCTCAGCTTGTTGGCTATGTGAAACTAGGTAAGCCACTTAATCTCTATTTGCCTTAGTTCCCCAATTGCCAAATTGTGGGTGTATAAATACAGGTAACAAGATAAACCTTGAATTCAAGAACCATATATTCTAATGAGTGGAAATAGCACAAAAGGGCATGTGAAAAAGAATGGAGACTATAAATATATAAAATGGGGGCATAATGGAGAAGGAAAAGGCAAACCACTTCAGTATCTTGGCACAGAAAACCTCATGGGTAAATTCTATGTGTTCATGTAGTTTTGGGCTCAACTGAACAAGAAAAATACTCCATTAGAATATAAGGTGGTAGGGTCTATCTTCCTTTGAGATTGCCTCCGTGTTTCTGTTGCTTAGCATTGTAACTGGTACATAGGTTTCATATTTTCTCTCTCTCTCTCTCTCTCTCTCTCTCTCTCTCTCTCTCTCTCTCTCTCTCTCTCTCTCTCTTTCTCTCTCTCAGATCTTATATCCAGCAAGCACATGAGAGATACAGGACAGGAGGTCTGTATATAAAAAATTAAGGAGCCACTTACCCAAGATTGGCTAAAATGACAAAAGAACAAAATGACAAATGTTGGACAGGCTGAGCAAAAGTGAGGCCACTAATATACTGTTGGTGGAACTGTGAACTGATACAACCATTTTGAAGAGCAATTTGGAATTATGCCCAGAAAAATATAAAACTGTGTGTATCCTTGGGCCTAATAATCCCATTGCTGGGTCTATTTCCCAAGCACACTAGAGAAAGGAGAAAAGAACCTATATTCTCCAAAACATTTATAGCACCTTTTATTGATGGCAAAGGTCTAGAAATCAAGAAGTCCACCAATTGGGGAATGGCTAAACAATTTGTGGTATATAACTGTGATGGAAAACTACTGTTTCCTAAGAAATGATGAGCAGGTTGACTTTTTTTTTTTAATTAGCAAGAACAATGAGATAATGAAGAGTGAAATTAGTACAACCAAGAGAAAATTATCTATAGCTACAGATTTAATGTTTGAAGAATAACATGGCTTTTTCACCTCCAGAGAATGAACTGAGAAATGGAAACACAAAAGACATAACCTATATATTTTACTGGGTGATGACTATAATGGTGTGAGGGAAGGAGGGGTTGAATAAAATTAAATTTAAAAAATAAATGAGTCCATCAATGATAATATTGGACAGAGCATTAAAAGTCACTTAAACTTGGGAGTGAGGATAATTAAATAGTGAAGCCTGAATAAAAATGGATCAAAAGGTGAGGCAAGATAATAATGATACTAAAAAAGTCCAGGGAAGAGAGAATGAAAAGGAGAAGATAGTAAGATTGAATGTGGCAGGAAATTCAAGAAGTATAAGGAATAAGTGGACATTTGGATTCATCATTAGGGCATAAGTCAAAGAGATATGAATTTTAATCTTGCTGCAGGCACTTAGTAGCTATGTGAACCTGGGCAAGTCAGTTAACTCTTTTTGCCTACGTTTCCTTATCTATGATGGCCTGGAAAAAGACATAGCAAAACACAATAACTTTTTGAGGAGATAATGAATAGAAGTATATTACAAGTGTGGACAAGTCTTTTTAGGAGTTTATCAATCATCATCATTACTGAGCAATGGTGGCAAGGAATGAAAATAAAAGTGGTCATGGGTCCCAGAGAGGTATGGTTGTTTCTCTAGTCCTTGAATATTATGGACAGTCAATATTTCAAAAGGATAGAGACAATGTTCTTTCCTCACCTGCTCCTTACAATGTAAAGTCCTTGAGGGCAAGTGAGTATTTTGGTTCATAGGCAACTAGGTGACAGTGGCAGAATGCATAGAGCATCAGATCTAGCTAGAAACAGAAAGACCTGAGTTCAAATCAGCTTTCTGATACTTATTAGTTGTCTGCCCCAGGGCAAGTCACTTGATTCTTTTTGCCTCCGTTTCCTCATATGTAAAATGATTTAGAGAAAGAAATAGGTAACAAGATATTTTTCTAAGAAAAACCCTAAATGGGTACATGAAGAGTCAGACACAAAAGAAATGACTAAACTACATGCATATAATATATTGTTTGTTGAACTGAGAGATCCAAATTTATTTATTTAGTAAAATAAAAGTAGAAGAGGAAAAGATATTGAAAGAAAGGTTTTTGTTCATTTAAGCAGAGTCATAGAGGATACAATGAAGGGCAAAGAATAAGATAAGTAAATTGGTGAGAGCTAAGGTTCATAACAGGATGGAGAAGAGAAGAGAAGCAGAGAGACACAAAAAGGGATTTTCACATTGTTTTTCTCTTCCTTAGATATATAGAAGTCCAGGTGGTAGTAGGTAGGAACTTGCTATCCATGCAGTAGCAGAAGTACAAAGTAGAGAGACAGTTATATACTATGATGCTTTCAAGGTTCCAAAGAGAATATTGACATATGTCTGAGGCGGAGTAGTTCAGTTGATTAAAGCACCATATCAGAGCCCAAGGAATTGGGTTCTATTTTCATGCATCCTAGTTTATGATTTCCATGATTACATACTGGTCCCTCTGCCTGAAATTCTCATCAGCTATTCTGTAAAAATACAATCCATTCAATCCAAATCAATCCCTTTGTAATCCAAGGGGATACATGGAAGGCAGTGTGTATTTTTTTCTCCCTTCCTGAAAATTAACTAAAAAAATTTTACCAATTAATCATGATTTTGCAATACATTTCCTACATTTTTTTCAAATTAAAAATAACTCAGGAAGACATAGATCTGAACATTTTTTCCTTGAAGGACCAATGTTTAATAAATGCTTCTTCTTCTTAAACAATGCACACCTTTCCAAAAGAGATCTGACAGATCTACTAAGGTTAATCTCTGTAGTTCTAGTTTTAACTCATTCTCTAGCTCAGATTCATGGTTTGATATTTCTAAGGAAGCCTTTTCAGGTTTCAGTTATATAAAAGGAGAAAGTCAAGTCAGCCTAAGGAACATAACTTCTACTTTGTGTTTTCTTAGTTTTGTAAAATGATTTTTGTCATTTTCTTTTGGAAATCAATGATTTAAAATCAATAGAGGAAACAAAGATTGTGAAATATACACGTACAGTTCCTTCTTCCCTAATATTTTGATGAAAAGAACAATCAGACCTGTAACCCAAAGTTGTTAATTGCCAAT
Organism: Monodelphis domestica; assembly: GCF_027887165.1. Lineage (NCBI taxonomy): Eukaryota > Metazoa > Chordata > Mammalia > Didelphimorphia > Didelphidae > Monodelphis > Monodelphis domestica. Next base: position 52,059,853 of record NC_077232.1, read on the forward strand.
ATGGTTGTGAATTTCTCCATGTTTTTGCCTTGAGTGCTGCTTAGATTTCCAATAAATAGTCCAGCATTGGACATCCACTCAAACTCTTTCTAACCTGGTATAAATTCTCAAATGCTTTCAGAGTCTTGACTATAATTTATCTCTCTTTTAGTTTCCACTAAATTGTCAGAGTCTGAACTGGTTTGATATTTTTTTTTGAAAGGGAATAAGTAACCTCAAAATATTCCAACATATCTCTTATGAATTAGCATTTCATTTTTCCAGTGGTTGGAACTATTTGCCTTCCCATATTGATTCACTCATGATAAAATTGTTGACAATTATTTAAATGTTCTTTGATTGAATGACTGTATTAATGGAAGTTTCCTTAGCTGATAACTGCATCAGGACGTAGCACCTTCTTAGATACTTTAACTGGGGTGGTTGATTGATCACTTTAATGTAATCCTTATACATTATTTATGATTAATATATAAAACAATATAATTAATCATATTACTTAAATAAGAATAGTAATATTAAATAAATATATTAATTATAACAGACATTATATATGTATATACATATATAAATTAATAAATTAATCTAATTGAGACATGACTTATCACTTAAATGTATTTTTGTTGTTCAAGGATCATCTGATTGGCCAAAAAGTGACATATATTTACTTAAAAGATTTTCTATCTGTGTCAAGCCAAAAATAGAATAGACTTCTTTGAAAACTCCTGGGTTCTCTCTTAAATTATGCCTTCATACAGTGACTGGACAGGTTGATTACTTACTGAAATTTTATAAAAAGGATTCTTGAAACAGCATTGTTGGACATTTAAAATTCTTCTAATTCATACAGTCTATCTGATATTTCTCTATGAAGACATAAGGAATTACTAATTTTTGTTAGTAAAAGGAATATTAATTTTCTTGAAAACAGAGAATTTAAAAACACAAAATTATTTGAAGGAGAAAGTCTGTGCCATGGCCTATGTTTGATACAAACACTTGGGGAACCAATCTAGCATTTTATATTTTCAAATACTCTGATTCTCTAAGAGAACAGTTGAGCATATATAAAAATAATCAATGAATATTGTGTAGAAATGGGGAGAAAATAGTTTAAAATAAATTATGTTTTGAATTTATTCTTGTCTTGTATTGTAAAAATTATGGACCAATTATAAGAGTAAAAGATTTATAATATTTAGGACTTTAGAGTTTTCATTTTCCTTGATGAAAGTCTTAGATATCCTCAAAGATTTTGGGATGGTAGAAGGAATATAAGAACAGAAGGAAAAGGTAATGTTTGTTTGAGTCCCAAATTTGAGATTTACCAGTTGTTCAATGCTATACAAATAATTTAACTTATCATAGCCCTTCTTTATTCATCTGCATAATGGGGTTAATAATATTTTAATGTTCCAGCAGAATAATTATAAAGTTTTCCTTATGTATATTAGAGTGTTTCTGTGAGGAAAAAAAACTTTTAAAATTAAAAAAACATTTTATGAATATGAGGTATTAATCAAAATATCATTTTTGTTTTGCAGTTATCTAATTTATGCTGGATTATGTAATAAAAAACTCAAACAGCTTATTATAATACAGCTTAAATTATCCTACATCATTTTCTAACCAATTTTTTTGGTCTTACTTAAAAGAACAATGTTAGAATTAGAAGACTACTTAAAAAAGAAAACAAAAATCCCTTTGTTATTTACCTTGTTTGAAAAACATATGCTTATGTACTTTATGGTGAAAATTATTGTAATCACATCTTGAAAAGCATTTGTTTTTCAATCACAGAGCAGTTTTCCCTGCTCTTAAATGAAGCCTGACATTCAACAAATACCTGCTGAAAACAAAAGAAAAGATCAAGGGACAGTCAAAAACCAGTTTCCAAAGGTGTGATTTACTAGCCGTGACTTGAGTCTTTGGTATCAAAAAGATTTGATAGGAAAAGAGGCCCAGAGTATGACTAGATAAGAAAGGACTGAAAAGGCATTATATCATATATCCTTGAAGTAAAGAAGGAAGGGGGTGTTGATTAAAAAGCACATAAAATTCCCCAATTTATAAGTGCTCAAAAGGTTATGAATAGACAATTCTAAGAGGAAGGAATTAAAATTATCTTTAGTCATATGAAAGAAAATTTCAAAATAACTATTAAATAAATGTACCACTTCTCACCCATCATACTTGAAAATGAAAAATGTTGGTGGGGACATAGAAAAATTGGAACACCAATACACAGTTGGTGGAATTGTTAATTGATATAATCCTCCTGGAAAGCACACAGGAACAATCTCCAAAGTGCATGTCCTTTGACCTACCATTATTATCTCAAACAAATCAAAGATAAAGAGAAAAGTTCTATTTTATGACTATAAAATAATAATTTAATAATAAAATAAATATAAAAATATTTACAACAGATCTTTTTGTGTTATCAAAGTACCAAAAACTGAAGAACTGATGTCAATTAGGGAATGGTTGAGCAAATTTTGATATATGGTTGTGATGGAATATTATTATGACATAATAAATGACAAAAAGATGACCCACCCAAAAGCTGGAAAGACATATGAAAGGAGGCAAAGTAATATGAGCAGAACAAAGAAATATTGAGCACAGTATCAGTAATACTGTATTCTGATCAACTGTGAATGATAACTATTATCAACAATGCAAGGTTGGATACAGGACAATTCCAAGGGAATCATGATAAAAAAAGATTATCCACTGATATAGAAGGAAATAAAATAGTCTGAATATATATTGAAACATGCTCTTCTTTATTTCAATTCTTCCATGCATTTTTCTATAATGTGATGTCTTTTTGATCATTGAAATAGGTATTATGTAATAACACATGTACAACCTAGATCACATTACCTGCCATTTTAGAGAAGGGGAAGGATTGGGTGGGATGTAGTCAACATGGATTAAGAAATATCAGAAAACAATGATGGAAAATTGTACCAACTTGTATTCTCAGGTACAGTATGGATATAATGTTTGATTAGTCTTTGATAAAGAGTTTAAGAACCCATCACAAAAGATTAAGGAATGAAAAGACCAATTTTCTGAGCAATGGTAATAATAAATGTCTGCCAGTCAACCAGAAGATGTGATCTGGATCAAGGCAAGGCTCCAGCAAGAATTGAGTCTGATAGTGAAAATCAGAATCTTTCTATAAAGTCCCTGCTGAAGGACAATTCCAAGCTCAGAATGTGGGAAACCATGAGCCCCCAGGTAGAGTTATCTTATCAGAGGTGGGAGCAAGAAATTTTTAGACAAAGGGCATTTAAATGCAAATTGACTTGGATTACTGAAAATAACGGAAAATTTGTTGACTTTCTAATGCCCTAATGGAACTGTCACATTTTATCTAAGTCTACAGGGTAAAATGAATAAATTAATCAGAAATCAATACTACTTAATTATTGTTATAATATTGCCTTACTATATCTATGTTATACTTTTTAATATTTTATTTTAATGAATATCTTAATTCATCATGAGATCACAAAGTTTGATCAGGAGGACATCTGAGAGATCATCTGGTGAGGTCTATAAAGCCTAAGTAATTGGTCTGAAGTTAAAAAGAAGTGTTAAATACTGAAGTTGAAATACCTGGGCTGCATAATGAGAAGAAAGGACTCTTTGGAAAAGACCCTGATATTAGAAAAGATTAAAAGCAAAAGGAGAAAGGAAGAGCAAAGGATGGGATAAATATATAGTTAGTGTCATAGAAGCAATGAACATGAGTTTGGGCAGACTTCAGGAGACAGTCAATGACAGAAGGACCTGGAGTGATGATCCATGGGGTCATGAGATTTGGTTGTGATTGAATGACTAAACAACCACAATATCAATAAAGTTGTGATTGGCCAACTCAAGATTAGATTTCAGCTCCTTATCAATCTAAATAAAGTACACTTTCCACAGCCTCACTCTTTTTGGAATTAACTTTATTGCTACATCTTCTACAATAGATATTGCCTCATAAGCTACAATTATTGTTATATGCTTTCTACATCACTTTTCATCAGTCCTTCAAGGCAAAAGGAACAAAATGTTTCATGTAGCAATGGTACCTGGTGGTTTGAGATAAAGAATTATTCTAACTTTCCTTTTCCTCTCAGCAAAGAACTTATGAGTCATTCTTTCACTCTCTATATTTTGATTGAGTTTATGGCAACAAGTCACTTTAGACACAGCCCTCCTATTCATCTCTTCTGGTCTGGTATTGGCAAATCAATTAGCGGACAAAGATTTCATGTTCAGAATACTTATTGTTAATATCTGGAGTGGATATAAAATGTTCCTTTAGCATCTTTCATACTTTTTTGCAACTCTATCATCAAATATTCACTAAGTGTTGTAGGAGCCCTCAATGGTAATTCTATTTAATCTTATCATTTTCAGCCTGAGGAAACTGATCTCCACGAGATGATTTATGGATTTATTCAAGGTCACCTGTGGAAGTTACATTTCATCAGCATAAGAAAACCACTCAAGACTGAGAAATATTTTTTGAAATGTATAATTATACATATATATATTTATATCTTTTATCATCATCTGAATCTATCAATAGAAGGTATCCCAAGGCTTACTGAAATTCTGAGTTCTAAAAGACAGGATTTATGCTCTTTTTATTTTTATGCTTTTAGAAATTCAGGATCATGTTTATGGTGATAAGGTATCAGAGTAGTGCTTTGGGGAAACCAGAACTATGTATCTATATACAGATAAAATATGGTCTTAACTCCAACTCTGTGATGTATATAACCACTATATTACTGGGCTACCATATAGTCTCTCAGGTTTCTAATACTAACCTTTTTTTTCTTTTTTTTGTAGTTGCATCCTTTCAGTGCTGTCTGACTCTTCATGACCTCACTTGGGGTTTTCATGGCAAAGATGCTGGAGTGCTTTTGTATTTACTTCTGCAGATCAGGGAATTGGTGCAAGCAGGGCCAGAATCACACAGCTCATAAAGAGTCTGGGGTCATATTTGAATTCATGTCTTTCTGACACTAGGTTGAGTAAAAGTAAACCATCCACTACACAATATAGCTGTCCTAATACTACGTTACTAGATTTTAAGTATATATGTGTTCATCATATGCATAAAATACATGCTTGCATGCATATGTGTGTATACATATATGTATATAAATAATACTGGATAGAAATACACACAAATATATGTAGAAGACTAAAGACTAAATCTGGATTTGGAGTCAGGTTCATTTGAGTTCATATTCCAATTCAAATACTTCCTGACTATGTGACCTTGGGCAAGTCACTTTAAATATCCAAGATTCAGGTTCCTTATCTGCAAAAATGGGATTGGCAATAAGGATATCTATTCCAGACGATTGTAGTAAAGATAGATATGAATATACACAAATATGTACATGTCAAAAATATATAGATGTATACACATTGCACATGTATATAATATACATGTATGCAAAATAAATATATTCTTATATATAAATAAAATTTTATATATGATTTAATTTAAATATGCTTGATCTACATATATGTTCACCTATACAAAAATCCATGTACATACAAACACATCTATACCTAAAGGCATATGCATATGCATACATATACATACATATATATATGCATATATATATACTCACTATATATATAAATTACATGAACATTAATAAATTATACAAAAGCTTATATAAACTTTGCACATTTAATGTCCAATAGTAGATGCTAGTTTTTAATTTATTTGTCACTTTCCCTCTGTTTCAGCCTAGCACATATTTTTTTAAACTCATGTATGGCTCAGATTCATTTGTAAAAAAAGGTAAGCTATTTCTTTTTTTTTTTAAACCTTTACCTTCTATCTTGGAGCCAATAGGCTCCAAGGCAGAATAGTGGTAAGGGCTAGGCAATGGGGGTCAAGTGACTTGCCCAGGGACACACAGCTGGGAATTGTATCAGGTCAGATTTGAACCTAGGACCTCCTGTCTCTAGGGCTGGCTCTCAATCCACTGAGCTACCCAGCTGCCCCATAAACTATTTCTAAGCTAAGAAAAAGAAATCTCCAACATGAATCTTTTCAGCAGAGGGGACAGATTATTTTGCTCTGGGGCAGTATCTGTGCTCTTAAGAGGTGGGATTTAGACAAAGGCTGCCTGTTTAATGGACCAAGTGTGTGTGAAGAGAGGAAAAGAGGGAGGAGGCCATGACAAGGCTGGAGGAAGACAGGCTAGCTATTGCTTCCTTACTGTTGATTAGGGTATCGGTACCTGGCACATAATCATCCTAAGGAAATAATAAGCAATCTGGAGTCTTACCTGGGGAGCAAAATATTGTATTTTAATCATTTTCAAATGTGGCATACAGTTAAAATTAATATTTCCCAAATTACTTTGAACTTTCATTATATTCTCATTCATAATTCAAAGGTCAAAAGATAGATGAAAAGTATGCAATATTCCTTTCCTCAAAGTTATTTTAATCCTATGGAAGTTTAAACTGATGTGCATGTTTTGTGTGCCTGTATGTATGTATGTGGATAATGTATACATACAAAATCATTTATCGATTGACCTATTTATGTCTATCTGTTTGTTCATATACTTATCTGCTAGCTTTTAAGAAGACCTAGCAAAGCATTTTTTATCATAGAATGCAATCTATTTTGGTTAGAGACAGTAGGGTATAGTGGAAAACAAAGTGCAATTGCAATCAGAGGACTTAGATTGAAATCCAAGATCTCTTTACTAGCTATTGCTTTTAACTTTTGACAACTCATCTAATTTTACTGGTCCTTTATGAAATATTTCAACAAAAAGTCACCTAAGTTGTCTTCAAACATTAAATCTTATTATTCTCTCAGTAATTTGCAGTCTTACCTAATATCAAGTAGCTTCAATGGAAAACCCAGTCAGTCATCCAGATGTTTGAACTACATAAGGCAATACAGCTGGAATGGCTGCAATATTTGCCTGAAATTGCTAAAAGTATCAGGCAAACTGTGTCTGCATGCTGTCAGAACAGCTGGTCAATTCTGAAATTCAGTAAAAAATTCCAACAGACCTGTTGTTCAGCGGCATTTGGAGGCAAACATCCAGATGATAAAATTGACAGAATCACAGAGAAGTGTTCCCTTAACTGGTTGCCTAAGATTCTGTCCCCTCAATTAATTAATGAGAAGACCTTAGGCAAATTACATATACTTAAGACTTTAGTTTCCTTCTCCATGAAATGAGAGGAGAGTTGGACTACATGCTCCCAGGCCCTTTAAAGATTTAACATGCAATTATTTTATCAATTGTCTCCTACCCCTATCTCTAGGGAATAAAGATTGGTGAATGAAAAGATAATCTACTACTTGTCAGTCTATTTTCTACATATAAGATAGGAGCCAGAAGGGTAGATGGTGAAGCTTAAGCAATCTCTTTTGTACTTAAATTTTGTAGTTAAAATTGCAAAGTGGAACACCTGATTCACTTATGACTGTTATTCAATCAAAGCAATGCTTTATAGCTAGGATTGAGTGATACTCTTGATTACATACATGATATTAATTTTAAAAATCACATTGAATCTGCATCTATTTTGATGTGTAAGTATTATATTCTTATCTAAATCAGACTAACATAATAGGGACCACAAAGAATAAGCATGGTGTTGACTCTCAATGTTATGTTAATATCATGAATACTCATCTCCCTGTAATATATCAGGGAACAATAGATGATTTCAGAAGAACTTGTTCCAATTTAATCATGTTAAAAATGGAACTTATTATCTTTCCCTTGAAAATCAGTTATTTTCTTTCTTGTTTTAATTTTTTATTTTTTTCCAGATTATATGTTGATACAATTTTTAATTATCAATTTTCTAACATTTTGTGATCCATGCTCTCTCCCTCCTTACAATTCTTTGACCACCCAAAGACAGAAGGTAATATGGCGAAGGTTAAGCATGTTTGGTCCTAACTTTCCAATCGCTCATATTTGCAGTCACTCAAGTCTCTCACCTGGGAATTACCTTCAACCCCAATTTCCCTGAGTCTGAATACCCAAACAGCTGCTATACTTTCTTGATTCTACTGTGTGAAGATTAGATTTAGCTATCTCCTGATTGTAACAATGAAGATACTTAGCTTTTCTTTATTGTAACAATTGAATTGTAATCCCCTGATTATAATAACCACGAAGGTATTTAGCTCTTCCTTTATTGGAATGATTGAATTGCAATCCATAATCTATTTTTAGATTTTAATCCCCAAAAGGTAGTAACTCAGTATTTGAAGTAGATCTACCCATTTTAATCTACAAAAGTGTTAACTCAGTATTTAAAGTAGATCTACCCATTTTAACTACAAAAAGTTGTTAACTAACTTCAAAAGGTGAACTAACCAAAGAAGGTGCTAACTAACCACAAAAGGCATAACTAACCACAAAAAATTTGTAAACACCCATTTCATGCATTGAGTGGGAGGTCTGTGACCCATGTGTGAAAGAGTGGGCAGTCCTGGAGAGGAAAGGCTGCTGTGATTGGTAGATGGGAAATATAGGGGATGTGACACAAGAAAAAAAGGTCTTTAAATAGAGGAAACAAAAACTGAAGAGGAGAGTCAGTCACCGGGCTTGGAATGAAGGATCAGTCAATCAGAGCTAGAGGGAAGACAGACAGTTGAGGAGAAACTGGAAGATGGACACTTGGAGTTGGCTGTGGAACTGGACCCCTGAAGGAGCGTGTGCAGGATACCTCAGACTGCTTTCTTTTTAGATGGTCACTGTGGTGAGTGAAAGACTGACTTAGTGACCGTGTATTTCTGGAGGTGTGAACCTCTGAGAAAGGCCCATCATCTTGAGACTCTTTTCCCCGATTAGGACCTTAGAATTTCTACCTAGCTCAGAGGGAGCCGGAGTTGTCTCTCTCTCTCTCTCTCTCTCTCTCTCTCTCTCTCTCTCTCTCTCTCTCTCTCTCTCTCTCTCTCTCTCTCTCTCATTCCTTAACATTTTCCCTCTATTGTAAAATAAACTACCATAAATTCCATTTTACTTTGGTAGTTCATTTTGGGATTTAGAGATTAAATCCTTGGTGATCACTGATTGATATATTCTAGTCCAACCAGAAATAAATTTAATAACTGTTATATGATGTCTCATATGTAATCTCTTCTCTTTGTTTTCGCAGCCACCATTTTTTGTTGAGGGTTTCATCACAGCTTGACTAAACTATTGCACTATCTACCTAATTGATCTCTCTCCTTCCAGTTTCTTCAATTCATCCTTCACACAGTTGCCAAGTTGATTGGTATAGCCTAGATCTGGCTGTGTCATTTTCCTGGGAAAGAATCTTTAGTTATTCTGAGTCTTTCTCCAGCGAATGAGAGGGAAAAAATTCACACATACATACATACATATAGAGTTACTTTAATATGTAAAATTGTTGTAATCGTTTGCTTGTTTCAGTCATGTCTGAATTTTCTTGACCTCATCTGGACTTAACTTGGCAAAGACAATGAAGTGGTTACCTATTGCCATCTACAACTCATTTTTCAGGTGAAGAAACTGAAGCAATCAGGGTTAGGTCACTTGCCCAGGATAAAATAGCTAGTAAGTGTTTAAGGAGTTTAGAACTTAAGTCTTCATGACTCTAGGTTCTAACCCCTGGGCCACCTAGCTGCCCAAAGAGATTATATCATATGTTAATATTTTATATTATAATATTCTTTCATTCTTTATATTATTATATAATTATGTGATATTATACATTATGTTGATTTTATATATTATTTATAAATATAAATGATTTATCTTACATATCATTTCCTCTTGATATCAGAAGTTTTTATTGTTTCTTTATATACTTAGCACTGACCACAGTGCCTAGCAATAAGAAGGCATTTAATACATGCTTGCTGAATTGAACTAATTCTTTATAAATTGATCTAGATCTTTCTTCATATTACCTTCAGATAACTGCTAAGCCTGAATCTTTTTGTCTCAACAGGAAACATAGTGTGGAGTAGACAGCACTGGGGTACGAATCATACAAGATATATACAAATACATTTTGTATATTTAACAGTTGTGTGATCTCAGGTAAATCACTTCACATATCTTGGCCTCTCTTCATCTGTCAAGTATAGAGTTGGTATGTGATCGGCTCTAAAATCCTACTAAGAAACATTTTTTTTCTCTTTGTCATAAATTAAGAGAAAAATAGAATGAAAACAAAGGGAAACATTTCAATATTAAAAAAAGCAGTGTGTGTAGGAAGGAACTTTATTGTGATGGGATGTTACAGATGTGTTTCTATAAGGGTCCTGATTTCCCTACAGATAGCAACACAAATACGATTACTAGTCCCATCTCTCATTCCCAGTGAGGGCCCAAAGCATAACCATTGGGATATCACAAAGGACACCTTAATTTCCTGAGCCGTAGAATCACACCCTCCCTCACATTTCAGCCTCCAGAGCATTTTAATGAGGAGCTGGAAGCTTTCATGCAATTTTCACGGTGGCAGACTTTCTAAGTCCCTTGCTTCCCAGCATCTGCTACCTAACTGAAGCAGAAAAGCAAAAAGCTATGATTTAGAACTCTTGTTCTACCTCAGGTCCTTGCCTGACTACTCAGGAAGTCATGAAGCAAGACTTGCTTTGATTTTGCTTCTATTTCTAAAAGCAAAACAAAAACAAAAACAAAAAAAAATAAAGAGATTGACTGAAGGTTCAGAGATTTAGGAAAGGAAAATTTTGTAGGTGCTCTATCGCCTTCGTGCTACTATCCTCAAAGTTCAGGGCTTGCCTGGATATGAGGTATTAAAACAAAGTCCCTCCTGTGTAGCCAAAGGTCAGGCTCTTTAGGATGGTGTTAGAAGAGCTTATAAATTTGTTCTTACTAGGAAACTTGGATAAGCTTGTTGACTTCCCTTGAATCCATCAAAATGATAAGGGGATTGGATTGGATTAGATGATTTCTAAGACAGTCATCAGTTCTGTGGTTCTATAACTGTTAAGATATAGATAAAACTCTGACCCAGATCATATTATATCTTGACTCCAGGAATATTGTACAAACATTCTATGATAATTTTGTTTGTCTTAAGGACTGGATGAAGTTCCACCCATACATAAGATTTAAGTTAAGGGCACAGATGAGCTTTGAGTCTAATGACTTTCCAAAGATCAATGAATACTAAGTATTAGAGTTGAGGTTGCCTTTAACTCTGACAAGGTCTTTAGGGGAGAGTTATATGTGTGTCTTCAGAAAACAGCCAGATAGGTAATAATTTACATCACTGAAGGTGGTACCTTCATTTAAAAAAATCATACCTCTAACTTAAGTCCATATTTAATTTAGAATATTCCTTATAAATTAAAGTCCTCTGCTGTGTCATGAGCTGACCCTTACTTCTTGAAGCTAAGCTAGTAGAAATAAAGCCCTAACAGGTCCTACCAAGTTAAATAATTTTTAAATTTGTTCGCCCCAACAGATTAGACTATTGCCTGAGGATCAAACTAGTTAAATTTGCAGAGATCTGTCTCCAGAAGGCTGGCCACCAGGTGGTGAATGCTTTTTGGCTACAATAAGCCATTAAGGCCATTTACCAAGGCATGGGAAGTGAGAGCAATCTGCTTCAATGGACCCAAAGCTCATATTGATAAAATCACATTTCTATTCATGTCTGGAATTATCTACCATGAGTATCTGCCTCAACTTTGTCTCTACCTCCATCAGGTTCTATTGCCCTAAAGGATTGTAAAATATAAACACATTTTCTTTCAGAGGCCTTCATCCAATTCTAATCACACTATACCTAATTTGCTTGGATTACTTGTGACTCAAAGAAATAGCCTTGAGGAAAATAGTAAGAAAATGGGTGAATAAATGAATGGTCTGCTTGAGTCTAATTAGCCAGGTGGTCTCTGAGGAATATGTTGTTGTTGATGAATGCCTGACACACAGTAAGTTCTGAGGCCCACAATCCTGATAACAAGGGTGATTAAACCCAAAATGATAAAAAAATTTTTTTCGAGTGTGCATATTGGTTGGAACATTAAACTTTGGTTAACTTTGCCAGAGCAACAAACTGATTTAATGAACTGTAGCCTGAAAAGCAAGCACTAAATACAGAAAATGTCTTTCTAAGACAATTGAGGAATTTAAATAACCTAGCATTATTCCCATCACCCATTAACCATAATCAGACCAATTGGAACAGGCAATTAACTGGATTTATCTATTCCCCTTCCACCCTGCTTTTAAGAAAACAAGTAGCAAATTGCAATAATAAGATAAAGTGAAAAGGTAGTCCTTCTCCCCAACTAAAATAAGTAAATAAAACTGAGGGTATTGAAGTTAAAACATATTGAACTCAGTCTCTTTTCATCTGAGGCCTTAACAAAGAGAAATAGGCCAACCTTAAATTAATAAGCCTAGCATTTTACTAAAAAGTTTCACTGTCACAGAGACAGTGGCATGTAGTGAGTTTGAAAATCACATCAGAAATATAGGACTGTATGTTTTGGTTTTACTATTTGTTATTTATGTGACCTGGGCAGCTATGTTACAAAGTGGATAAAATGGCAGACTTAGATTTAGAAAGACTTGAGTTCAAATCTGGCCTCAGATACTTAGTAGTTGTGTGACCATGGGCTGGCCATTTAGCCTTGTTTGCCTTAGTTTCCTCATCTGCGCAAATGAGTTGGAAAAGGAAATGGCAAAGTACTTGAGTATCTTTGCCAAAGAAACCACTAATGGGATCCTGAAGAATTAGACATGATGCAACAACAACAATAACAACAGCTTTATATGAACAACAATAATTTATCTTTGACTATTAGTTTCTTTCTGTGTGAAGGAAATTATTAAGGGGCTTTTGAACATAAGTATAAAGTCTAGCTCTGGCATTCCCTGGCATCAGCATGAGCATCAGTGTCACCATGAGTGTCAATATATAATGTTGCCATGGAGGGAGAAGCTAGTGGGTTTTAAAAGGCAAGCACAGCTCTTGGTGGTGGCAAAAAAATTGGAAAATGAGGGGATGTCCCTTAATTGGGAAATGGCTGAATAAACTGTGGAATCTGTTGGTGATGGAATACTGTTGTGCTGAAAGGAATGATGAAGTGGAGGAATTCCATGTGAACTGGAAAGACCTCCGGTAATTGATACAGAGTGAAAGGAACAGAACCAGGAGAACACTGTATACATAAAGTGAAACATCGTGGCACAATCAAATGTAACAGACTTTTCTCCTGGCAGAAATGCAGTGATCCTGAGGGACTTATGAGAAAGAATGTTATCCACATCCAGAGAAAGAACTGTGGGAGTAGAAATGCAGAAGAAAAACATATGATCGATTACATGATTCAATGGAGATATGATTGGGGTTTTGACATTAAAAGATTACTCTTTTGCACACATGAATAATATGGGGAAAGGTTTTGAAAAATGATACACATGTAAACCAGTAGAATTTCTCGGGAGCTCTGAGAGGGGAGAGAGAAGACGGGTGGGAAAAATCATGAATCATGTAACCATGGAAAAATATTCTAAATAAATGAATAATTTTTTTTAAGCGAGGGCACCAAAGAGAGCTTTCTTTACTTCCTCTCTTGAATAAACTGACTCCCTGGGCTGGAGTTTGGCAAGCTCAGCACAAAGGGGACCAAGCTGAGCTGAAATCAGGGGCCTGATCTTACCTTAAATTAGTAGGGCTGAAATCTCTCAATCAATCAATCTCTCTCTCTCTCTATCTGTCAATGAACCTCCAGAGCATCTTCTAATTGTTATGCTCTTCTGAAAATGATAGTTTTCTAACTGATTAATAGTTCTCCTCAATCTATATCCTATGAACTTAGGGAAGACAACAACTTTGTTGAATATATATATATTCAATATATATAAACATTGATACATAAACACACTTTTGAAACTTGGAAACAAAATCTCTTTGGGAAGATTTTGTTCAGTAGAGGTTAAAGGAGTGTTTTTTTCTGAATAATTGAAAATTACTTTCTTAGAAAATTCAATTAACTAGAATGCCTGCTCCCCATGCATCTCAATTAAGTGAGGCTTTACTATATAACTGTGTCACTGATGCAGGCTGTTGACAAATACTGTTCACAGACTGTTTGAGAATGGACAGTGATTCACTTTCTAGGTTCAGGATACTTTTTATTTTTTAAAAATTGGTGAATTATTTTCCTGTGTTTTTCTAACAAAAAACAAAACATGTTTCTGGTCCTTGGGTCTCAAAGAGATACACACCAAGAACTCTCAGTAGCCCTAGGAGATCTGTGAAAGTAGAGGTGAGAAATGAAATCTATTCTAGGTGCCAGTAGATGAAAAATGCTCCCACTGAGCTAATACAAACTAATATAAAGGTGTGGGGAAGGTCACAACACTTTGCTTTATCTGAAGTATCACAACCTGAAGAATGTTTGTGAGTGGGAAGCAATAGACTGGAGTGAAATGTCAATCTCTATGAAGGCATTAACCAGAAGAGAATTTTCTTGTTATAGCCTGCATGGATTTGAAAAGAGATGATACAGAGTTATAGTCAGGGGTGGAAGAAACCTTAGAAATCATCCAAACTAAAACTCTCATTGAACAAGTGATGAAACTGAGTCCAGGAGAGTTAAAGTGACTTAGGATTGTAAAACCATAGATTCAGAGCTGGAAAGGAACTTAGAGATTATTAGATAGAACTACCTTTGTTTTATTGATTAGGTGTTTGAAATTTACAATTTTGACTTGCCCATGGTCACAATTCTAAGTTTCTAACGTAGAATTTGAAGTGAGAGCTATCTGATTCAACATCCAGAATTCTATGTATTCATATTCTATGCAGACCTCTATCTCAGCAAGCCATTCTTTTTACACATTTAAAATTTAAGAATAAGTTAGCACATTTCCCAGATTACACAGCTAATAATTACTAGAGTTAAAGTCTTAAACTGAGGTCCTCAGACTCCATATTCACTAGCCTCTTCATTGCATTACATTTCCATCTCACAAGCAAATAACCAATGCAGTCCACAACCATCAGTGTTTATGAGTGATGAGCAAATTCATTCCATATATATTAGTGGCTATTTGGGATACTCTTGGTGCTGTTGCATGTTTCTGATATATGTTTGTCTGCCTCTGTTGCAGTTATCATTAACAATTAGTAAATGAAAAACACTATACTAATATACTATTGGTAGGGCTAAAATCTATATATGTATATATTCTGGAGAGCAATTTGGAATCATACACAAATGGTTATAAAACTCTACCAACCTTTTGACCCATCAATACCACTACTGGGTCTGTATCCCAAGAGATTAAAGATAGGGAAAAAAGAATGACTTGTTAAAAAATATTTATAGCAACTATTTTGTGATGGCAAAAAACTGGTAATTGAAGAGAAGTTCAGTGTGGTATTTAATTGTAATTGAATACTATTGTATGACAAGAAATAAAAAAAGATGATTAAAAAGAAAACATATGAAATAATGCAAAGTGAAGTCATCAGAACCAGAATAATGTTGTACACAGTAGAAGCAATAATGCATAATGATCAACTATGAATGACAACTATTATTAACAATGCAAGTATGCAGTTCAGCTCCATGACTCATGAAAAAGGCTATCCACTGCTAGAAAAGGAATTGACAAAGCTTGAATGCAGATTGAAGCATATGTATTAGAAGGTTGATTTAGGTGTTATGGAGGAAGGGAGAAAGAATGGAGTCTCCTCCCCCCACAACCCCAAGTTTAGGATCAGGGATAGAAGGAGTTGATGTTATATGTCCCAGCAGGTAGAAGGAGGGTGAGATGGGTGATTCCCCCCTTCAGTCCTCTCCAAATGTGTCTCCTCACTAAATCTGCCTTTTACTCCCCTCTATTAATTGTTCTTGTAAATGAACTTCTTCCCTTGGGGAAAGAGAAAGAAATCAGCTCTCTCTCTTCCACTCTGACTATTTCCTTCACTCACAATGAAGTCATTTAAGGATAAGTGATAATCTTTATTCTAAACAAGTATTTTCAGGGGTAAAACAGGAATATGTCTGAGTGGACATATTCCTGTTTGGGGGGCTAGAGGAGGGAGGGGAAAGGAGGTCCCTGTCTGTCTGAATCTTCCTTCCCTCCCTCCAAAGTTGAGAGACCCAGGATTGACAGCCTGGTCTCTGAGAGGTTCAGATTTGGTGAACCCTGGTCTTTGTCACAGCAGAGCAATGCCCAGACCCAGGGTATCAAGGAGCTATGAGAGATCTGTTAGGGCTACTTCTTCCTCTTCTCATGTTTCTGGCATACTTCTTGGGATCTTTGAGGGGGGATGGTAATCAGGTTCAAGGAGGGATTTAGTCTAGTGCTCAGGATCCAGTCTCAGACAAGATTTTTCCCTTTGCTGTCAAGAGACTTGGATTAGACCTCTATCACACAAACCTTCTTTACTTTATTTCCTCCAAGAGTTTTTCTCTAGTGTGATATGTTTCCTTTCAAAAAGAGTAAGCATGAAAATATCTTTTGTACATTTGTTATTATAAAATACATATGTTAGCTCCTGACTTGGATCAGAAGGAAGGATAAGGAGAGATCATGAACCACAAAATATAAGAAAATGATTATTGAAAATTACACCTACATGAAATCTGGAAAAAAATATTTTGGAAGATTTTTTAAACCTGTTTTAAAAATGATGTCCTATTAGTATAACTGTGAAATGACCATGCCCAACAGGCCATACAACTATACATATACTTTAATTCAATAATACCACTATTAGATCAATCAAATATAGGGGCAAAGTAGAAAAATGTTGCATAAAAATATCTACAAGAGCTCTTTTGTTAGTGGTAGCAAAGAATTAGAAACTGAAGAAATGTCCATCAATTGGGGAATGGATGATCTAGTTTGTTATTATTTATTATGATTATTTTATTTTTATTATGAAATAGAATACTATTGTGTCATAATAACTAATGAATAAATTGATCACACACACCCAAAAAATCCTCTAAAGACGTATACGAAGTGATACAAAGCAAAATGAACAGAACAAGGAGAATATGGTACACAGTTATAGAAATAATGTATGGCGATCAGCTGTAAATGACTAGTATTAGCAAATCAAGACATTACAACTCCAAGAGAATCATGATGAAAAAGGATAACCACCACAATAGAAAGAATTGATGAAATATGAATGTAGCTTAAAGCATTCCATCCTTCAGTTCATTGTCTCCAAGAATCTGTCTTTAGTATAAACAATATGTGCATTTTTTCATAACATAAAAAATGGAAATATATATTGTGTGATAACACATGAACAACCTATATCATATAATGTCCCATTTGGGTGGGGGTCGTGGCAGAGTAGGGAAGATCATATACCATAAAATGTCACAAAATTCAGGACAGCAGTTATTAACAAAGGTAAGAAATGAAAATTTTGATCTTGATTGGAAGTTTAATGTATAGTAGAAAGACCTATGGATTTGGGAATATGAGAGAAGATGGAATTTCCTATTTGATTCTTTGATTTATTAGTCATGTGACTTTGGGCATGTTAATTCACTGTGAGTCCTCTCTTTAGCTATTATAGGAGCAGACTTAACTAGATGATCTTGAAATAAGCCCCTAGTTTCTGCTGAATTTTGTAACCCAAGTCAACAAAAAAGAAAATCTCAAGATTTCATTTTTTGAGGTACTAAATTTGTATTCCTACATCTATAATAATAACAGTAATAGGGGAAGAACAGTCTATGTCAATTTATTTAAATGAATGAATATTTATAAAGTTCATATTGTATACCAAAAACTATGCCCAAGCCCTATGTATTAAACAGGAAGATTAAGTTTTCTGCTTCCTGAGAACAATTTGCTCTGAGTTTTATGGGTGTCAGGCATACTGAATTAAACTTTCAGATGTCAAAGAGTGGAAGGCTTCAAACTGCTCATAATTTAGAAACTCTTCAAAAGAAGTTATGAGAATATTATGAATTTTATGAAGCTGAACTAGACTCAACTGAATATTGGATTAGGGTAAATTTTTTTGCTTTATTTAATTTGTTCCTATGTTTGCTTATCACATATAACTTCAAGATGTTTCTGTAATCCTTCATCATGTCTTAAATCTACCACATTAGTTGCATCTAATGTTCTAGTTATCTTCTTTTCATTCTCTTTATATTGTATTGTGTTAGAACATAATAGGCTATCCATTGGCTATGCATTATTCTTGCTCTGTTCCTGTTTCATTCTTTCCCCCTGACAGCCCTGTACCTCTTCAACTCCTCTGTTTAAACAATTATCTGATAATATCCTTGCCAGTTCAGTGAAATCAGAAGACCTCAGTCAAATTGTTCATCCTACTTCTGTGATACTGGGGGAATCATTTTATTATTCTGAGTTTCATATTAATTATTTTGTAAATGAATGGGTTAGACTACCTGACCTAAAGTTTCTTTAAACTCTAAATTTATGATCCTATATACTTTATAAAATAAAGGTTTCTTGGTGTTATTTAAATTAATGCTTTAATAAGGAGAATAATGCTGACTTATTTTAAAAGTACCCAGACACAGAACAATTTAATTCCCATATCAAAATTGCCTAAAGGAATAATATAATGGTTACAAATGTATATATTTAGATTAAATAACCAGGTATATATACATATATGTGTAACATTTTATTGAAAATTTTTGTTTTACATTGAGCAAATTCTCTCCTTTATTCTATACTTTTCCTTCCCAAAGAACTTCTCTTTATAGCAAAGAATATTTTTTTAGGAAATAAAAAAGGATAAAAAATAATGGCAATCATTACAACTCAAAAATCTGAAATTTAATGCAATATTTAACTTCTTTGAAAACTCTCCCTCTATGTACCACAATTTGTTTAGACATTCCACAATGGGTTGGTGCCTTTGTTTCTTATTTGATCTTAACATAAAAGACTATTTACTTCTTCATATTTAGTATATAAATATGATGTACATATTCTGGTTATATAAAACCTTTCTTTTTCTCTACGACTTTCTTGGAGGATGATCTTTAATTTGTAAAATTCCAAATGTATTTTTAGAATAATTGTAGTAATGCCCATCTCCACCAATAAACATCATTGTGCCTTCCTTCTCACAACTCCTCCAACATTGACCATTGTTTTTGCTTTCATCATCTTTGTTAATCTGTTGAGTAAGAGATGGAATGCATGGTTTACTTAGGTTTGTACTGATCTTCTTATTAATGATTGGGAATATTTTCCCATATAGAACAAAAATACTATCAAATATCTATATTCAACTGTGTGGGCAAGTCCTTGTAGTATTATATAATTTTAATAGCTACAATTTCCAGAATCATACTATTCCTTCAGGGGAAGATTCAGAAATGGTGTGGGATTGGAAGAGACCTTTTCTATTACTTTTTGGCATAATGAAAGGTCAACTGCTTTTGTGTCATGATGTTAAAGAATAAGGAAGCATCACCTCATCAATATTTTCCTCATCTATTGACAAATTAATAAAATTATTTTCCTAGGGATCTAAGTCTTAAATTCCACATGAATTATCAGTTTGTCATGCAAATAATATTCAGAGAGGAAATCTAGTCATCTAGAGTTATCAAGGATATTTGTAAAAGTTATGATTTTTTTCATAGTAGGGGATGCTAGATATTAGGACAGCTGATATGTCAATGGGACCTTCAACATGTCTACAATTTAATAAATTAGTCTTGATGAATTGCTTATATTGTCAAGTTAATAAGCATTTTTCTCAAGCTTGAATTACAGAAAGATTAAGTGACTTGCCTACAGTCTAATAGCAAATAAATCTAAGAAGCTGGATTTGGACACAAATCTTTCCAATTTAGATCAGCTGTCTAGAAACTACAAGAGATTCCTAACTGCTATCATATTCCTTCCTTAGAGTTTGAACAACCAAGAGGGTGCCACTCTCATAAAGAAGATAAAATAAACAAAGAAAGGGAAGAGACAAAGGACAGGAAAATTTCAATAAATCATCTATCAGCATTAGAAAACCCACCTTTACAACTGAAATAAGGAGAAAAACATGAATCAATCATGATTTATTAATTCATATATTGAATGTTTGCAATAAGATAGCTATCTATGAATATCTAAAAGAATCAAGTGAATCATTTATAAGTTCAACAAATTTGTATCTTAATGTATTTCTCCAAAGGTTTAATTGGGCTCTGAGGGTACAAAGATGACTTAGAGCCCTTGTAATAAAGCAACTTAAAAAAAATAGATACATGATCAATTGAGTAAAATTACTTAAGTTATAGGAATTACAAAGAGAAAATATTTTTTGGAAAATATGTTTTTGTGCTTGTAATAAGCAACTTAAAAAATAGATACATGATCAATTGAGTAAAATTACTTAAGTTATAGGAATTATGAAGAGAAAATATTTTTTGGAAAATATGTTTTTGTGCTATTTGAAGCAGTCTTTTCTCCAGTGTTTTAGGTTCTATAGTTTTACAAAGACTAAAAATGGTTGAATTCTCAGCCCTTTCTGACAGCCATGTGATCCTATGTCTAAGCTCCTTTATATATTAATTTTATCTAAAGTGGTTCCTTATATAGACTGGTAAAAGAATACATGACATAGGCAGAGGAAATACTTATACTTGTCAAAAGCATCATAATGTGATTTGACAAAATTCATTGAGAAGAAGTTAGGAGCTCTTTTAGTAGGCAGAATGCCCAAATGTGTCCAGTTGCTGAAATCAACACAGACACATTGTTGAGTCAAAATGGAGATTGCTTAATAAAGTTACCATCCCACCTCTCCTCTTTTCCCATTTTCCTCCTGATTAACAGTATGTATGAAACACTTGGAATACCTTCATAATCTGAGAGATGTCTAAAGTCATGAAAGATCCAGGAAGGCAACAGAATACAACAGAATATAATTAAAACAATATTAGGTATTATAAGCATAGACCTAGATCTAGAAGGGACTTTGAGTTATCCATTTCAATTTTTTGCTTTACACATGAAGAAATTGTGGCCGAGAGAAATCTTGTCCTCCCAAACATGATAAAACAAATAATTAGTGATAGAATTTGAAACTTAAAATGTTTTTAAACTTTTTAAAAATGTTTTAAAAATGTTTAAAAAAAACATTTTTAAAATGTTTTAAAATGTTTGCTGTGTCTTCATCCCAATATACCACATTTCTTCTCAAATTAGAGTCAGAACATGTGATTTTTAATCCTGTTTATTTTCCAAGCGATCTTTAATAGGTTACTGAACTTCTAGGAGCCTTACTCGAAAATGTATACATTTGCTTTATTCACTTCACAGTGTTAACTATGAAAATTAAAATGACTTGCTTTGTGTCCATGAATTGCTATAACATCACTATAATTATTGATTACATATAATGTCTAGGGGAAAAAACCCTTTTTTAAGTATTCATTTTGAAAATAACAGGAGGTAGACATCTTGAAAATATTTCTCAGTTCCTATTTTCCAGATAATAAACAATTTTTAGTGACTTTATTAAGGGACCTTAAATAAATGAGAGTTTAAGACACTTTCCTTCAGTCTCCTGGAAGGTATATTTCAGAGGTTAGAATTTCATAATAACTCTAACAGGTCTCTGTCTCATATTTCACTTGATGTATATATATATATACATATATATACACACACATACATATATATATATATAAATTTAATAATTTTAAACATTCTAAATTTTTTGTGTTTGTGCTTAAAAGATGTTGCATTGTGCTTCATGTAAGGATTGTGCTAGAAAACCTCTGATGTTCCTTCCAGTTCTCTAGTTTTTCTGACTGGGTGTGTGTTTATCAAACTTTGTCACAAGAGTTAAGAAAAAGGTAGACATCCAGGAAGATGGAAGTAGTTAAAGAAGATGAGATAAAGGAAGTAGACCTTGGACTAAACCTTAAAGAGGTGGGATGGAGATGAGAGGGGTGGGAATTACAGGAAAATAATTACAGGAAAATTACAGGAAAAAAATATAGAAAAATACAGGGGAAAAATACAGGAAATAAAGGCAGAAGGTTTAAAAAATGAGCTTGACCTATTTTTCTAAATGCAAAGGGATGTGTAAGGTAAAGTGCCTATTCTTTGGACACTTAAGCAAAAAGAAGAAAGTAACATCAGATGATGAAAGATTTTAATGACTAAATAGAAAGTATGCATTGTAATGCAGTAGGAAGATTGCTGAAATAAAACCATTGACTTTAGAATCCTAGGATTTGAATTCAAATCCCTGCTTTGAAGTTTCTAATTGTACATAGCCTTTGGTAAATTACAAGTGTTCAGTTTCTTCAATACTAAAATAAAAGAGTTGGATCAAATGATTTCTAAGATTCTCTGAGATTCTAAACCTGAAAAATTATTTTAGCAGGAATTAATCAAATTTGCATTAATTCATTAAGCAATGACTCTTTGCACAGCCCTAAACTAGCAATATGATAGATATATTATTTAGAGATGATTCTATTCATTTCATCGTGGAGCTTAGAGTTCAGCAAAATGTTAGAAATTTTCAAGTTCTAATAAATCTTTGTTATAGTCTGAATGTCAGTAAATACACTTTGGGGGACAGCATGATGATAAAACTGGACTTGAGACTCAGAAGATTTCTGTGGGAGTACGTGTTTTGGCATTTATTAGCTGAGTATCCTCAGGCAACTCTACTTCCTTCACTTTTTTAAGCCTCAGTTATCTCATTTGTAAAACTGGAATAATGAAACCTATATGAATACTGATTTAACAAAAGTAGAATGAGAAAAGTATAATATAAAATTTCAAAGAGCTGCATGAATGTGAACTCTCATCATTATCATTTCTACTTTGTCAAAAGGTTTTCCTGAATTATAGAAAGTTAACAAATGTTCAATGAATGTTTCTGGTATTGATAAAAAGCATTCCAATGGTATTATTCTTTCTGAAATCCTATATGTAATTCCAGAAAAATAACTGAGAAGGGGGCAGCAGGTTAGACTTGAATATATTTTGATTCTGATTAGACTTTATTTCTTTAACAATTTTTTTTTCTAAACTAGGAGATGAAATTCAGCATCAGGCACAAAATATAACTGCCTTATAGTGTTCTAATCCATTAAAATCATCATGACCTTCAGAAAAACATAGGAAAGCTTCTGTGTTCCTACAAAACAGAGCTTAACTTTTTACCGCCATATTGAATGGGAATAGTTCTGGGGTTTATGACTCTGGATGGAACATATTCAGGAAATATAGGACTCTTCAATGCTTTTATCATTTAGAATAGGAACTCATGGACCTGACTTGGCAGATTCAAAGGCCTCTGCAAGGAAGTTGAAGAGAAGTAGATTAAGTTTCTCTCAATTATTAATTTTATTATTATTTATTAATTATTTTTATTTAATTAATTTAATTTAATTTATTAATTTATTATTAAAATAAATTTATTTAATTAATTTATTTTAATTATTAATTAATTATTAATTATTACTGACTTCTACATTTTAGAAGAAAAGTCATCTTTTAAGAAAACTAAATCTATAATTATTCATTCCAAAAAAGATTTATTAAATGTGTAAAGGTAGTTGTAAGTTTTTCACATTTCACCACGACAGTGGAATGGTGAAATAGATAGCTGATTGGTTTTAAACTGAGAAGACCTGAGCTTTTATAGTCTCTAATTTTGTGACATTGGGCAAGTTATTTTATTAACTTTCTATGTCCACATCTACCAAATGGGAGGGTCAAGCCAGAAAATAACTAGAGTAAACTTCTCACTCTAAATCTGTGAACCTATGATTCTCTACGAGGACACTTCCCTAATCACCTACAATGGAGATGTAGATTTTAAAATGAATGTCCAATACTGTAAGTATTATATTTAATAAAATTTATTAATATTTAATTGAATTTAATATTTAATTATTTATTACATTAATCAATTGGTTATGTAATTAAATAATAATGAAAATAAATATTTAATTGAAGCAAAAGGGAAACTAAAAGGTTCATGTCCACAGGGAGCTCACCCAAGTCACCCACATAGAAGAGAGAGCAAGGAGGAGGCACCTCCACTATATACAAACACCATAACCCCGCAAATGTAAATGAAAGGGAAAAAGGAATTATGGGAAACGTAGTCCTGAGTACAACATTCTAACTACACAGAAAGGAACTTGACATGTTAGTAAAAGTAATTTTGTAGTCATAAATGCTAGAATTAAACCGTGTCTCTCTATGATATTTGGTTTATATTGGACAAATTGCTTAATCTCTCTGAGATATATAGTTGATTTAGTTATTCAGTTGACTAATTTCAATTCAACAGTCATAAGCATGTTTTATGTGTTCTTCTGTAAAGTAGGTGTTCACCAGGATTTAGTCAAACAGACCTTGGCTTCAAAGCTTATTTTTATCTAGTTGGATGATACAGAGGAGATTTAAGTCCAAGGATTTTTGAAATGGTAGATCTTGTGAAAATGGTGAGCCTTCTCGAAAGATAGGAAGAGCCAGCAGTATTGGTAAGGTGGATCTTCAACCCTGAAGACAGAAGTTCCTTAGTTCAAATTCTACTTCTGATAGCTAATGGCAAGAAAATCAATCAACCTCTCTGTTGTCCAGGCAACTGCATGAGTGGCACAGAGAATGTCAAACTTTATTGTCGGGAGAGTTTCCACAAATGAGAGTTTCTCACAATAGAAAATAATTTACTATTCATGAGAAATGATATATTTTTCATTGAATTTATGCCTGTTTGTTTTGTATACTTCTCTGACAGGAGTTATCATAGATGTCATCATGATTACTGATTTATTTCCCTTCCTTATTTTCCACAACTAATCTATAAGCTCCTAGAGAATAGGAATTGAATTTACAGTTATCTTTTTTTTTTAACCCTTACATCCTGTCTTATTGGTTCTAAGTTATAAAAGCAGTAAGGGATAGACAATGTGGGTTAAGTGACTTGCCTAGGGTTACACGGCTAGGAAGTGTCTGAAACTAGATTTGAACCCAGGACCTCCTATCTCTGGGCCTGACTCTCAATCCAATGAGCCATCTAGCTGCCCCTTAAAGTTATCTTTCTCTAAGCATTTAATTTGAATTCCACAAGTATTTGTTAAAAGGGAAAGAATGAAGACAGAAAAGAAGGGTGAGAAGAAGGGAAAAGGGAAGAAAAAAGGAAAGAAAAGAAGGGAGAAAGTCAAAGAAAAGAGAGTCAAGGGAGCAACTGGGTAGCTCAGTGGATTGAGAGTCAAACCTAGAGATGGAAGGTCCTGGGTTCAAATATGACCTCACCCTGGGCAAGTCACTTAACTCCCATTGCTTAGCCCTTACTGCACTTCTGTCTTGAAACCAATACACAGCATTGATTTCAAGAGAGAAAATAAGGGCTTTAAAAAAAAGTTGCTACTCGTTCTTGTTAAATTTGGGAGGTCCTTCCAACATTTATCTGAACAAATCTTTACTATTATTTTTTTTTCCTGCCTGTTAAAAAGAGTAAACTTTTAAATGAGAATTATCGAACTAGGAATGCGGCATTGTTAAATCTCAATTATTTAACTAGATAATTAACCACATCCTTTAGCTAAATTTATACTTTACTGAACTCAAATTTTAGGAGAGGCAAAACAGAAGAAAATATACCAAGAAGGATACTTTACTAAAATTACCATATACCATGGCTATGTTTGCCATTTAGCCCAATCCTCTGCTTCTTCTGCATTTCAATAAAAACTCTAGTTATTGACTATTTTAAGCATTTGCTCTGTGGCATATTGTGGATTAGACACTGGAGACATTCAATAGAATTCCACAAAATTATGAAGCATCTACTATACTCAAAGAACTGAAGCATGATTTCTAATCATCACTAGCTTATGATAGACTTGATATAGAAATAAGAGAAGTCTAAAAAAAAGCATCCTCAAGTTTCCATCCTAGGTAAAGGGTAGAACTGATAGCACCATGTACAAATATATGTAAATCAGGAGGAAGACCTAATTTAGCAAGGAATTATGGGGGGTGGGCAGAGTATCAAAAGATAGATTCCTGGTCATTAATTATACATGTTATTCCAGAATTCAGATTTAAGGTCTTTCTTAGATTGGAAAGTTTAGGAGTCTTGCCATAATAGTGATCATTTGAGATTAGGTGAAAGGATGAACTAGCCAAAAATAAGAGTATAAAAAGAGATCAGCCAATGAGGAATTCCTAAGTATCAGATACATAAAATATATTCTCTTAAAGACAACATTTAGGGGGCAGCTGGGTAGCTCAGTGGATTGAGAGCCAGGCCTAGAGATGGGAAGTTCTGGGTTCAAATTTGACCTCAGACCCTTCCCAGCTGTGTGACCCTGGACAAGTCATTTGACCCCCATTGCGTAGCCCTTACCACTCTTCTGCCTTGGAACCAGTATTGATTCCAAGATGGAAGGTAAGGGTTTAAAAATTAAAAAAATAAAGACAACATATATTTTATTCACAAGAAATCTGATTCTAAATAAGAACTCCCAGTGAGATCAAGAAGACTATTTCTTTATTCTATGTCCCAATTTTTCCAATTATAAAATATGTGTTAAGCTGGATAACCTTCACAGTCATTCTCAGCTCCAAATCATATCATCCTATAACAGTGATTTCAATTTTTACCTCAAAAAAAGAAACTAAATCCCAGATTGTGAGAATAGAGAAGTCTTTGATGGATATACCCCAAAGTCTACTACATACCTGCTGTAATTTCACTTTTCCCTTCATATTGTGTTTTGTTGAAAAAATCAGATATTAGTGTTATGAGAAAATTCATGTTGAAGAAAATATTAGGGATAATAAACAGTATGTGTAGTCAATTAGCTTATAGCCATGTTGAAAAATAAAACAAAGGTTATTGCCCATAATTTTCTTTTTTTCTTTTAAATTATTCTCTAAGCTTGGTCCCAATGAATATGAATAAGTTCAACATTTGGAGGTTCCAAGTTCAAGTTTATTCAATTTTTCTGACCTAATTTATTTTGCAGCAATATGGCCTTACAGTGCTGACAAAGCAGAAAAATAAGAATAAAAGGCAACAGATGATCAAGAATTTAACCATCTGAGAATATACTGAAGATGATTTGTTCAAAAGGACACACAGTATGAATTATCTGGTGACCTACCTGTCCCTAGTTCTATATTTTCTATTAAAAGAAAGAAAATATGTGGGAAAGTCACTGATTCTTTTAACTGGAAAGGAAAAGAGAACACAAAGTCCAACCCAATGAAAAAGAATTCCTACATTAGTGTTCTGGTTTTCCTTATCAGTGCAATGATCAATAATGAGCTTGAAATCCTCAATGAACCCAATGTGTTATTTTTTTTCTGATGAATTACTATCCAGCTATGACTTCATCTTGAACTTTTAAAGCAAATGTAAGATTGTAAATTATTCTAAAGTAATTCCATCTCATTTAGTATGTTTGATTTTAAATGTGATTTTGAATCCTATCATCTGCTTTATGCTATCTACAAATATTTGCAATTCTCTATGCTTTTAGTCAAATTATTTTCAAAAAGGTGAAATTGCACAGAACCAAGCATATACTCCTTGAACCCTCTACTGGATTCCTCTTTCCAGAGACGCATCAAGATTTTTATCTTGGTGAAAATTACTCCCTTTTCTATATATTCTCCCACCATTACTTTAATTAATAAATTCTAGAAATTCACTGGTGGGAGAATGTATTTTTCATGTACTATATTAATTTCTGTATATTAGGGAAAGTTACTATGTATTTCTGTGTTGAGGTCTGAGTCAGAGTTATCATCTAGTCCACTGCTTTTTGCATTTTCTTTGTCCTTGGAAATCTCAAGGAATGTCTTCTTTCTTAACAGGAGACAGAGGTAGTTCTCCAGCCTACTCAGACCTGTCCAACTCTGGAGGTGAGGAGGATGAATAGGTTTTTGGAACACCTCTAGATTACCAATCATAAATTGGAGAAGTCAAGAAAGGGACTGAATAATATGCTCCTAAAAATCTATTTATTGGGCTGCTTTAGGCAGTTTGGGTCATTCCTGGTCCTGAGATTGCCATGGAGAACATATATCACTTCTACCAGTTATGAGGCTTGCCTAACCAATAAACCTGATACAATCAATAAAATTAGGTTCTTCGCTATCCACTTCCAGAGAAAGAACTGTGGGAATAGAAACACAAAAGAAAAAAAAAACAACTGTTTGATCACATGGGTTGATGGAGATATGATTGAGGATGTAGACACTAAATGATCACCCATTGCAAATATCAACATTATGGAAATAGATCTTGATCAATGACACATGTAAAACCCAGTGGAATTGCACATTGCCTATAGGAGGAGGGGAGGGAAAGAACATGAATCATGTGACCATGGAAACATTTTCTTAATTAATCAATTAAATAAAATTAAAAATAAAATTGTGTTCTTACTCCAAAATCAGTATCTCAAGATAACTTTAATTGTAACACCAGAAATCAAAGTTGAAGTTCCTTAGATACAACTGAATGCAAACTATTATTTGCAGACAATTATCTTTACTTAAGAGAAAAAGACAAAAACATCAGATCACATGTCCTTCAATGACTACATAATACTTTCTTCCATTCTTCTACTCCTCTCACATTCTTCATAATATTCTTAAGACCACTTGTTGAACATTGAACCCAATTTGACTAAAGGATCATTTCGACTAGTTCTCTGAATACTCAATATAGCTAGAGTATGGGGCATGGAGTCAGAAAAGATCTAAGTTCAAATTCAGCCTCTGACACTTATTAGTTGAATGATCCATGACAAGTTACATTACAAATTTCTACCTCGGTTTCTCCAACTTTAAAATGGAGACAATATTACCATTTACATTATACTTTTTTATGAGAACCAAAGAATATGATATGTGCAAGTGCTCAGAACAGGACCTAAAACATAAGGTTTGGGTTTTTTTGTTTGTTTGTGTGTGTGTGTGTGTGTGTGTGTGTGTGTGTGTGTTTTGGTTTGTTTCTTTGTTTTTTACATATGCTCCTTCCATTCCTCCATGAATGTCTTTCATTTGAGCTAAGGGATTTGAAAGTATTGTAAATCAGTTAAAAGTTTTATTACTTATCTTTGGTATCAATATCCTATTTGTCATATTTTGTCTGTCCTTACCAGGCTAGATGTTACTCTCTTTGGCAGGAAAAAAAAGGAAACTAATGCAAAAATATAGTTGTGTATCTTCGTCTTCTATCTGTCTCACTTTCTTCTGTGCAGTTCTAGGTATTTTTTGATCCCTATCTTCTTTCCCCCTTAAAAATAATGAAATCTTAATTTTGTTATTGTTAATTCTCCCAAGCTCTCTCAGGTGAACTTTGGCACTATTCTCACTAGATTTATAGGACTTGTCATGGTTTCGTATACATCATCTGTCAACTGTCATGGCTTCCATCTTCTGTATATATCTTTCCTAATTTTAACTTAATAGTTAAATTCCCTACACATCCACATCAGTCAATAGCTCATATCCTTAGACATCAGAGAGCAAAGTTCAAATAAACAGTCTGGATGATCCCCAAGCTCTCCCTCTTTGGTGGCACTTTTGTGACCTCAATTCTATATTGAAGTTGCCAACTGACACCCAATATGATCTTATTTCATTTGTGTTAAAATGATGGATAATTAGGACAGAATATAATCTGTGTTCCCTATGACTCTAAAATGGTTATTACTTTACCAGAGAATTAACAAAATCATCTACCCTCTAAAATCTTCCTGTTTAAGTCTTCCAAAATATCCACAACAAACTGCAATCTTTTCAGTAACAAATTAAATTTTTAAGCACAGCCCAATTTCTTAAATAGACTAAAAAGAAAATCAGTAAAAAAAAATATATATATATATATAGATAAGATGTTCCTCCTGCTAAACTACATTATGAGTTCTATTTCTCTTTCTATAAACATCTAAATACATTTATTATGATTTGTGACTGGAACAAAGTACTTAATATATCTTCTATCTCTGTCTATCTATCTCGATCTATCATATATATGATTTTATTTTCTCAAACCAAGTAAATGATGTTGAATATAAGAAAATGTGTGGTGTGATTTTTTTTCTTGATACAGATTAAGGGAATGAATTTATATGGTTCTATATTGGTTAGTAAGCTATGAATTCTGAATTTATAGATATGATAGTCTTATCAAAGGTTTTCTTCTACATTAATTCTGAGTAGTAAAGAGAGTAAGTTTCTGAGGTACATCTGTCTAATTCAGGTGGATAACAGTCATTCAATATTAGGTAGCTTCAATATCTTTATGGGTCCCCAAAGCACTTTCGAAATTAGAGAGGTCACTTGCATCCTTCTCTGGTTGTCATAAACCAAAGTCAATGAACAATAGATGAAAAATGATAATATGGGAGCAGAAAGTATGAACACAGTAGGAAATAAATATGGCTACTCAAAAAGTTGGACATAGGAAAGAACAAGACAATATGAGTAGTCTTCACAGTTTTCAATAAAACATTATTAACAGTATGGATTTATGTACCATTTCTCAAGAAAATTATTCATTATATATATATTACATAAATAATATATATATGGATATGGGTTCTATGTCTCAATCATAATGTCTTTGGATATGTGCATGTGTATTTAAATATGACATTTTTCTTAAAGTTAAATCTTACCTCATTTTGGAGATCTCGGATCATTTTACTTTTTCTTTCCATTTCAGTCTTTAAAAAATTAATCTGAAAATGAATAGAATATTAATTATGTAGAAACATTTCAAATTCATCTCCCATTTTCCTAACTTCTCATTCATACTTTCCATGTAAAATTAAACAATTACCTCCATAGTTATCGATAAAATACTGAGAAAGAAAAAGGAATTAAAATTTTTATTAACCAAAGAGATCATTAATGTAGCCATATACACACCTCTCCTTAATGTGAAAACGTTCTTTTTATATTTTATAGGCAAGCATAATTGTACTCAATTAAAAGACCATTTATGGTTGAATTAAGGATTTTTGTAAGAAATTATATCTTGCCTCAATACTTTGCTTTCCTATATGAAGATCTGGTATAGTTCAAAAAGTTCTAAATGAAAAAAAAAATGATGAAGAAGAGGATTTTAATGATGATTCTTAGAATTTTAATAGAACTATAAGTTTTGCAATACACTTTACACATTATCTCATTTGATCTTTATAATAATTGTATAAGGAGAGTGATATTATTTTTCCCATTTTTACAAATCAAAAAACTCAGAATGCATAGATTAAGTATTAAACCTAGGTAGTATGCAGAGCAAGTTAATATTTGAGGCAGAAGTATTCAAATCTACATGAATCTAAATCCAAAACTCTATCATTGTCTATGTTAGCTCAGTCACTATTTCTTTGTGCTACTTGGTTGTCAATAAATTTATTTCTGCCTCTAGGTCAACTAGTGCTCCATCATTGTAATAGCATTCTGATGAAGATCAAATGAAACAATAGATAGGAAAACTCCTTAAAAAGTAAAAAAAAAAAACACTATAAAGTAAGATTAAACACAGATTTGCATCATAAAAACTAATCATATTTATTTTTGGTTCTTTGTTATTTATTAATTCTTCCTCCTTTATTGAGCAATTAGTTATGAACCCATTCAGTCATGAGAGTAAGGATTCAAAAAGGAAAGAAAGGGGAAAACATGAAAATATAACTGAACTTATTCTACTTTAACCATTCAAAAGAAGTTTGGAAGTTCAGTTCAGGGCATCTCAACTAAAAAAGCAAGATAAAATCTTATACACAAAACATCTTTTTTTTCAAACATTGCTTAAGTTCTCATGTGGTAAAGATATAATGCATAATAACTGAACATGTAGTTTATCAAAATAATGAGACACAGAAAAAGCTATAGAGAAAATATCTATTAAAGTGCTAAGAACATCATGTGAATCGGGTATACCTTGGATTAAATAATCCCATTTTATGCAGTAATTAAAGTCAAATAATGCATAGAACTTGTGAGGTAATAGTTAAGACCTATACATACACACACACCACCTAGGACATTATAAATTTCTCAATGACTTATTAGTAACCTGGGAATGAAATAATGCCAAAACCAAATTCATTCTGGTATCTTTGCCAAGAAAATTCCAAATGATTACAGAATCAGACATGACTGAAACAATAGAAAAATGACAAATTAAGAATGTATATATATATATGTCTTTATACATGTGCATGCAAATATATGTAATCCATTCTTATTTGTTCTTATTTTTATTCCTTGATTTCATTTATTATTAAAATAATTAATAAGTTGTTAGGATATTTGTGAGTGAGTGTGTATAGGCATGTGTATGTGTGTTGCTCTAAACTGTGATTTTTGAAAACTCTTGATGTGGAAATTCCATCCATTGATGAAAATGACTATTACATCTAATCTTTAAGAGCTGACTACATTCACAGAAAAGCAAAGAAGGAAGGAAGGAAGGAGGGAAGGAAGGAAGGAAGGAGGGAAGGAAGGAAGGAAGGAGGGAAGGAAGGAAGGAAGGAAGGAAGGAAGGAAGGAAGGAAGGAAGGAAGGAAGGAAGGAAGGAAGGAAGGAAGGAAGGAAGGAAGGAAGGAAGGAAGGAAGGAAGGAAGGAAGGATATATATGTATGTATATATATATATATATATATGATGTGTGTGTATATATATACATATGAGTATTTTCCCAAATTTTGAAATAAATGTGAAGTATAAAGTTTGTTTTTTTCCTTAATATTGGATAAAATCATGTCTATGCTGGAGACAGATCAAATTAGCTCATGAGAGTAAATTACATTTTTCAATTTTATAACTTTTATCCTTGTATATAAGCAAATTTTTGATAATTTTGTGGTTTATTGTGTAGAATTATGAAAGTGATAGAAAATTTTAACTATACAGATTAAAATAAAAAGTGAACTGTGCATATAATTTTATAGGCTCAGTAGGTAAATATTTACCCTCAATGAACTATACTGATAAATCTTCCTGAAATTTGTCCCACTCCCCCTCTTTGAGAGTTCTTTTATGGATTGATCAATTTATCCTAATGAGATTAAGTGACTTAAATGACTTAGTTCCTGTTTTGTTAATGTTGGTATTTTACATTTTTTATCTTGATTTATTCTGTTTATGTTCTTGTTGTTGTCTTTAAATAGCCATCATTATTTTTTTGATAATTTTATTTTTTCCCTTCTATTTATTTTCTAAAACTCTTTTCATATAAAAATGACAATTTAACTTCTTATCATTTTTTCCTTTCTCCTCTCTGGCTTCTTGCTTTATTATTTCATTTGTCAAATTTATAGTTTAGATGGGGTAAAATGGAGCTGTTATCAGATGCAACCTCTTACTCAGCCTTCTTTCTGGAAATCTTCTACAACTCTCCTTTGTTATTTTTAGTTAAAGCTATAGGCAATGAAGAAATAATATTCTAAGAATCTTTCTAGTGGTGACTATAGGTTAAAACATAAATTTTAAGGTAGAAGTATTGAGAAAGATTTAGAACTTTGGATTATATCACCAAGAACATCATTCATACCAATTAAGTAACACCAAATTAAGATAAAAGGTATTCTCAGAACTACTCAGCCATGAAGCATTTTATTAGAGGTCAACTCAAGTTGTGCCTCCCACTTTCCTTCCTTTTCTCTCTTTCCCTCCCTCTCCTTTCTTCTTTTGTCCCCTCTCTCTGTCTCTCAGTCTCTCAGTCTCTGTCTGTCTTTCTCTCTCTCTTTTCTCTATCTGTCTCTCTCTCTCTTTCTCTTATCTTCCTATTTCTCTAAGGCAAGAACCATATTTCTTATTTTGACTGACTTATCTTTTCTTGGGCACCCCGGTATTCCTCAAATCACAGGGGCTCAATCAATGTATTGGTGCTTGACTTTGTGTATATATAGTTGATCAACTTTAACACTACTACTGTTCAGAACTACACAGTTCTAATAATCACCATCTTCTGGACTTCATGTTGATACCACAATTACTACCTTGACTTATTTTCCTATGACAACTGTTTCAAAATAAAAATAATAGCTGTTTTGGACCACATACACAAAGCATAAATTTACATGGCAGATTTATGAAGTGCCTCACATATATAATCTCATTTATTTTCCATTTTAAATACTCTAAACCCTCTGGAGAAGGCAATGCACATATTTATCAACTTTATTCTATAGATGAAGAAGATTAGATTAAAAAATTTCATTGACTTGTTCATATAGTCACACTCAGGAGACTTGGAATACAAATTTAGAGCTAATTGGAAATTTAGACATAATCTAAT
The DNA here is from genome assembly GCF_027887165.1 of Monodelphis domestica. Classification (NCBI taxonomy): domain Eukaryota; kingdom Metazoa; phylum Chordata; class Mammalia; order Didelphimorphia; family Didelphidae; genus Monodelphis; species Monodelphis domestica. The sequence continues at coordinate 52,094,179 of NC_077232.1, forward strand.
CCAATCCACTTCACAAATAAAGCTTCAGAGGGGTTTTAAGTAACTATACACCTATATTAAATGATGCAGAGATAAGATTTTTGATGCAGATGCTTTGACTGCTCTAGAAAATTACCATTGGAATATGAGATGGGATACTGACCCAGATCTTACATGACTCCACCAATCTGCTTTCAGAATCACAGGGTTTCAACTATGAAAGGGGCTTCAGTGGACACCAAGTCTAAGCCACTGGATGAGTTTCTGAATTTGGAAGTGGCCACAGAAGCCACTGAGTACAAATGGTATCTACATATGATGCTCCTCTCTTGGAAGAGTAAGTGGTCATACAGTTTTTACTTGAAGTCCTTCAGTTAGAGAAATCCACTATCTTCCAAAGTATTGTGTGCTACTTTAGTATAGCTCTAAGTGTCAAGAAAAGTTTCCCTCTATCAAACCTAAATGTACCTCTTTGCGATTTCAGCCTATTATGCACAATTCTGCATATACAAATTCTGATGACCTCTCTGAGTAAACAGCCAACAGTGGAAGACCCAATCCCCATCCCTCAAATAAATCTTGCCAAATCTCAATGCTGATCAATCCATGTTTGGACAGCTGAATTAGTAGGAAAAAATATATAAGCATCTACTAAATACTGGGGATTTAATCATAATAATAACAAGCAAATTCCTTTAAGCAACTTAACTTAAGAAAGGAAGACAATATACATAGGGAAGGCAGAATGAGCAGATGGGAAGGTGGGGGACAGCACAGAAAGACTAAGTAGGAGATCAGAATATGGATGCCCTGGGTTAGAGACAGCTAGGAAGATCCACATTTGTACTCCGACTGGATAACCTAAGTGGAACATTAACCAACTAGACCCATCACTCTAGGTGTGGCTGACTAAATCCTGGTTGAAGGAGATGCCAGAAGGATAGTTTAGAGATAGCTTAGTATTTAGGTGAGTCCCAGACAGGCTAAAACAAAATCAAATGTGACCTCTCAGGTCTCAATAGCCTATGCCTAAGGGCCATTCTCTCTGAAGTAGTGCTAATTCTGAACAAATTGCTCTCCATTTTGAGCTAAACTGTGTTTTCTATGAATTTGCTCCAGAATTTCCCTTACTAAAAGACACAAAGGAATGAAGGGCTTCCTTGCATATCAGAACACACCTGCTTAGCCAATGACGCTTAAATGGTTTTGCTCACATGCTTAAATCCCTCTGCTGTTCAATATCTGTTGTTCATAATTAACAACAGCTATAATTAAATTATAATGAAAATAAATTAGAACGGAAGACTAGAAGCTTTTCAATGTCACACAAGGACAGTGGTACCTGAGCTATAAAGAGAAGGCACAAAGAATAGAATGTGCTATTTCTTTCGTAATATGATGACAATGATTAAGCCAACCATATCGAAGTCAATGCCAATACCTCCCACCATCTGTGACCTTGAAATTACTGGATTGGATTCTGCCCATTGAAATAGCTGCTGCCCCTAGCAGAAGCTCATACCTAATTCTAAGAGGCAGGTGACATTTCGTTATTTACCTGATATAAAGGATGGATGAGCCCGCTGGCACAAAATCCTTGGTGCGGAATCAAAGCTTGCAGCTGTTTTTTACTTTTACACTGATTATGTCTCACTTAGGGCAAGTTAAGCCATAAAAATTAACCAGGGTAGTGAAATGCATCAAATCCACATTAATATCTTTAATTACTGTGCCATACCTGAGCGCTCAGTCCTCCTTTAGCAAGCTATCAAGGTTCTCCATTAGGAGTTCTGCTTTCACAAACTATGGAACTGCTAATTTGCCTCAGGTGAAAAAAAATAAAAATATGCAAATCTCAGAAAAAGAGTATTTTTAAATAAAATTAGACCAAAGGCAATTTATTGCTTTTAAAATTAGTTTATCTGTTTTTAAGTGTCCCTTTTCACTTTGTGTGATATTGAAACTCAAATTGACTTTACTTTTAAAAGTACATTTTACTATAGACTCAACTCAATGCCTTGGGGGACTTCCATAAAAAATGTATTGCCTCTTGCAGACAATAAGCATCTCTTCTCCCACTTTGTAGAAAAGATACAGTGATCAGAGACCTAGTCCAGATCAATTCTGAGGTCTATTTCAGCAGAGTTTTAATAAATCCATCAGGGATGAAATCATAAGCTCTAGTTAGAATATCTCTTGTTATATGAATATAAGAGAGCAGTTGTACCATGTTTTTTAAAAATTGTAGTTCTGGAATATATCTCATTAATGACTCTTTAAAAGAAATGTATACATATATGCATATGTATATATTCATTATTTTTTTATAAACAGTAACTGATTGGGATATTTAGAAAGTCACTGTTCCCTTGGGCAATGAAGGAAAGCATAGGAATATCAGAAGTCATAGATGACTATGGACACTAGTGAACTTTCCTCTCTCTCTCTCTCTCTCTCTCTCTATATATATATATATATATATATATATATATATATATATATATATATATACTTGATATTTATGAAGCATTCTTAAATTTGCCCATTGCATTACATATGGTCTTTAATGGGATCATTAAGACAAGTCCATCAGTGTAGCACTAAAGATATTATGATCATTTTACAAATGGGGAAACTGAGACTAAAAAAGATAAGGTGCTCATGTTTAAGTAGCTAGCAATTGTCAGAAGCAGAATTCATACTTAGTTCTTTCAGAATCTAGTGCCACTTCATTCAATCATTCATTTAAAAACTCTTATCCTCTGTCCTAGTAACAACTCTAAGATGGACAAAGGCTTGGCAAACAGGATTAAGTGACTTGTCTAAGATCACAAACAGCTAAGAAGTTTCTAAGACTACTTTTGAACCCAGGTCTTCCTGACTCCAGATCTGGTGGATAGAAATCCACCATGCTACCTAGCTTCCCCTTAAATGCAACATTAGCCACCATGTTGAGTAGGCTCTCAATTCTAGGTCTCATCCTAGCTCACTAACTGCTCCATCCATGTTATTTTCACTAGTGAGGTTTGGTGGGAAGTAAAACTGGGCACTCAGAAGATCTATAAATGTTTTGGAGTATAAATAATTTATTTGCTTGGCACTTCTATGGACAATTATATACCAGAGAGCATGATAATTATACTCAGTATATATAACTTGCCCTAAAGAAGAAGGTTTTAACTTCATCAACTAAACTGATGAGACAGAATACAGAATAGCTCAGCTGCACAGTGTAGACTTGTAAATGGTTAGATTGGCTTGATATTCATCGGGTCCTAACTGGGCCCTTCTAGCAGTGCATGCCAGTCTATTCTCTTCAATTTAGAGTTTTAGAAATTTACCTAAGCCCATAGATGGGAGGTCCTGGGTTCAAATGTGACCTCAGATACTTCTTAGCTATGTAATCCTGGTCAAGTCACTTAACCCCCATTGCCTAGCCCTTACCACTCTTCTGCCTTAGAACCAATACATAGCATTGGTGAGGGTTTAAAAATAACACAGAGAGGTCTTGATTGATGATGCATGTAAAACCCAGTTGAATTGCTTATTGACTGTGGGGTGGGGGAAGAATGTGAAGGAGCATGAATCATGTAACTATGGAAAAAATGCTAAATAAATAAATAATTTTAAGAAATTAAAAAAAAAAGAAATTTGCTTAAGACAAGGAGGAATTGTGACTTGTCTATGGTCACATTCTATTTCAGGGTGAAAAATAGCCTCCATGGTTTTAAGATCAGATATCCATCCATTACACTATCCTATCTGAATGTACAATTTCTTTGAAACTCACAATATTTGTCCACTGTTCTCTACTCTTGCATAATTCTAAGCATCATACAGTGACTATGACTCACATCCACACACATCTAGACAAGCTCCATGAGGCCAAATATGATTATCCCTAGAGGATTGAAGAGGAGACTGGAGCTCAGGAATTTGATAAGACTTGCCTAGGATCTTCTACCTTACAAGGGTGGGAGAGGATATCCTACTCTCTTAATAGGATCGTTGCTTTAGAATTGAAAGAGACAGTTACTCCAACTCATTAATTTTATACACGTGGGAACTGAAACTGAACCAAGACTGAGCACACCTCTCATTGAATGCTCTTTCCTTCATAGTACATTCTGGGTGTTCAGTGAGATGTGATTACTTCTGAAGGTTCTAAGACTACAATGATGAAGACAAATGAAACATACAATCTGTCCTTCTTAAAAAATACACACAGAGTAGCTTCTATAATAGATTTTACTTGTGAAACTTAACTTTCTTTTGCTCAGTTTTCTAGTGAGATAAAGAATGATATTTACTCTTTACAATTAGAGTTCTTTTAGGATCAAACCTAGCCTTATCCTAGAGGTTCAAACTAGACTTTTTGAAATATAATTTTATTTCCTTAAGTGTTTTATATTCAGAGATATTAAAATGGGTTAATGTGGGCAATCATCACTTTATCTGCAGGTGCATTTTGTTTACTACATATCTAATTCCAGGGATAATTTGCCAATCAACTAATATGGAATAATGTAGGACGTGATTGCATTATTATGCTCATTTCTACAGGAATAGTCCAACCATGCTGGGTATGCTTTTAATGCTCTATGTGTACACAAATAGCTCAATTAGGAAAGTCTTCTGTGTAGATTGTATTGGAAATTAAGGATCAGATTACACCTCAATGCTTATTAGGCTAGCCCTTCATAAAAAATAAATAATAACTAAAACACTGGAAAAGAAAATCATTAAAATGGTTTCAATTAAAATGCCTTCCCTCCTCAAATTTATGTCAATATGTAGATAGTATAGGATCATCAACTTAGACCTGCAAGGGACAATTATTTTTATTATCTAAATATATAGACATGAAAAGAAAGATCCTCACAGGTTAACTGACTAATCTGAGGTAACACAAAATACACAGTGGCAAAATCAGTTTTCCATGTCAGTTCCTGTGACTCATACATTCCCAGTATTTTTGTTATTGTTGTTTTTCCAAGAGGCATGAACAAAATTAAAGCAAAAAAATATATTCAATTATCTTACCAACTCATAGATGATACAATATTTTGGTGAAGAGCTGCTATCAAAAAAGTAAAGCATGTATAAAGTCCTACAGGATGTTCATTTCTTAAGCAAAGGATGGATGAAAATTTAGAACTGGCAGGAACAAATGCTACTAGGAAAAGAAATAATGGAATAGATTCTCAGAAGGAGACAGAACAACTGGCTGGTTTCAGCCCCTGATCATCAAGTCATATCTTCTATCTTTTCTTGGTCTCTCCCTTTATATAAATCTGACATTCCTGAGATAGAGTTATTATGAATAATTGAAATGTGAATTGAAATTCATGTTACATGTAATTTTCTCCTTCTTTACACTTCCCTTTTTGTGATATCATACTGCTGTATGACATATTCACATTTGACTTGCTTTAAAAAAAAATTCCCCCTAAGACTTCATTATGCCTCCAGTAATTGATGACTTTAAATGATAACCCAACATTGCCAGCCTGCCTGTATTCTTGGAAATGAAAACCAATTAAAAAAGAAACATCCAAATATCCAATTTGTTATTAGTCATAAGGGAGCTACAAGAAGGCTGTGTTTAGCCCAGACATCTCTAGAGATGAACAAAAAAGCTAATTTTCCCCATAAGAGCACAAGATTTCTATCTCTCCCAAGGAAATGAAAGCAGAACTCTAAATCCTTAAAATCAACTCTTTAGGACAGTGAATGGAAATGGAAAATCCAATGGTACCTGGAAAACTCTTTCTTATGGAACTTTATATTCAAGGCTATATACAGCCAGAACAGTTGTGAGTATAGGGGTGAAACTGGGGGGAAAATGTGAGATTGAGAAAATTTGTCACTGAGGCCATTTCTTCACCCTAGTCTTTTTCTGTTTCAAACATATACTTGCTCTAGCATATCACTGTTAATCCATACCATGGTATTAATTGAAAATAATCTAAAAAACCTTATGAGTATTTATCTTAGTACTTAAAAACACAAATTTGTTTAAAATTTTTCATTGGCAACTTACACAATCCCATGGAACTTTCTTCAGATATTTTTGATCCCTGTTTTATAAATTTGCAAACTCTGGTTCAGAGAAACATAGTTTTGGAGCTGGAAAGGAACTTAGAGGTAATCAAGTCAAATCCCTTCCCTTTAGGAAAGAGAAAATTGACTCCCAGAAAGATTAATGACTTGTCCAGGGTGACAGAGCTAAGAAGAGCATGATACAAGATTTGAATTCAGGTCTTCCTGGATGCAAGTCTAATGCTCTGTCCCGTATTTCATTTAAAAATTAAGTACTTTTCAGTGTCCATAACATTAGTAAAGAGTAGAGCTTGGACTTGGATCTGAGTAGTCTGATTTCAAATACTCTACTCTTTTAGTTGTCCTACTTACTGGCAAGAGAAGTATTTTCAAGTAAATATGAAATTCCAATTGAAGACTTAAAGGCTTGTCATTTAAGGATAAAAAAATGAAGATATAATTGTGAAAAACTAGCTATATGAGGTACAGATGGAATGATATTAAAGAGAGAGGATACTGAGAAAGCTGGTGTGATTGTCCTCCTCCTTCTCTTCTCAGAAACCATTCTCTTTCCCAGGGTCCCAGGAGGCAACTCTGTTGGAAGCCTGAATCTCAAGAATGTCCCCTTGCAGGTTTCTACAATGTCCCTCATTTGATGAGCTCAACTAGGTCAGCAGGCTGCCTCTCCATAAGCAGCTGCCAGACCCAGAGGAGAACAGACAACTTTGCTCTAACTTTCTCTAGAAATTAGTTGGAAAAAGAAAAATATATGAAGATATGGCATATTAGAGCATTATGCTTCCCTCATAAATTATGTAGAACTAAGGGATGAATCATTAGATGTGGCAAGGCATATTGAAGTTTGATCCCACCTTTTCTCCCTTTGCTTTTGCAAACTATATCTTCCTTATTTTTATATACCCTAAATATTTGAGTAAATGCAGAGATGGACAAATAGATAGATGATAGATAGATAGATAGATGGATGGATGAATGGGTAGATGGATGGATGAATAGATAGACAGTCAGAGAGACAGATAAATAGACAGACAGACAGATAGACAGATAGATAGATAGATAAATAGATAGATAGATAGAGAGAGAGAGAGAGAGAGAGAGAGAGAGAGACAGACAGACAGACGCAGACAGACAGAAAGAAATCACAGTCCTGAGTTCTATCTGCTTGAATCCTTCCCTGATAATTTTGGGGGAAAGTCTGTGTAATGGTTGAAATGAATTAAAGTTTTAACAAACCCAGTATCCCATGACAAATATTCCAATGTTCTGAGGGAGGAGGTAGCCTTCCGGGCATTTTCTTTATATTCTGTAAATACCAATGACATATGAGCCCTAGCCATCAGGACCTGCCTCTTTCTATGTGACTTCCTTGTCATTTTCCCTCCTACCTTTCCTTTTTTGAGAAGAGTTTTTATAGCACTTCTCCAGATCTCCATCACAATCTCTCATTTATAAGATATTATATAGCCTGCTTGCTCAGTCACCATGATCCTCTCCATTATCTTTTGCATGATTCTCAGATTCATTTTTCTGAGAGGGCACTCAAAGTTAATGGAATTCTCTACATACCTAGAAAAAGTTTGGCATTTGTGAAGCATTTTGCCTTGATGTCAAACTATAAAATTCTGTGAAACTTGGGAAGTTATGGAGCCCATGCTTAAATAGAGTCACAGAAAAATGTTTAAAGATCATAGATCTCAGATCCATCCCATGTAATTGTTTGGGAAGCAATAGTCTTCAAACCCGAGATGCGGGCATGAAAGGGAGGAATGCCCTAACCCAAACCAACTCTCAGAGAGGACTATGGTGATCTCCATTCATTGGATGGTTGAGAAATCAAAGGTTAGGTTGCTTTTTATATATATGTTCTAATACTGAACCTTCACCAATAAAGGAGTAAAAGTGACTCAAGATTGGGATCCTCTGGTCTAGCCTTACCATGTCCTCTTGCTGATTTTAGCACATGTAAATTATAGCTGAATCAGTGTGGCCATTAGAGGATTATCCTTGGGGACATAAAGATGGGGCCTCAAATCTTGCCATTGTCACATACTCTGGCCATATAGTGAGTCACTGAAACTCATAGTGAAACAGGAAGTCTTTGAAGACTAAAGGTTTAATAGGTATTGCCAATCAGCACTGTTAAAAACAATGTTCACCCAAGAATTTCTCACACCAGTGGAATCATAGGTATTAGCTTTAAAAAATGATGCCACTAAAAGCAATTAAACTTTAGGTACTGAGATACTAACTTCAATCTCAGGTTTCTCCCCAAAAGGACAATTATATTCTTAGAGCAATAATAGCTTTACAGAACTTTTGTAATAGTAACTAATTAATAGAATCAAAATGAGTCCTTATCAACTAGAGAATGTTTGAATAAATGATAATATTTGAAAGCAATAGACTATTTCTTAAAAAAAAAACCTTCTCCTCATGTCTTAGAATCTATACTAAGAATTAATAAAAATTCACTGCAAGCCAGGTAAAGGCTAGGCAGTTGGGGTTAAGTATCATGCAGAGGCACAGAGGTGGAACGTTTTTCAGATCAAATTTGAATTCTGGTCCTCTCAGCTTCAGCATGATGCTCTATCCACTTACCCACCTAGCTGTCCATTGAAGGTAATAGACTATAAATGATCTCTAAGATATTACAGTTATGAGGAAATCAGACAAATATGTGAAGGCTTATGTAACTGATGCAGAACAAAGAAAGCAGAAGCATAAGAATAATGTGTCTAATGTATAAGACTATGCAAAGTAAAATGCTACAAAACATCCAAATTCAGATAGATTTAATAACCTTTTCCAATAGAAGAGCTAATGAAACTCTTCACCTTAGGGCATAAGTGAGAAACTGGCCTAAAAAATGATTGCTCATGTCTTCAAATTGAATGATTTCATTTGCTTGTTTTGCCCGTGATTTTCTTTGTAACAAGGTGGGACACAGTGGAGATTAGAGAACATAATGGGAAATGACTGTGACCCGCCCAAAAGAACATGAAATTATTTTTAGAAACACCTTTTAAGCTAGAATCAATATATTATTTCCAAAGGCACAAACTTAAAAGTCAGCATCATGAATGAGATATATATGTATTGTATAATTGAAAATCTGTTACCCTAAAAAGAACTACATTTCCCAGGAGCCCACTGACTTCCTGTCATTACATACTTCCTGTAGACAGAGGATATTAGCAAGTGGGCAGTCCTCTTGGGCCTCTTTCTTGGGCTTGCAGCCAACATGTTGGTGGTGGTAAGCTAAGCTAGAGGATTTTGAAATGGCTAATCAGCCATGGGCATGTGGTTTTTATTATAGATCCTCTTTATTCCTTGATTTCTAATGATCATTAATAAATATACTAAAATATGACATTTTTATTATTGACATGAATTTTCATTTTTACAGTATATATACACATACATATATTTATATCTCCATATATGTATATATGCACATATATGTATATATGTAATTACAATGTTAATAATATCTTTAGAATCTAATGCAATCTAAGAAATGTTTTAGTTTTTCTACAAAATACACTACCATGTAGAGAGGATACAAAGCCAAAAAAGAAAAAATGTTCTTTCCCTCAAGGATCTAACTTTTCCTAGAAAAGACATAAAATGTCAATGTATAATAATATAATAAATTGGAGAGGAGCAAATTAGCATTAATAGAATTAATTTAATTTAAAATTGATATAATATAATTAATGGCTAAGGGGATCAGGAAAGAATGTAGGAGATGACATTTGAAGGAAAACTTGAAGGGTTTTAAAGTCTTACTCCGTCCACATTTCCATTGAAGAAATGCCTCAGTTTAATTGTTAGCTCAGTAGTAATTGTAGTAGTCATTGAAGCCATTGAAGTAGTAGTAACAATGGTACTGGTAATAGTAATAATATTGGTAGTAGTAGGGATAGGAGTAGGGGAATTAGTAGTGGTAATAGGACTGCTGGTGGTGGGTGGTAGCAGCAGTAGCAGCAGCAGCAGCAGCAGCAGCAGCAGCAGCAGCAGCAGCAGCAGCAGCAGCAGCAGCAGCAGTAGTAGTAGTAGTAGTAGTAGTAGTAGTAGTAGTAGTAGTAGTAGTAGTAGCAGCAGCAGCAGCAGCAGCAGCAGTAGCAACAACACTCATAATGCACTGGGGCTTACTCGTGCCTTTCTCTGGGAGGATACACTGGAGTGACTCTTTGGTAGCCTGTTCACAAACACTCCACAGAAAGAAGGAAAGATGACTATTTCCCAGCCCTCAAGACAAGGGAGAAAACAAGAGCACACTCACTGTAGCCTGCTGCTTCTCTGCTTTCTCAGCTGCCTCATTAAGTTGCTTTTGAAAGGCCTCCTGGAGAGACTTCATTTCTTCCCTAGTTTAGTACAAGGAAAAAAAAGACATAATACAATTTCTTCAGTCCCTTCTGCTCATAAGGAAAGAAGTTTTGTTTGTTTGTGCACTTGTGTTTAGAAAATAGATAACTTAAACCACATTGGGACAAACTGAAGCAGTCAGCATCTATCTAAGGTTCCCTTTAATAAAGGTCTCTGTCTCTGGATGCAAATGTAAAGAGTGAATTTGTATTTAAAAGAAATTGTCTTGGCATTATGTCTAGCAAAGAATCCTACTGTGTAAAACAACAGTGAGCCACATAATGGGTAGCAAATCAAATTAATCCAATAATTCGAACCAGCAAGCTAATGCCACTAAAAATATGGCAGGGTGGGATCTCCTCGGTTATGGAAAGTGACTCAAGAATGGTGAATGTGCCTACTCTCAGCTTCCTTCTATACCTTCTTGCTTAAGATCATCATGTTATCCACAATGCACCCAAGGTCTGAGTCTTTGTGCAGTATTTCAGTGAAAGGCTTTGTTTATGATGAAAAAACCAGCCTCATTGTTTTCAAACATAAAGAAGACATACACAATTCATGACACTTAACTTGGACTCTTCTTCACCTAAGGGAAATGCAAAGATTCTCAAAAAAGCCTATTAATACCTCTTCTCAAATTTGTCCATCTGACATATGACATTTTAAAAATAAATGATTTCTCATTATGTTTTTCCTAGACAATTTACATTTTCTTAGTTTTCTTTTTAATCACCCATGCCATTATGAGAAAGACGATTGTCAAGGGATACAGTTAAAACATTATTGTCTTCCTTCGTGAAAGTAATTTTTCTAGACTTCATCCCAACCATACATCGTTCCATTGGGCATCAAAAGAGCTGAAACCTTTAAGTTTCTAGCTGAAAATGGCTTGAAAGAGCTTTTCTAATTTTCTCACTTTACAAATAAAAAAAAAAAATGAATCTCAGAGATGGAAAGGATTTGGTCAAAGTAAGAACCTCAATTAATAGAATGAGGAAAAAGTATATATTACTACCAGTGCCAGTTCCACTACCCAATTTTTGTGTTCTAGTCACTAAAGGGAGTTAATGTAATTAGCAAGTGATTTCCTAGTGTTACAGACACCCATTGGGCTTAAGTAACAGTTAAGGAAGCATTAAATGTATGAGGAGGTTCAATGGTTCCCTTCAGCCTACTACACTCTGAGGAGACTGGAGGGAGTTATTCTCCCTATTTCACCATCCCGTTCATCTTCACACTCTTTACTAGAGATAAATGTTTCCTGCTCTCTGATTATGTGCCTTAGGTGTATTATCTCAGAAGAGAATCAAATTCCCAGAAGTGTCCATCATGGTAAACATGGGGCTTCAAGGTCTTTGAATGCTGCCATTCCTCTTTGAATGGGACTCTTCTAACATACTACTCTTCTTGAATGCTGGACTCTATCTCCAAAATGAAACTAAAACAATATTAAACATTTGCCCTCACTCCAGCAGAATAGAAGTTTGAGTGCAGGAACTGTTTTATTTTCATCTTTGTATTTCCACCACTTTGTACCATGCCCAGCATTCAAAAGGTCTTCATTACATTTTGGGAAATTGATTAAAAATGAACAAGAAAATAAATTATTGTGGAAGTGTGGTAGAAAGAAAACTAGAATGAAAACCAGGAACCAAATAGCTTAAAATCCCCTACCTGACACTAGGTATGTGATCAGTAGCAATATATAGATTTGAAATTTCTCATCTGTAAAATGGGCATATGAACATGAATACTACTTTTTAAGTATTTGTAAAAAAAATAATTCTTAGCACAGTGTCTGCCCTAAAGTTGGTGTTATTTAAATGTTTAGTCGCCTCCCACCAATGTAGAAAAAAGTACATTGCAAATCTCATAGGGCTAAAGAATTATGAGTTTCAGAAATACTTTATGGTGACAATCATTTCCATTCTTTCGATGAGAAAAAAAACAAAAATAAAACTAGTGTCTAAATTGTTTCAACCACTAACCAGACACTTAACTCTTCAGTTCTGTTTACTCATCTTCAAAATGAAAACAATACTTGAGCTATCCATAGAATAAACGCCCTGAAGAGATCCCTTTGTTGGAAAGTTAAGAGCTTTATGGAAATTATAGAAATGAATATGGTGGTGATGATGATGATGATGATAAAGAAATTCTATTATTCTTTTGGTGGAAAACCTAAGGAGTATTTTCTGGTTTTCAAACTCTGTATACCAGGTCTTGTTTTTGTTTTTGTCTTTGTTTTTTATGGCAGTCAGTTTCTGGTACTCTGAAAGCCATTTATGAAGCAGTTTCATTCACCATTTCAGTTTCATCTATGAATACCAAAATTTATATTATTACTGATTCTAGAGAATCAGTATGTAATTCACAATCATTTCATCTCTGTCTGTGGTTTCTACAATCACAGACCCAAATCAAAGGGGTCTCAGAAGCCTTCCAGTACAACTCTTTCATTTTACAGATGAGGAAGCCGAGTCTGAGAGAAGTTAAATGAATTATGAAAAATCAGATATAAAGTAAGTCTTCAAGCCAGATCTTTTAACTGAAGAATATATTCTAGTTTTGCTGAAATAAATGAAATCTTCTAGGGAATCAATAGCAAACTTATTACTTAGAAATACTGTGTTGCTTTGCAATTTTAAAAATAATTATTTTTTAATTTTTTTACATCTCCTGGGAAATGGTACATTAAGTGGTGTTTTCTCATAATTGAATTGTCACCAAGATAAGATGTTACTTAGTGACTTGGGAGGAGAAAACAAGCATAAACAATTTACCAAATTCCCATCAGACTCATCCATGCTAATACATGTTACATTTATTGCTTTTTTACTTTATTTTGGTTAGTTTTCAAATAATAGAGAAAATGCCCTCTTTATAGTTTCCTAATCAAACTCCCATGTTGCTGTTCATTACAGTTCTTGCAAATAAGCCCAAGGAACATGTTGTGTACAAAATCCATAAAAGAAATGTAACAGAGGTAGATTATACTTCCTGTTTCGAATACAATTAGAGGCAACAAGGTCTCCCTTGTATGAATTGTGAAGTTAGGGGCTGATCTGAATTATTTTATTTCTACTTGTTTCCATTCCACTCCTATGGAGTTCCCATTTCCTATACCCAAAGGTGCCCCCCAGACAGTAATATGATGGAGCCAATCATAAAGACTCCTAAGAGTCAGTTGTTAAATTTTCAGTGTGAAAATTTATACCCTGAAAATTGCCAACACTATAAATTAGGGATTTATTTCTTATTTTGTTATTTTATTTACTTTATTTTAAGAAAGTGATAGAAAGATATTCATCATATAGATCAAATTGAAAGGTGTGTCATTTGTTTTTTGTTTGTTTTTTTTTTCCAGTTGATTGATAAACATTTATCAGCACATGGCTACTTAGGTCTCTCATACCGGTAGCAGTCTTCTGCTGAAGTCAATGTTCCAATCCCAGCTTGATCTAGAAAATTGGGGAACTCATTGGATAGAAAGGTATAGTTAAATAGGGAGAGGAAGAGGCAGTGTCCACTATATGGCGTCATGGATTGGTGGATGTGATGGCTATTGGTATATGGGTATATGCACAGATTATTGGACTGAATTGGGTTTCTCCTACTTAAATTAAAATGCATTTTGGCAAATTTATCAACCAGAATTTTTGTTTATTTGCTTTTCACCAGGATAGACTAGTTCAAAAAACAAAACAAAATAAAACAAAAAAACACACTTCCATCTATGAAGGTAAGTACCTGCTCCATAATCCAGAGTTACCAGAAAATTGCCTGGGGTTGTAGAAAGCTAAGTGATAACCTAGAAGATATGTTTCAGAGGTGGGACTTAAACACATGTAGTCCTTTCTGACTTCAAAGTTAGTTTTTTTTTATCCATTGTAACACTAGTAATGAATGTAGTAGGATGGCTATAGACCAAGGAGTACCATTTTTTAAATAAAAGGGGAGAAGATTTTAACTGATTATGGTAGTACCCAAAAGTGACTTTAAATATTGAGCTGGCTAATCCTAGATCCTTCTGGAGATAAACCAGGTTTGTCATTGGTCTTATCATGCATGAATGCATTCCCATTATGATTTGGATCACTTAAATTCCAGTTTAAGAATTATATTAATTAAGTGTTCAAATGAAAAGTGCATTATGGTTAATTCTGATCAAATGATCAGAAATAGAACTAGAAATTTTAATACTTTTGGTAGTCAGTAGTAGGGATTTGTTAAGGAATCTCAGAAATTCCTAGCCCTTATGTGAAGATAAATCCTTGGCCCTTTAACTTCCCTGATTCTCCCAACTTCTAGGGCCATTTTCCTCTAATTATCTTGCACTACTTTTGTGTGTATCTAAATATATGTGTGTATGTGTGTGTATTCACATATACATCTAGTTGATCACACACACACATATACACACACACACATATCTATATATATATAAATGTATACCATATACTGGTACATGTGAACAATGGATATCCATAGCTGGATTGTAAACAAATTTAATAAAATATTTCAAAAAAATTTCTTAATCCCTAACACCTAGCACAATGTATAGCACAGATTAGATGTTTATATAAATCCAGAATCATTGACAGAAGCAGGGATAATGGGACACCACCACCAGCCTGTGTGGGGAGAAACAATAAGGCACATTCTGGAGTGGGAACTGGCATGGAAAGACACAGGGCAAAATCCATTGCCAAGCCAGAACAGGGCAGAGCTCAATTGTGAGGGATTAAATAGGAGTGAAAGCTTTTAAAATTTTAACAATTTATTCTTGCAAAAAGGGCATTAAGCTCTTTTCTCTTGAATAAAAACCTCTAAAAGCTGTAGGTGCTTTCTCCCTTTTAGCACCTTGGTGCAAAATCTCACCCTGTTCTAGATATGGCTGATGTTGCATAGTTAAGATGATTAGATGAATCAACAGATTTTCCTTTCTCCATCATGACTTTGATATCAAGCGTCCCAAATGCCACTAGTTTGGATCATTTGGGATATGATCTCATATTCTCCAAGCCCTGATGAAAATGTTTTATGCTAGAAATTTAATGAATTAATCAACATAATGATGAAGGAAAAAAAAAACAACAAAGCTATTACAGAATGTTCACTCTAGGGATTTTTGCCTGTAACAACAGGTTCTCCTCACAATGGGTAATTTGGGGTATGATTAAGTGCCCTATGCTTTGAGAAATCCATTGTCATGTTCACCTCTTATTGTAGCCATTTATCAGGCTCTCTTTAACTAAAATGCTATGGAATTGCTTTTAAAATGTATTAAATGATGGGGTTGAACCACATTCAATAACTTTAATAGACTCCGTACAATCTAAATGCTTATCTCTGGCTAATCTTGCCAAATTCTAGCTGCTGAATGAAGGATGACATCTATCAGCTAACACTTCATGTGTAGCTGAAACAAAACAGCTTCTTCTATCCCCAACTGTCACTGTTGATAGCTTCTCTATGTCACTGCCTCTTCTCACCTTGCCAACTAAAGCTATAGTGCAATGGATTGTCAGTTTCAGAGTTGGGCTATTCAGGAGAGAATGAATGAAAGAAGAAGAGAAAGCAAAAGCAAAAAGAGGGGAGGAGAGTAAAAGAGTCTTACCTTTGCTTTTTGCCTAATTCCAGAAGCTTCTGAACATCACTCTTGGCTGACGCCTCATCATTTTTCAAAGACTGAGGAAAAACAAAGAAATAGATGGGTGGAGGTCTTATCAGCATTACTTGACTATGAAATAATGAATAGATTCCCCTTTGATCTCTTTTTTCCACAGATCATTAAATTTTGCTGCCTACAGAATAGGAAATTTCCATGAATAGCATGGGATTCTAAGGAAAGATTCTTATGACGTCATGCTATCTCTGGGTAGCTTTAGGAATATATTAAACAGGCAAGGAGAAAGAGTTGTATACTCTCATGTCCAAATCTAACAGCTAAACAATGTAAAGAGAGTGCTGCACAAAATTTCAGGTTTCTTCATATAATAGAACACAAAATACCACACTTTGATTGGTATATAGATGGCTACTTCTACTCTCAACCCTAAGCATCTCTATCCTGTTTGCCTTTCAAGAAGGGAAAGGGAAGGGAAGGAATGAACACAAATGTCCTGACATTAAAGCCACCAGAGAATAAGACAATATTGACTCTCTAAAATCGCAATTTATCTCAGTGCAGCCTGGAATATAACATCCTAAGGATTTCCGGAGGACTAGGTAATTTTTAAAGAGAAATGTTCTTTGGTCTTTCCAATGTGGTCTAACTTTATGATGCCATTTGGCATTTTCTTGGCAAAGATAATGGAAAGGTTTGCCAATTCCTGCTTCAGTTCATTTTACAGACGAAGAAACGGAGGCTTTTGGGGTTGAGTGACTAGTCTGGTATTAAGCAGCTAGTAAATGTCTGAGGCCAGATTTGATCTCAGGAAGAAGAGTCGTCCTTACTCCAGGCCCAGGACTCTATCTACTGAATCATTGAGCTATTCCACAAGAGGATATAGTGAAATTTATTATTTAAAATCTTGGAACAGAATCTTCATTTTGGAGTACCCGTGTCCATACTCCATTGGACCTTTTTCCTCTCCCCCATTGCTTGTATTATTTCCACTATCCTTTTCAACTTCCCTCAATCTCAACCTAATCTTCTGTTCTAGACACTTATTCCCACTCTCCAATTCTTTTAATGCATTTCTATCCCAACCAATCAAAATTTCATATATGGAATTCCATTCACTTAAAGTTTTGGTATTAATTACAGATTGGGGTTTATATAACCTTTTGGTAAATAGAATCACTGATTCTTCCACTTTTTAAAAATCCTGAGTACAGTCATACCTATTAAGAAATAACTGATAAATATTCACGGAGTTGAATTTTACTTCCTCTCTCATAAAACATAGTGGTCTAGTAGAAGAAAATAAAAAATACAACAAATTTTGAATTGAATATCTAAAGTCCTGAGATCTAGTCCAGTTCTTGGGTAAATTATTTAATCCAATAAAGACAACAGTGTCCTCATTTGTAAAAAGAGATAAAGTAATTTATCTTAGTTTCTCTTACCCTAAAGTTCTTGATCAAAACCAAAAACACAAACAGAACCAAAGAAAAAATATCATAACACTTTTGTTATAGGCATTCAAATTCTTTTGGAAGAAAATCTTATAGTACAGCATCTAGGACTCAAATCTCCCTATGACATTTTCTTAAAGGCCTGCTGGAAGGAATAATAGCTCATTTTTCTTGACACTTATAAAATATAACAAGTATATTAGACATAAAGAGTAGGGGAGAGGATGGAAGGTAAGTTCTTTTATACCCCCTTCTGAGACCAGTAGGCATAGTGCATTATATTCCTGTAGATGTCAGACAAAGTCTTCTGATAAGAAGATTCTTGTTCAAAATCTCTCAAGATGTGAATGATGTTTTCATAGGAGTAAATCTACTCCGTTCAGCCTTCCCCCAATTTGGTGATTTGGGTTTGTCAGAAAATTTTCAGACCTGGGCCAATGGGAATTTAAAATGTTCTCTTTTAGATAACTCCTGTAAGTCATTTTCTCTGCTGCTCATTATTGCTTTTCATTATTTTGTAATAGGAAAAACAGTAGAGTCAAATTTGTCTGGGGAACTGTGAGGGACTGATGGTTTTGCAAATCACAATTTTTTTTCATTCTATCCATTTGAAAACTGCAAATTCCCAAGCTGTCTGTTCAGTAGGTATTTTCTTACAAACTTCACATCCTAATCAGTAACATTTTGTTATAGTCAAGAATAGGGATTTTTTCAATTCTTGTTTAAAATTCAAATATATTTGATTCCACAATTGTTTATTAAATGACCTACTATGTATAAAAATATAGATTATGTGCAAGGCATTAGTCTAGACATTGGGAATGGATGCAAAGTAAAAACAAAATGAAAATTGTCTATGTTGTTACCAGAATGAATAGTAGCTAATTTACTGAATGGGTTGTTGTCACTGGGGATATGAATATTAATCTTACCTGCAGGTTTACTTTAATTCCATCAAGTTCTCTGGAAGTCTTTGACAGCTGTCTGAGGATATTACTTCTCTCCTTGAAGACTTCTTTCAGTTGCCTCTCCAGCTCCTCATAGCCCTGTCTAACACAGAAAGAGCAGGCATGAAGTCCTCTCACAATGCTGCCCCAGTGCATTGGGGATGATCTGGAGTAAGAGGCTTGGCTCTGACACATTTTGGATCACTCCCCAATGAAGCATTTAACTTTTATCTGTATTAGATGATTATTCTCTCAAAATATATATATATATACCAACCTGAGATACAACCTAGAATACTCTATTACCCAGATTAAAAAAAAAACACAGCATCTTTTCTGATAAGCTAAGAGCAAATTTAGAGTTCACTTATTCTGACCCTAGAATATTGCAGATGAGGAAACTGAGTCTGAAAGTAGCTAACTGAATTCGTTCTAATGATACACAGGTTGTAAGTGGGAAAATAGGGATTTAAACAAAATTCCTCTGAAGTCAAGGTAATACTTTTCACTCATCGAGTAAGTGAGGGGGTAGAGAACAGAGCTCTTGAGCTAAAAATGGGAAAGTGTAGATTCAAGTCCTCAGTTTCCTCATCTGTAAAATAATCTGGAGAAGGAAATGGAAAACCACTCCAGTATGTTTTGCCAAAAAAGTCCCTAAAATGGAGTCATGAAATTCAACCATGACTGAAATACTTGAACAAAATTCAAACAAATAGAAATGTAGGGGGAAGGGGTGTCACTAAACCATATATAAGGATGTCTTTGAACTTTGTATTGTCTTAGAAAATTCCATGTTATCATTATCTGCATTCTAGTGTATTTTATTTAGTTCGTTAAATATTTCCTACTTATATCTTAATCTGGTTCAGGCATCACTCTGGAGTGTTGTGCCAAACCATAAGGGTAGAATATTTGACACTTGTGCTCTAGGCATCTGTCTAAGACTATGTTTCTGAGAAGGTATAGTATTCCTTTGGCAAGAGGACATTTCCTTAACTCATAATTCTCTACACCAATCAGATCACAGGGCAAATTTCTTAATTATTTTTTTCTAAGAAAATCTCTACCCTATGGGCTGTGATAGGTACAATCTGTATGCCATTTTCTGATTCTTTTTCATCTTTGGCACCTTCTGACAGCCTCTGATTCTTTGGATCCTCTGTCCATTCAAATGCATTGCTTCAGTTCATCTATTAGAGAGTCTCACAGTTAGAGAGTATTGTTTGCCTATCCATTACTTTCACTGAGAGGGGAAAAAAATCATACTTGAATAAATCTGAGAAGTGTGATTAGTTTAAAAGGTTGAGGAGCTTTTGAGCCAGGCAAAAGAAATGTAATGATGCTATGTTTCCTATGTGCAAAATCTTTAGGATTTTTAGCTAGTAGCTTCTGTCCAGAATGATTTTCTTTGATGATTCTTTCCTTCCCATATATATTTTTTTAATGGAGAAGGATGCTAAAGCCTTCTGACCTCATTCCCTCTCTTTCTTTGTGGAAAATAAGAATAGTTTCTTACAAAGGAAAATAGCACTTCCATCTGACCTTGTAATTTACCCTGCTGAACAGTGCATTAGCTGGCAATCAGACTATTATTAATGTTCCCAAGTTTCCTCTTATTCTTACTGGCAGAAACATCTAAGCAAGAGAAAAGTTCAGAATTGGGAGTTTTCTCTTTCCTCCCTCATTTTCTTAAAACTGTTCTATCTTTATGCATGACTTTTTGCCCCATTTCCTTGAATCATTATATTTGAAATATATATGTATATATATATATTTAGATACACATACACACACAAACACCTATAATATAAATATGATTAGGTTCAAGTTGTCCCTGCCATCCTAGCTGTGTGGGAAATCATTTAACTTTATAATGAAACAAGTGCTTATTAAGCATCTTCTTTTTGTTTTTCAGTCATTTTCCATTCATACCTGATTCTTTGTGACCCCATTTGGGGTTTTCTTGACAAAAATATAGTAGTTGTTTCCCATTTTCCCCACCAGATCATGTTACAGATGAGAAAACTGAGGCAAATAAGATTAAGTAACTTGTCCAGGGTCACACAGCTACTAAGTACCTGTGTTGGATTTGAACAAAGGTTCAGCTCTCTTTCAGTAGGTGTCACCTAGCTGTTTCAGCATCTAATACTTTTTTTTAAACAAGCATCTAATACTTTGCAGCTATTCTGTGCATTGAAGATATGAACATAAAAATGAAGCTATCTATCTTCAAGGAAGTTACATTCTCTGTGCTCCAGTTAATTTGTTTAGACTATACATTTTGTAGCAAATAGAGTCCTCTGTTCAAAGAAGGGGTTTACTTTGTGGGAGCTTCCTAAATCAAACCATCAATATTAATAGATGAATCAACATTTATTAAGGACCTACAATATGCCAGACACAGGGCTAAGTGCTCGGGATACAAAAAGAGATAAAAGAAAGTCCCTTCCCTCAATAACTCCTAGATTAATGGAGTGACAAGTGAAATCAGAGATGAGACAAAACAAAAAAAAATTCAAATCAAATCTTCCTTTTTCAGCTTGCAGCCTGTAACACAAATTAGAACTCAGTTATAAGGATTTTTGTAACTTCATTTGTATGTGTTTATTAAAACATATTATCCCTCCAATGAAGCGGTCAATTCCTAGAACCCAGAATGAACAGGTAAATACTATTGTAGACTTCACAAGAGGGTGAGTGGATTCATATTGCTTAGACCATTGAGCATTCCTGCCATTAAATGCAATACATGTTGGTTCTCAATGGGAACAGTAGAGCTTTTAACTCTGGCTGCTGAAAATCAATGTTGCTTATCCTGAGGAAATTGTTTACTGTTTTCATTACATTCCTGTGGTTGCTGATTTTATCAAAATGTGTCACAAGAGCATATGAGATGACTCTGGATTTAAACTCCATAAAAATCAAGACTCTAGAGTATGTGTCTTACAAACTTCAAAAATGTTTGCTTTTTCCTCCAAATAAGTACACTGGAGACAAAGCAGAATTAAAGATGTTTCCATTCGCAGAAGCCCACATCTGCCTTGATCTCATGGGATCAGGGGTGGTTAGGAAAGGAACTGTCAGTAGTATATAAGGCATTTCAACAGCAGGGATATAGTCCCATTCTCTTTAGTTTCCTCTTATGCAAAATGTAGATCCTACCTCCCAGACTGTTGTGAGGATCAAATGAGATAAAAATTGTAAAGCGCTTAGCAAAACACCTGAACCATAGTAAATACTGTGTAAATGTTAGCTGTTGCTGTTGTTGTTGGGTCTTCCAATGGAGGAAATCACAGACCAGCCATCCTTTTTCTTTCAGTTTGATGATTGACCCATCCTCCTATAAAGACTTACAAGAGTAGCTACCCTATCCCTTCTATAAGTACTCTTTTATTATTCTGTGAAAGCCAGGTTAGATCTTAAGCTGTCGCTCTAAAATATCTTATTTTTGTGAGCTACGTGGTCCACTTGCTTTAGTAATCATGCTTTTCTTGACTGCTATTACTATGTTTCTTGAATGCAAATTATCCTCAGGTTCTTTGCCATGACATCTTTTGGGAAAGTCTCTGACTTAATTCTCCCAAATATCTATAGTCTTCCTCTAAGCTTTTGAAGTTCTCTAACCCAGAAATTGTATTTATAAGTCAAGAGATTCGAAAAAAACACGGAACTAAGAAGATCCAGTATTCCATGAGACACCTGGTGGGTCTGAATTCTTGAAGAAGGAGTTATAGCTTAAGCCCTACTACTGTCAGACAAAGAAAAGACACAATCCATTTTATTCCCCTGATTTACACCAATAAAAGATCCTATGTTCTTTTTCTAGGTCTGTCTTATACAGAAAAAAAAATATTATGAAATCTTAAACAATGAAGTTTCTTAACCAATGACAATTCAACAAGACATACATATGTGTAAGGTTATTACAGTTAATGATATAATGTAAATGTCTATCACTTTAATTCATTGGCTTTGAGATGATTCCTTTAGAGAAATTCCACTTGGTGTTAGTGCAACAGGAAGGCAGGGTACTGTAAATATGGGGATGATCTGACAAGCTAAATGATAATCTCCAAGTTAATAACCTCAAGGAATGTACCATTCTTTGCTGGGGTATTTATATAAATAGGAAGAAGCAGGGTCTCCTTCCTGGTGTATAGGACTACTCAGCAATTCAGATGAATTATTATATAGTGGAAAGTCATAAAAGGACAGAGATCTCATTAAAAAATGGCTACACACTCTATCTCTGACCATGAGCCTACTCACCTGTACTTTGTGCATTCCCTCCACAATATTTTATGTCAGGCCATGGTACTGAGTAGTTTCATGCCTGAGGTCAGATTACAATAAAGCCTTTTCTTATTGACTAGTCTATCACAACATGAGTAAATCTCCTTGGAAACCTCTAAAATTCTTATTATTCCTTTTTTTTCCTCCTTTTTAGCACCATAGGAGTTAGTGTCTCTCTGATAACCAGAGGCCGATGGACCTTGACATTTAAGTATGTGAGGCCAAAGCAAAAAAAAAAATATATATATATATATATATATTTGATATGATGCCTGCCATCTTGAATAGGGCATTGGTTAGAATTTTCAATGTAGAATCATATTCAATATACAGGTTCAGTGTTAAAATGAATAAATATTATAAATATTGCCCTGGGTTTTGAGAAGAAAAATATCCATCTTAAAAATAATCAAGGAAGTGAAAGTATAAATTGATATCCTCTAGATTGCCTAAGTTATTTATAAATGTCAAATCACTCTTATTTATTCATAAGCAAAGGAATTTAGCAATAGTAACTTTTACCCATTGAATGGGACAGTATATTTCAACCGTAACCACAGGGAACCATTAGCCTAAAAGTATTTCTATGCTTACTCACCCTTAATGAACCTCATGACATCTATAATATTAAATTAATTTCCATAAATGTGGGCAAAGAGCCCACCTATCAATTTTTTCATGTGCAAGTGGCATGGTTTGACATTTTGTAGCTCTCTTCATTTAAAATATAATTGCCCAGATGCCTACACCAAGAAATACATTGAACTTTTATTTCCATGACTACCAATAGAAATAAGCCTTTCCCATTATCTCTGAGCCAACCAAGAAAAGTTTTTCATTTTAGAATATTGAAATGAGAGTCTGAGGTCTAGGGTTTAAGAACTAACTTACATTTACTAGTTGGGAAATTGGGAAAATGTGATTTATCTCCTCTGAATATCTTTGGAGTGGGAAGGATGGGAGTTAGATTCCAACTAAGGTTGTTAATATGATATAGGACATATTACCTATATAATATATAATTATATTACCTATATATATATATATAGGAGGGATGGTCTTAAATCCACTAAGAAAGGAGCTCAGATCCCTCTTCTGATAGATGGTCTGTGAATCTAATCAAGTTATGTAATCTCTCAGTGTTCTAGGTAATCCCATAAATTATAAATTGTCAATAATATATGGAATAGGGAGTTTTCTTGTCTAGGAATTCCTCATATCACTGAAAAGCATAGGACTACCAACGTTTGATTGTTTGGTTGTTGTTCTTTGTACTCAAAGAAGACCAAAATTCTATCATTTTCCCAAGGTGAATGTACAGTGTTTCTAACTTGGGGGCCGATCAGACCAATATCAACTTGGAAGATTCTACTATGACCCAGGCACACATACCCTCATATAAATATTTGGGATGGATATTTCTATAAAATGAGATCTCATATTTCTTTTGAGCTACTTCATTTTTATTTTGCCCATAGAGCACAGTATCTTCTTTAATTTGGACACGCCATGCTGGATGGTCCTGTGCCAATGTTTTTCATGACTCACAAAAGATATGAAAGTTCTTCAAAGAGACCTTTAAGTTCTCATATCACTTTCTTCCTACCTCCATTTAATGCTTGCCTTGTATCTCTATAAAATAGTCTTTTAGGCAAATGTACAATCAACATGGCCAACTCATCAGAACTGCACACTTTGCCGTAGAGTTTGGATGCTTGGCAGTTCACCTTCAGAAAGGACCTCAGCTTCTGATATCTTGTCTTGAGAGGTGATCCTCAGAATATTCCCAAGACAGTTCAAATGGAATTGTCATGGCTGTGGTGTACTGTCTAGGTTCCATAGGCTTACAACAACATCATCACAGTTCTGTAAACTTGAAGTTTGGCAGGCAGTCCAATACCTATTTTCTCTCATACTTTCCTTTGGAGTTCCCAAACATTGATCAATGTCATTATCAACGTAGACATCCCTGGAAAGTATTCTGCAAAGCAAATGAACTTCTCACTAGACCTCAGAATTTCCCTATTTGTTATAACTTATGGTTTCACATATATGTGGTGATGGAGAAGCTCTGCTTTCTTGGTGTTAATCAGTTAGGTTAGCATTCAATTTTAAGCTCCTTGAAGGCAAGGACCAATTTTTACCTGTTTTTGTGTTCTTAGCACTTAGCTTAATGCCTGACATAGTAGTTTCTTAATACATGTTTCTTATTTGATTTATTGATTGATTAATGTAGTGATATTCTGGTAATTATGCAATATTTGACTTCCCCCCCAAAAGTTTTAAAAATGGAGATTTGAACCCCAGCCTTCAATCCCCAGAAATCCTTGGCACTTCCCAGAATGCCCTATAGTCTCACCTGAGATCCCCACCTGGGCCAAGAACAAAATGAGTATTTAAACTGACTGTACCACCTTCTTGGTCTCTCTGCTTCCGCTTCTAAGCACACGCATCTCTCTACCGGGTAGGCAAGATGTAGTGAGTAGGTTGCACATGCTTTTCTTATTTTGTATTTCTTTATTTCTTAATTCTAATAATCTTTAATAAACCTCTAAATTATAACACTTTTAGTAGAGAAACTAATTTAACTGTTACAAAGTACATATTGAAAATTTAAATTTAATCTCCAATATTCACATTTTTATCATTACTTTCTTAAGTCTATACTATCAACAAAATGAGAAATTAAGCCCTTATTTGTACTGTTTTCCAATGATTAAGGTATGGATCTTCAAAATGAAAATTTAATGAGACAGCTAAACAGATTTGAGCTACCTCTAGCACACCTCTGGCTCTATCTCTTAGAGGAGGAAAAGGAATAGGAGAAGGAGGAGAAAGAGAGGGAGGACATATGTAATTCTATGTAGATAGCTCTTGGTTGTCATGGCTATGTAATTCATGGTAATGTGATCTTCCATGATGGTTGCAATAATTGTTTATATCTTTTTTATGTAAGAGTCTACCCATGCACATAGACATTCCTATTAGACTGGCTACAGGCAAAGTACTACCTAGCATTGATTGCAGTTGGAGGGGTAACTCATTCAGAAATTAGCTTTACTAATGAAAATCTTGGGCTAGTCTCTGTTCTTAGAAACCAGCTTGTCAGGTAAGAGGACATGAAGCCGATAAGAAATAGTCATGGCTGATGGGGGAGATATGAGAGAAGCAATGGCCCTGCAATAATTTCTGGGTTCCATCATCTACAATTAAGCATGAAGAATTTATCCAATTCGACGACTGGGATGACACTAAAATGTGTTAGGCTTAAAATCCAAATAACCAGAAAACTAATACAGTTATATAAGTGGTTCATTTAACAGGAAAACTTCTCATACTTTTGTTGGGAAGGAACTACCATGTTTCCTCAACTTCTTTAGCTATCCCCAAGAAGCAGAATGATCCTTTGGTCACTTAATTCTCCTCCTCACTCCTGAGTACATCAGACCATGAAAGGAAAATGCCAGAAAGTAAGTTTGGTGAGGCACTTTTCTCTTGATCTTACCCTTTAATCAGTCTCTTTTTAAACAATTAAATCTTCTCATACATGATTAGTATTTTTGTCAAGAAGAAACTCTGAATTCAATTTGTAAAGTACATAAAAGACCATAAAACATATCATGAGCCCCCAGAACAATTAGAATTGCGATAACTTGCTCAGAAGCTCTGAACTCTGTATATGTCACTTCTCATAATTTTAAGTCACTGTATTCCTTTTTAAAAAAATAATCAAATCAATGTTCATCATTTTAAAAATTGCTTTATTATTCAGATACCTTCTACAATTAATGAAACATAATTCATTTAAGGCATATTACTTATTAGCCAATGAATTTAAACCTATATTAGATATAACTTTAAATAAAAAAGAAAACTTTATTTTTTAATGAGAAAATCAAAGGCAGAAAAATCCATTTTTTTCAAATAATATTTAAAGAGAGTTCAGAAAAATGAGACTTGCCTTTTGCTTTGGACCTGGGGCTGACCCATATGACTATAGTGGGCGGATTTGTTTATAGATCCATAGTGATAGCTCTAGCCAGGAAAATGTTTTCTATGCTTCATTTCATCCCTCCCAATTTTCAAACCAGACATCCTAAAAATAGTCTCTTGAGTTTTTCCAACTTCCAATCAAATTGCCCATTCAGCATTTTCCTTAACTACAAGTACATGTACATCTCTCTTGACCTAAAAGAGGTCACACTCCAATTATAAGAGACAGCACATAAAAAAGTAAGTTCAGTGGCAGGATGGAAATATAAGTCCAGAATTTCTAATGTTTCAACTGCTTTGAAGTGTTCTTTAGTTACCTAATCATTCAATCATCAAATATTGTATAAGTGGCTACTTTTTTTCTCCCTTCTCATCCAAGCCTTGGGAAATATCCAACAGCCTGGGGGAAGGAGGGAAGTATCTCCAATGGAAGCAACTCAATCTGGCAGCCCCAGATGAGCTTTGTGGTGACTTGGCTCAAGGGAGAAGGTGAGAGAAGAGGGGAGTACTAGATTTTGGAAGGGAGGTTCCAGAGAGTGGGAGGAGAGAGAAGAGTTATAAAGTAAGAGGCAGATAAAATATGGTTTAGTTCTCTATCAATGGAACCTGGGTTCCATATTAAGTTTTTAAGACTTGGAAGAAAGAGTACTGACTATGGTGTCTGGAGACAGATTATACTTAGTACTCAACATCTTGGTAATAAAGTAGATAGTGTACTTGAACTGGAGTCAGGAAAACTTGAGTTCAAATCTAGGCTCACATACTTCCTCACTTTGTATTTCTGAACAAGTCATTTAACCTCTACCTGCCTCAGTTTCCTCATCTCTTGAATAGAGATGATAAAAACACTTACGTTTCTAGGGATGGAGTAAAAATCCAATAAGATAAGAATTAGGATGGACTTACTTAGCACAGTGCCTGGCACAGAGTAGGCATTATATCCTATGTCCTTTAATTCTGTTGTTGTTTTCAGATATTTCATTCATGGACTCTATTATTGTTTTGTTAACTTAGTTGGATATGACTCTTCATCACCCCATTTGGAGTTTTCTTAGCAAAGATATTGGAGTGGTTAGTCAATTCCTTCTCCAGCTCATTTTACAAATGAATAAACTGAGGTAAACAGGGTTAAGGGACTTGCCCAGAGTCATATAGCTAGTAAGTTTCTGAGACCATGTTTGAACTCAGGTTTTCCTGACTCCAGTTCCAGAGCTCAATCCATTGTACCACCTAACTGATTGATTTTCTTTTCTACCTATTTCTCATGTAACTTTTTGAGAGGTCATTTCATCTCCTCAAAGTACAATTTCCACATCTCTATAATTTAGGCGATTGGCTCACTCTCTGATCTTTATTCCAAAACATATTATCCATGATCTGATGACCTGTAATAGAAACATTTTAAAATGAATTCCAAGCTTCTTTATAGATTATAAGAAAAGTCACCCACTTCTTTAGAGAATAGAAGAGAAAATGAGAATAATGATCATCATAAATCTAACATTTATAGAGTGCTTACTATTTCTCACTCTTTTCTCTCATCATGTATGCTTGACTAGGCAACAGTAGTGAATCTTGTATCAAGAGAAGAGGTGATAACACAAAACCCCATTAGCAAGTAACAGAAAACCAATTCTAGTGAAAGAATCTCATGCGATGTCATTCACACAATTCTGGGCCAAGGGTAGGCACTCAAATCCATCTTGTAGGGATGTCATAGAATTAAAGGAATGAATCTAAAGGGAAAGGAAGTCTGACTTGTTTCAAAACAAGGAATTTCTGAAAGGAGTCTCAATAGTTCATGGAATGGATTCTACAGATTAAAAAAAATGTCCTGCCAATACCTGATCAATTTGTTAAGTCTCTGATTAACTCAATTTGCCCAGACAAAACACAATTCATGGGAAGGAGCGAAACCCATGGCTTTGCATTCTGTTTGATTCATGAAATGCATCTTGGGCTGGATGACTGACTGATGAGAGTTCTATTGATTTTGCAACTCTGCTCTGTTCCATGACTTCAGACCCTGTCATCTTGTGAATAGTATCTGCAGTCAATGGCAAAAGCTTTCAATAGAATAAGAAAGAAATATATAAAGCCTGCATGATCCTTATGCTTCAGCAGGAGAGAAACAGCTGAGAAATCTTAAGAGTAATAAAAAAAACACAACTTACATTTACAGAAACCCTTTAGTTTCAGGAGTGCAAAGTGGTTCACATATGCTATCTCACTTATCCTCACTACATCCCGCCAAGACAGGGACAGGAGCCTATTAAAATGTTAAAGTGTGGAGGGTTTCTGCAAATGATAAACCTAGTTATCTGGGGGAAATGGTCCTTTTCAGATGCCTGCATTTCCATTTCTTCCCAAGGTTTGAACATTTAAGAAAGGAATTGGATACCAGGGCATGGTTATTGAATTATGTGATGTTCCAAGATTCTGAACACACCAGCAACAGCCAAGAGAGGCAGCTAACAAGTGAATTGAATTTGTCACTGGATTTAAAGACCCAAACTCCTGACTAGATTAGGGAGCTGCAAGAGACCCTAGAAATCAGCTCGGCCAACCTTTCTCATTTTATTCATGAAGATTTTTCAAGTTCTTGGAGCAGAGGTGACTTGCTCAAGGTCATGACAGTTAAAGGAAGGGTTGGGTTCAAATCAAGAGTGCTGTACTAGCAACTTTTTTGTTCCAAGACACCACACCTCCCCAAATGCCTCTTCCTAAAGACCGATCATATTGACAGCAAAAAAACCATGAGCTCTATAATAGATACCATTTTATAGTTTACAAAATGCTTTCTTCACATCCAATTTCTATGACATTCTTGTACACGTGATCATTATCCCTATTTTGCAGATTGGGAAGAGGAGACTCTTAGAAGAAATTAAGTAAATTAATCCAATTTGCACAACTGACAAGCAGCAGAGCTGAGATTACAATTATACCACAATGCATCTTCCAATTCTTTCTTTTTGTCTACCATGGATGATAAAAAAATAGTATGGAGAACAGATGACCAGATTTGGAATCAGAACAACATTGGATAAAATCCTGCTTCTGATAATTATACAAAATTAAAAATTAAATTAGTATTATACAAAATTAAATTAACTAATTAAATTTAATTAATGATACAAAATTAAATATTAAAAAGAATCTTTTCAATGATACATGTAAAATCCAGTGGAATTGCATGCCAGCTACAAGAGGATGCTCAGAGGAGGGGAAGGAAAGAACATGAATTTTGTAACCATGGAAAAATATTCTAAATCAACTAATTAAGTAAATTTTTCACACAAAAAAAGAATCTTGAAGCCTTACATCCTTTAAAAAAAAAGAAAATAAAAATTGCCATACCTACATCACAAAGTAATTGAGGTGGGCTCGTATCAAAATGGATTTGAAAGGTCATGGATTTGAATTATTATTGTTTTCTCTCCTCACTTCAAAATGAGAGCTGGATAAAATATTAACTAATTTACCAATCTTCAAGTACTCCTAACTCAAATTTTGTAGAATTCCAGCCATTACATATGAAATAAAACTGTTCATAAAACAAAGAAGCAAAAGAATATTTGCAAACTAGAAATTTCATTTAGTCTTAACCCAATGGCAAACCAAACTCTCAAGATTCTTTATTTCTCCCTTTGTAGTTAGACATAGTCTCCCACTGAGTCACTCTGCAGTTACCCTAGTCTGCCAATAGATGGCGCTAGTGTACTAACAAATCTAAGCCTACTACCCTAGTACTATAGGCTGGAGGATATAATAATAATTATTTATATATACATATATATATACATATATATATGTATATGTATATATATATATATATATACACACACAATCAGATTAGGAAGTTTAGGGAATTTAACCAAATGCAGATATAATGATACCCAATTTTTAAAAAGTTAAAACTTAGAAGGATCAGTTTTGTTTTTTTTAATTTCATAATACTAATTAGACCAATGCTGATAATGATTCATCCATCTCTTTTCATTAAAGGTTCTCAAAATGCATCTTAATGATGTCATTTTATTAATAATTTGACCTGAAAGAGAGAAAATTGTATCTTTGAAAATTGTGTAGAATTTTTTCAACAGTCTGAATTATCTTTTACTCAAGTGTTGTCTATATTTTACCTTAATTCTTATAGCTCAAATGTTCCTTTACATTTTTAGGGGATCTAATGAAATCATAGGAATAGAATATATTCTTTCCCCTAAGGACCAACATAGACCACTACACCATAGATTGAAGTCACAATCTGAGGATTTCATATATCTATCTTTCTCTTAGAATTTGGTGTATGCATGGGTCGATGTGGATAGGATTGGGGATGTAGACTCTAAACGATCACCGTAATGCAAATATCAATAACATGGAAATAGTTCTTGATCAGTGACACATGTAAAACCCAGTGGAATTGCTTGTTTGCTCTGGGAGAGGGGCAGGAAAGAACATGAAGCATGGAACCATAGAAAAAATATTCTAAATTAACTAAACAAATAAATTTTTATAAAAATTTGGCTTATGGATAAAATCAGAAAATAATGATGAGACAAATAAGAGTGAAATTTAGATTAAAAGAAAAGTACTTTGCTATTCCTGGGAACTTGGGGTTATTTTTCATGTTATAAATTGGCTCATTCTTCTTGATGAAGGGTATTCTGCCCTATTCTCTCAAGTTGTCTCTAGGTGTTTCTTTCAAGGAACCTCTATAGCATCTGGCCTCCACACCAAGTTTACTGACATCTCCCCAACATGCATTTTCCTTTACCATCTTACTCCTAACACATATTCTAGTTTTTAACCTCAAGCAGCTTTGATCTTTTGAGGAAATAGCCAGGATGTCAGTAGTTTCTGAGTCTCAGAAGTCTATCAGTTTCTTCTAAGTTTTGTCTCTGGAATTGCTAAGACCAGGAAAAGAAGAATGGGAAAGGGAAAAAGGCAAGGTTTTTGCCCAAGTGGTCAAGGCTATAACTATTTGGGAGATATGAAAATGAATATGAAAATGGAAATTTAGTATGAGTGGGAACCATCCTGGTTTGTAAAGAAAACTCATCTTTATGATTTCTCTGTGGACTGGAGTAAAGAATTGCAAACAGATATGGGAGGAAATTGTGGGACAAGGCATGGAGTAAAATTTAAATTATTGTGAGCTTTCCCACATATTCCTTTTCATGAATAACACTGGAAAATTGGATGACGTCCCAGAATATTAAAGGGCATCTGCATTGAAATCCATGGCTATTCAAAAGAGATCAGCTTAATAATCTATATAGGAAAAACAAATCGATGTAAAACGACCAATGACCAGATGATGTTAGGTAGTTAAAAAATCCATCTAGTGAATATAATGCATAGATTTGAGATAAGTGTTGCAGATGGATAATGACAAGCTTGGGTGATATAAGTAAAATATACTTCCCAAAGTAAACTAAGGGTAAGAAGAAGAAAAAAGAGATATCAACCAAGCCATGCATGTTAATAAAATGAGGTGGGCAGGTTATGTAGCAAGAGTAAAGCATAACAGATGGGATGCTGAATATTGCACTGCTACCCATGGAAGGTAAAATGTTCTAGTGGAAGGTTTCCAATATTTTAGATTGATTCTTTATAGCAGCTCAATGAGCAAAGAATGAAACACAGTATGAGGAGGCATGGTGGGGCACAGAGCTACATTAACAGAGAGATAGAAAGTCATTGAAATAGCACCAGTTGCATGTAGAATATATATAAGTACTGCTTATACTGGATGTTTGGGAATGTTTTCTCACTAGGCAATCAACAGAACTACCTTAAAAAGTAGGCTCCTCCCTCAATGAGAACTGATAATAACTTTTGTTTAGCTATTTAAAGCCATATACAATGTATCCCCAAACTACCTTTCAAATTTGATTAGATTACTTTTCCTCCCACACCTCATGAGATGCAGCCAAATGTGCCTTCTCTCTGTTCTTCATCCAAGCATCTCCATCTCCTGCCCTATATTTTTGGATGGACCATTTCTCATGCTTGGAGTGAACTCCCTTTCCTCAGACTCAGAAAATGCTTTTTCTGCCTTTAAAAAGTCACTCCATCAACTTCTTTATAATTTTTATACTGATCTTATCAACTCTTATTGTGTTATATGTACATGATTATGTTATATATTCCATTAACATTCTTATTTTTCTTTTTAAAATTTATACTTCATTTTTCCAATTATACACAAAATCATTTTAACTTAAAAAAAGTTTGAATTCCAAATTCTTCCCTTCCCTCTGTTCTATCCTCCCTGAGACAGTAAACAATTTAAAATAGATTATACATAGGCAGTCATGCAAAACACCAGTATTATTCTTGATCACCTTTTAATATATAGTTCTTTTTATAAGAAACCTGTCTTTAAAAATTGTTCCACAGTGAAGGAAGTTTTAAATATATTAGAATGGAATCTGGTGAATATGATGATAGAATATGATTAATTTGAAGTGAGGAAAAGACTTTGAAAAGGTATATAATATGAGTAGCATAGAATAAGAGAAGAGAGAGTTTGCATTTAGGAGAGAGACAAGTCTCTTGGAGGGACCAGCTGAAGAGAGGATGGAGGCAAAGAGGGTCAAAGAAGAGCTAAGAATTCTAAGGAAGAGTCAGAAGTTTGGATCCCAACTGACAACTCACTTCAGCTTGGGAGGTAGAGAAGAGAGGTGGGTTTCCTGAAGGCTGAGAAGAAGCCCATTTCTTTGGTGGCTTAGTATCCCTTCTGAAACCCTGAACACTCTTTACTTCAGCTGTCTGAAGTCCTCAAGATGGATTGTGGATTTGGACCTTGGAATAGAGCCATCCAGACTCCTTTCCTGAGATATTATGTTCTCTCATGTTCTCTACTGTGTTCTCTCTCTCTCTCTCTCTCTCTCTCTCTCTCTCTCTCTCTCTCTCTCTCTCTCTCTCTCTCTCTCTCTCTCTCTCTCTCTCATCCCTGGACATAAATACTTTAAAGACCGAGTTAGTTTGAGAATAGGGGCAAGAAAGCAAGAAAGCAGTTGGCAGAAAGGAGAGGTCAGATAAGCCTGTGACCTCTGTAAAAATGGAGATTTGAACCCCGGACTTCAATTCCCAGAAGTCCTTGGTAGTTCCCAGAATTTTCTAAAATCTCACCTGAGGTCCTAACCTGGGGCAAGAACAAAATGGGTATTTAAACTGACTTTCCACCTACTTTGGCCCCCTCTCTAGGCTTCTGCTTCTAGGCACACACAACTCTCTACCTAACAGGCAAGATGTAGGTTGCACATGCTTTTCTTATTTTGTATTTTCTTTATTTCTTAATCTTTAATAAACCTCTAAAATTTAATACTTTTAGCAGAGAAACTAATTTTAATTTTAACACCTCTAGACTCTGGGGGGGTGTTAACCTATAAGAGGGGGAAATCTTTATACCTACTTTCCTGCCTCATATCCCTCCCTACCATCCCTTTCAAATTTTTTTTTAATATTAATTTTTTTAATATATTTTATTTGATCATTTCCAAGCATTATTCGTTAAAGACATAGATCATTTTCTTTTCCTCCCCCCCCACCCCCCATAGCCGACGCGTAAGTCCACTGGGCATTAGATGTTTTCTTGATTTGAACCCATTGCTTTGTTGATAGTATTTGCATTAGAGTGTTCATTTAGAGTCTATCCTCTGTCATGTCCCCTCAACCTCTGTATTCAGGCAGTTGCTTTTTCTCGGTGTTTCCACTCCCATAGTTTATCCTTTGCTTATGCATCCCTTTCAAATTTAACCTCAATAAATTGACACTTAGGATTTGGGGTTTGGGCCTGTCTCTTGATTCAAGACTGTCTAACCAAGGAAACTGACATCTTTTCTTGGCAGTTGACCACTTCTAAGGTCCTGAGAAGGCTGGTAGTTAATGTCCCTTTGGGAAGTGGAAGTATAAGAGATCAACTTGCCTCTTAAAGATAGATTTGATCTCAGGAGCCATCTCATTGGGGCAATCCTACTCTGGTCTTCTGTTCTCCATCTCACAGATAATATCTCTGTGGAGACATACTTCTTTTTTGAGGGGACAGGTCTTGGCTAAGGAAAGAAAGAAAAGAAGGAAGGAATGTAGGAAGGAAGGAAGGAAGGAAGGAAGGAAGGAAGGAAGGAAGGAAGGAAGGAAGGAAGGAAGAAAGAAAGAAAGAAAGAAAGAAAGAAAGAAAGAAAGAAAGAAAGAAAGAAAGAAAGAAAGAAAGAAAGAAAGAAAGAAAGAAAGAAAGAAAGAAAGAAAGAAAGAAAGAAAGAAAGAAAGAAAGAAAGAAAGAAAGAAAGAAAGAAGATCCCTTCATCCCTCTTTCACCCCTTCTCCCTCCTTCTCCCCCATTCCTTCTCCTTCTTAACAGTTGGCACCTCAGTTAGTGTAGAACAAGGACCTGACAGTTACTGACAGAAGTGACTGGGGGGGGGGGGCATCTTGGGACACAATCCTGTCAGCAGTACTCCTGGTGGGGTGTGGGGGATGCTGAGAGGGCAAATTCAAACAGACAACTCTTTTTTCCTGTGGGACATTTTTACAATAAAAAGGGGTAAATTTGGGGTGCATTGACACACAAAATGGACCCAAAAATGTTGGGACCTGCATAGTCCTATTCATGCTGGCACAGCTTTACTAATTACTATATGGAAGGATAACTAGCATCATTTCTGATGTTATAGGGACAGTAGTTAATATTACTAAATATTTGGAGCAGATAACATTTGAGATTAAAAAAAAGCTTATGACCAATGTGTCCTGCCATGAATCGGTCAGCAATGATGTCATGGCAATTCTACAGCACCATGAAAAAGGGATTTAGACTGACAGTAGTTTTGATCTCTGGGAAACAAATACATTCCTCTTCTCTTCTCAACCTCCATCTTTTATCATAAAATTTTAGTGGATACATTTTAACTAACTCAACCAATTCCTGCTTAGTTTTGTGACTAGAGATATATGCTACTGAATGTCTCAGTACATCAAATTTCTTTTTATCTTTCAAATGAATGGGGTGGACTAGCCTAGCCCTGTGCTCTAAATTTAAGACCCATCTCTAAATCACTCCCTTTTCAATAAAGTGAGGTGGCTACCAATTATCTTTAGAATCAAATAAAATCCTTGTTGGGCATTTAAAGCTCTTCACAGCCTACCTTCAACTTACATTTTCAACCTTATAAATGTATCTCCTTCATAGACCAGCCATCCTAGCCTTCTTGCTGCTCATTATACACACTTCATTTCCTGTCTCTTTTTATTTAGACAGGTTATCTCCATACCAAAAACAAACCACGTTCTCACTTTTCCCTCTTCTAATCATTAGTTATTCAATTCAAATACCACCTGCTGCATGAAGGTTTTCTTGATCATTCTAGCTAATGGTGTGACCCATAAAAATGATTTTTACTCATAATATATATTTTTGAATGTAGTTTTCTATGTAGTTGTCTTCCTCAATAAATATAATCTTGAATTTATGAGAAAGAATACTATCCACATCCAGAGAAAGAACTGTGGGAGCAGAAATGCAGAAGAAAAACATATGATCTATCACATAGTTCAGTAGGGATATGATTAGGGTTTTGATGTTAAAAGATCTCTCTACTGCACATGTGAGCAACATGGAAATAGGTTTTGAACAATGACACATGTATAACCCAGTGGAACTGCTTGTCAGCTGTAGGAGGGGGAAGGGAATGGGGGGGGATCATGAATGATGTAACCATGGAAAAATATTCTAAATTTTAAAAAAGAAAAAGAAGCATAATCTCCTTGAACACAGATTTGGATTCTTTTTTTTTTCTTTATAATTGTAATGTGTATGTATAGCAAAGGGTTTGAAAGATGTTTGTTGGTTTATTATTCATACATTATGAAGTCACTTTCTGAAAACTATTGATCCTCACCTCTGGCATTTCACAGCTTCTTATAGGCTAGATGAAGTGTTGTTTATGTTTCCTTTCAAAGAGAACCAATGACATCACTGAGTGATATATTGACTTTCTTGTTAATTGTATTTAAATGAGGCAGAGGAAAGTCATTTGCTTCAGTCTTCCAGAGTCTTCCAAGTCCAGTTGTAAGACAAATGTGAAGACAACTGATGATAGCCTGGGATGCAGTGGATATCCTTGGCATCTTTGGTGTCTAATCAAGCTCTAAGTACTCCATAGCATCTACTCTTTCAGTCTTCATGGTCACTGGAATAAATTGTTCTCATTCACCCATTCCTCTGGCAGAAGTATTCACAGTCTTGGGATAGGCATTCTTCAACTCACCAATGTGTGAGGGCTCTTGATTACATTCAATCAGGTGAAGCCCATCTTTGGAGATGGTTTTGCTAGGTTATGGTTGCTGTGCATGATGGATAAGCTAACTGTGTGCTGACTATATTCCTTGAGGGTCTGGCTGTCTCCAAGACCACCCTTTGCAAAACTATATAGAGAGTATGAGCTAGAGTTTGTTTAGGTCAAGTTTACAACTTGATCAAAAGATAGCCTATAGCTCATTGAGAAAAAAAGAGTTCCCTTAGTCATAGTAAAATGCTGATTATTTTATGTCAAACATTAATAGTTGTAATGGAATATGAAGATAATTATTTTGATCCTTAGAGAGAGTCTCATGGTGACTTGACATTGTGTCTGCAAATATATCTAGAAATGAGGTACTTCTGCAGAGGTTTTTTTATTTGTTTAGTTTTTGTATAGCAAATATTTTTCCACCAACTCATCTTTTCAAAGACCTAGTCTTTCTTTGTTTGAGTATTCTTTTCATCAACGCATATGCCAATTCTTTTATGACATAGGAAATTACCCTTAATTCCATTCAGTCCAATGGAGGTAGCTGGATGATATCTATAGTGGATCTTAGAGGCCTGGACTACAAACACCTATTTTCTCTGTGAACCTGAGCAGGTGACACATATCAATATTTGATTCAGTTTTTTTTTCAATAATAAATTAGGAACAATGAAAGCACCTGTGCAGGCAGCTAAGCGGTACAATGGGTATAACACTAAGCCTGAAGTCAGGAAATCTCACTCTCATGAGTTCAAATCTATTTTCAGAACTAGCTATTGACTCTGGGCAAGTCACATAACACCATTTGCCTTATTTTCCTCCACTGTAAATTATTTTTTTGGCTTAGAGAGTAGTAGTAGGAGAAAAGGTAGAAAATCTGTCATGAGACATAGTGGAGTTCATTAATGGAGGTAGAAAACCTACCTTACTTAACTTAGCTTATATATTTTCTTTAGAAAAGTAATAAAATTATCAGTTGTCATATCTAATTTTCATTTATCTCATTAAAATATTAACATTTTCACTTCATCTTGTAAATATCCAGTTGGTGATGACAAAATTCATAGTCTAAGTAAAAAATATTAACAACCATTTTGTAATGGTCCAAGTAGTGTAGAGAATCCATATTCTCCAAGGTGAAGGACCATGGCACTCATCAATATTTCACTTGGTGTAGGTCATTTGAGACAGTATAACTAGATTTGCTGTGATTTTACCCATGACCTATTGATTTGATGACAGGTAGAATCTAATGTCACATTGCTATCTTGAGACAGCAACTTTCTTTACAGTTTCCATCTGGCAATATGGAATTTTATTACCAATGTGTCGTGATAAGTATACTTTGAAGAATCTAATATTCAATAAGTGTTGGAGTGTCCTCCTGATGGACTGAGACTCCTTTCCCCAGGGAACATGTCCTTTCTCACTGAGATTGCTGAAATCTTATAAACTAGGCTTCTAGTCCTCAAATCAGAATTGGATTTGATTTCCTCTGAATAATATACGGGGTTTTAATACAAGGGAAAATTGAGTTGTGAAACCCTGAGGGAGAGAAAAGTCTATCTACGAAATATACACTTGCTAAATACTTTCTCCTTTACTACTTGGGAATGGTGAAGTAAAATGGATTCAAAACCAAACTAAAACATTAAATAAAAATTAAAATTAATTAAAACATTGAGTTGTTATAATTGTCCCAGAAAATTAAGTTAAGCTAAAAGGCATTACTACCAAATAACACTCTTCTTGCTTGAATGCCTGTATGATAAGCAGTCTATTTCATGCTGTAAATCAGTATTTCTGAGTTTTCAAATTATGAATTTTTTTTGTGATGACTAAGAACTTGAAACTGAAGGGAGGTCCATCAATTGGAAAATGGCTGAAAAAGTTATAGTATATGCTTATAATGGAGTATTCCTTGGCCATAAGAAATGACAGAATGACCAGCCCACAAAAAACCCTAAATAGAAAGAAAGATTTATATGAAGTGATATAAAATGAGTTTTGAAGAACCTTGAGTATTGTATATAATAATAAGAATAATAATATACCATGAGAAAGTGACTTAACTATTATCAACAAGGCAAGGATACAGAACAAATCCAAGAGACAAAGGACAAAAAAAGATGCCTAGTACCACAACAGGATCAGACAGATTCTTAATGCAATGGAAAGAAACCATTCGCTACACTATCTCCTCAATGTATTTTTGTCTAATATCAGCAATCTGTGTCTTCTTTCACAACATGAAGAACATAGAAATATGTGTTATATGATAATATATGGATAACTTGTATCATGTTATCTATCTATGTGGGGAGGGGGGAAAGGGTTGGAGGGAGAGAGATATGTCAAGTATTTCACTATTTCAGAAAATGGATATTAAATTTTTTTCTTGATGGGAGGAAGAGCCAAGATGGCAGAGCAGCAGCATAGAAAGCTAGAACTCCTCTAAGAATACTCTCAAACCAACCTTAAAATAGCACCTCAAAATGAAAATTGGAGTGAAAGCACCAACAAGGGGACAAAGTGAGGAACACTTCTGAAGAAAACAACTGGAAAAGGAGTCAGAGAGAGCTTATTTCAGTGGCATACGAGGTGAGCTGGAGGCAAAGATGTGCACTGAAGAATACAAGAGCCTCCCCACATCCCCGTCATCTACAGCTCCATATTCCAAACATGAGCACAAGTCAACTTTGAGACTGTGCAACTGTGCCCAAGCCAAAATCAAAGCACTCCAGGCTTAACTCTTTATGGTTCAAGCCCTCACATAAGCCTATGGTGAGGTCCCAAGAACTAGCACAAGACGATCCATGGTACCTGGCTGGTTAAAGCCTAAAGGGAGACCCAGACTTCTGTCTAAGCCTGTAGTGAGACCTCAAACTATATCACAAGTCAATCCACAGTGACCTGGACTGTTGTAAGCCCAGAGTATGGCTCCAAGCCTCTGCTGAAACCTAGAGTGAAGACCTGAACCCCAGAGCAACTCCCACACAAGGTAGTGTAAAGATTAAAATTTAGGGGAGACTGGGGCAGGTAGAAATTAGTTTCCCTCTGCAAGGAGTATTATATTTTTAGAGGTTTATTAAAGGTTAAAGATTAAAGAATATACAAGTAAGAAAAATGTGCCTAGGCCAGAGGCCTAGACAAAATAACCTCACATCAAGGAAGAGATGCCTCTGCTCCAAAACGGAAGTCCAAAAGAGCGCTAAAAGCTTTTGCAATCAGGTTAAATACCTTCTCAATCTCGGCCCAGGTGAGATTACAAAGCATTCTGGGGAAGTGGAGCAAGGAATTGTGGGGATTGAAGTCCAGAGTTCAAGTCCAATTTTACAGTAGTCCATGCCTGGCTTGTTCTAGTCTAAGGGTGGATCCAGAACCCTCCCAAAGCCTGCAATGAGATCCCAAGCCCCAGGACCAGGCAGATTGAAGTGTATCTGGTCTGTGTAAGCTCAGAGTGAGGCCCTGAGCCACAGCACAAGGAAACTCAAAGTGCTCTGAGCCCTGCAAGCTATCAGAAGTCTCTAGAAGAGAATGAACCAATAGTAGGAGGTGGATTTCAGTGTTACCAGTCCACAGGTTATCATATCATCTTGGATGAAGTGAAACTTGTATAACTCCAAATTAAAGTTGACTGTAGGAGGAAAGAAAAATTGAAGGTTAAGAGAGTGACCCTTCTATCCTAAGAGCAAAGCCAACATTAAGATAAAATATTTTTTTAAAAAAGGAGAGGGGGTTAGGAAAATGAAGAAACAAAATACCTAATAATAAAAAAAAAATTTATGGAGAAAAAGAAGAGCAAGGCACAGACTCAATAAGGCAATAGTATGATCAAAGTAGTCACAAGAACAATTTCAAAGAAAAAAAGGAATTGGTCTCAATCTTAAGAAATCTCAAAAAGTAATTTAAAAATCACATAATAGAGATGGAAGAAAAATGGGAAAAATAAAAAAATTTAAAAAGAAAATAATAGCTTATAAATCAGAATTGGCCAAATGGAAAAAGAGGTACAAAAATCTAATGAAGAAAAGAATTCCATGAAAATTAGAATTAACCAAATGGAAATGATGGTTCAAAAGCTCATGGAAGAAAATCATTTCTTAAAAATTAGAATTGGGCAAATAGAATCTCATGACTCTATGAGACATCAAGAAAAAATAAAACAATTTTGTATATTGTATACAATTTATACATATATACAAAATACAATTTATACAATGTATACAAAATAACAAAAATAGAAGAAAATATAATATATATATTAAAAAACCTATGGAATATAGTTTTAAGAGAGACAATCTAAAAACTATTGAACTGACTAAAAGTCATATTTAAAAAATCTTAGACAGAATATTTAAAAATTATCCTGAAAGAAACCACTATGATATTCTTGAACAAGAAGATAAAATAGCAATTGAAAGAACCTACAAATCACCTCCTAAAATAAAAATCCCCCAAATGAACACTACCAGGGATATTATAGTTAAATTCAAGGGCTCCCAGGCCAAGAATAAAATACTGCAGGCAGACAGGAAGTAATAATTCAAATACCATCAATCTCACTGAGAATTACATAGGACATAGTATCCTCTACATCAAATGATCAGAAGGCTTGGAATATAATATTATCACAGACAAAGGGCCTAGGTTTATAAGCAAAATTACCTATTTAGTAAAACTGAATCTATTCTTTCAGGAAATAAAAGGTCATTTAATGAAATAGATTTCCAGGCATGATGATGAAAATACCAGAATTGAATAAAAAATTTGATGTCTAAATTAAAAAAAAAAACTCAAGAGAAGCATAAAAAAAGATATACACGATGGAGAAAATATAAGGGATTCTATAAGTTTGGACTGTTTACATTCCTACATAGAAAGATATAATATTTGTGACTTAAAATAGTAATCATTATCAGAGAAGTTAGAGTATACACAAACAGAATGACTTATTATGCAAAATAAAATCAAGGTGTGAAAAAGAAGATTGCACTGAGAAAAAAATGGTATAGAAAAGTAAAATGGGGTAAATTATATCACCTAAAGAGGCACACACACACACAAATTACAATGAAAAGGGAGATAGAGGGTTGGTAATAATAGATAATGCTTAAGCCTTACTCTTGTAAGATTAAAAAACAATATATAATACTTCCAAGTATTATGTTTTTATTAGATTTATTAATAATGACTTGAAGTAAAGGAAAATGATAGTCTGAGCAAAAAGAAGCTGTCCGGACCTCAAAAAGCAAGAGGAGAGAGATAAAATGGAATTATACACAACTTATTTTCAAAACGTAAGGGCACAATGTGGGGACAAAAAAGGAAAGGTATGCTGGTAGAGGAAGTCCAAGGGAACAAATTCTACTTATACACTGATCAGAATTGGTTCAGAGAAGGTATCATAATCATACTCATTGTAGGTATAGAATTCTATCTTACTCTGTAGCAGTGATGGCAAATCTTTTAGAAGTGCAAGTGACGTGAGAAATGACTCAGCTGTTGTGGAGAAGGTGAGGGGAGCATCCTGAGCCTACATCCCTCTGGCTTTCTAGTAACAAACTCTTGCAAACTCTGTGCTGGAGAGACAGTGTGTATGCCCATAGAGAGTACTCTAAGTGCCCCCACTGGTACATGTGCCATAGGTTCACTACCAAAGTGCTTTAGAAAAGTAGAAGGGAAATAAGAAAGTGGTGGGTGGAGAGGGAGAATTGGAGGGGTTGACCTAAAGAAAAACATTTGTGAGGAGGGACATTGTAAAAGGAGAGAGAAAGACTGACTATTCTCAGACAAAAATGAATAATATTAGAAATATGTTTTATATGACAACATGTATAACCCATATCAAATTGCTTAGCAACTCTGGGAAGGGGGATGGAAAGGAAGGAGAGAAACAATTTGGATCATATAACTTTAGAAATTTTATGTGGAGAATTATTATTACATGTAATTGGAAAAATAAAATATCTTAAATAAAAATAGAAATTGTATTGACCTATAATCTGAAAAAAAATAATCTTAAAAATAAAAAATAACATTTAAAAAATTCTGAAGCTAGTTTTTATGTAAATGTGAAAAAGAAATAAATCTCTGGTCAAAGTAACTTGAGGTCAAATATTTTTACTGGCATATAAAATATGTGCAGTGTAACAGGACAAATGGAAGGGCATTAATCAAATAACTGCAATGCTTAACTCAAGTAAAAGGATTACAATTCTGACTCTATACCTGGTAACTAAAAGGAATATGTGAAGGCTCTTCTACAGTTTCCCCTGCCAGCCTTTGGTTGGTATGGATGGTGCAAGGTGCTATTGGCAACTGTTTATTTGAAAACTAGACTAGAGGTGAAAAAAAGAGAGAAAGTGAAGTTATAGAA
Organism: Monodelphis domestica; assembly: GCF_027887165.1. Taxonomy (NCBI): domain Eukaryota; kingdom Metazoa; phylum Chordata; class Mammalia; order Didelphimorphia; family Didelphidae; genus Monodelphis; species Monodelphis domestica. Next base: position 52,137,585 of record NC_077232.1, read on the forward strand.
GAGAAAAGCACTTAAAGCTAAGAGATAAAGAGAGTTAGAAACTGGAAAGAAACTAGAGAGCTCACTTTGAAATGCATAATAAATTGAAGCAAAAAAAGATGGTGGACAGAAGTCTGGCTTTAAAGTTTATTGGTCCTTGTTTCAAATTCTAGATCTTACACATACTGGCTTTTGACCATTACCAAATCACTCAAACTCTCACTGACAGTGATGGTGAACCTTTTAGAGACCAAGTGTCCAAACTTTACCCCTCATGCCACATGTGAGCCACCCCCCCCCAACTTACCCCAGACAGGGGAAGGAGGAAGAGCTCCCATTGGACTGCTGAGCAAAGAGGCAGGCAATGTGAGAAATGTCCTTAGGTGTGTGTTCAGAGGGGGAAGGGAGCAGCACCCCACCTCCAGCACATGTGCTATAGATTTGCCAACATGGCCCTAAGAAATGTTCTAAGATAATGTTAAAGATGAGATGTAAAAATGGACCTGTGGAGAGCTGTTTTTCCACACCAGGAGTTTCTCTGTGCCACTGTTAATAATAGAGATAAATTAAAAATAAGTAAAAAAATAGGAATTAATATAAATGAATACTAAATACATTTCTCCACCCTAAATTTACCTCATACATTTATGTTGGTAGCAGTCTGAGAATGGGTGGGTGGAAGGGTGGATTGGGAAAAAAAATTTTACATATGTGCATCATAGGAAAAGGCATAAAATAACCTTTATGAGCTGTGAGTTGGAATATGGAATACTTATTCTCCAATTTGCTTTTAAGTCTTTCTTATACAAAAATATGTATGAACTACTACTGTGAATGTAACAATACTTTTCTTCACATGATGCCTCTATGACTTGTGACATAATCATTAGATAAAATTAACTTGATCTGTGACATTATCAATTCCAACAGAATCATCAGCCTTGAACTCCCTTTGCATCTTTTGTTTCCTGATCCTCAGATTCTAAATTTCCAGATGGCAATTCTTCTTCTTGAAAGCCACTATATTTTGATTCTTTCAAAATAGCCCTTTTTAAAACTCAGTTTCTGGGTTAATTTTTCTTTTCTTTTCTATTCTATTCTATTCCATAAACAATAATGGCAAGAATTCCCAAAGGCAATGGAAGTGTTCAGTAGAACTCTGAAAAGGCATTGTTCTTTAACTTATGAAACTAATCTTCTTAAAGATCCATATTAAAGGAAATACAACATATTGGGGAGAATGTGAGACTTAGACCCAGGAAGAGCTTGATAAAATTGCTGTGCCTAATACTTACTAGCTGTGTGACCAAGAACAAAGCACTTAACCTTTCTGGAGATCAGTCTCCCCATCTATATAATGATACATTGAGCTAGATGACCCTCAGATCTCTTTCCAACATACATCTATGTCACTGTCCATTTTTATAACTTGATAGAATAGTACCATCTAATACCTTAATGATCTAAGGTTCAGCAACAGTGTACCATGGGTGAAATTAGGAAATTCAGAGCAATGTAAGACTCTTTACTCTGTGGGAAAGATATGTGCATGCATCTTTGGTAAGTAACAAACCTGAGGTAATATCCATAAAAGGAAAAATAATATGAGCAATTGTCAATTATTGCTATTGCTCAGTTTTCCAGTCATGTCCAGCTTGTCATGTCCCCATTTCTTGGCAGAGTTTATAATTTTCTTCTCCAGCTCATTTTATAGATAAGTTAATTGAGGCAAACAGGGTAATCAGTGAGATTGAGCAATAAGAGGGACATATATTATAAATATATATAAAATAAATTAAGGAACAATGATGCATTTATTAAAAAATAAAAATAAATGAAACGGTCATAGAACTGGTAAGTTCCTGAGGCTGAATTTGAACTCAGGAAGATGAATCTTCCTGACTTAAGACTCAGCACCGTATCTGCTACTCTACTTAGCTATGCTTCAATTACAAATTTCTAGTTTTATTAGAGAGAATAACCAATTATCTGGTTATAAATGAATATATAGCTATAGAATTACATATACGTATACATACACAAAAACACAAATGTATACATAGACATGAATTAAGGGCTCACTGCTTTGTAATGCAAGAAATAAATGTATCTCTTTATAGAGTACACATCTATTAATAAACAATAAGAATCAAAAACTAGCTTCATTTTTCACCACATAGTACTTTGTACTCTTAAAATGTTTTTTGCATAGATTATTTCATTTAATTACACTGTCGGGTATTCTTAACTCTAATAAAGTTAGGAAACTGTCATCCAATTTAACACATGTCTAGAATTGATAATGGAAGCTTAAATCTCATTCTAATGAATGAATATGCTTATTTTTTCTTCCTATAAATATTAACTATACAGTTGGAGGGAAACATCGAAAACCACATGGGGTTGCCTGTATTTCTGAAGAGGCTTAATTGGGTTTATGTTTTCAAAATGGATTTTGAACATTTATTGAACACTTACTGCAGACAAGATACTCTGCAGACCTCATGGGTAATAGAAAGACGACTAAGGCATGACCCTTGGAAGAAAACAACTAATAATCTTGTAATGTATAAGAGGAAAATACACAAATAAATAGCTGTGGTATAGGGTAGACTATTATTGAGGTCAATCTGAATTTAGACAGCTTTATCATCTCAAGAGGGATATGGTAAATAAGGGTAATTAATTCATCTCCATTCTTTTTCTTAGTGTTATGCAAATCTGTAAAATAAGTAAATGAGGGAAGAAAGGAAGAAAAGGATTGTCTACATTTCCTTTCCCCCACCAAAGTAATATTGTGCTTTAATTCATCTATCATTTTCCTCAAATCATAATAATGGAGTATTTATTAAATAGAGCAAAAATATCCCCATTTTCCAGATAAGGAAGATGACATTAAGAGAAAAGTGACTTGCCTATCAGCAGATAACCAGTTCATGTCAGAGGCAGAATTTGAACTTAGAGCTTCCTCACGCCTGGTAGAGCACTTTATCTCCTATGGCATGCCATTTGTCTTCCACTTTAAAATTTGTGATCAAGTTTTTTTGTTGCTATGAGGGGGAAAATGTTCAGAGAAAATTTCTAAGATTTCCTGCCAAGAATTAGCATTATGACACTTGGTGATGACATTTAAATGCTTATAGATGAATGTATTTCTGAGTCTGATAAGCCTTCAAACCCTCTGAGGTCTAAATTAGAGGACAGTTCTTGAGCATCCTTTTATAATTTAATTACAGAACATCAGAACTGAAGGGAGCTGTGAACTCAGCGACTCATTGAAATTACCCTCCAGATTTTAAAATGTGTCAAATGGTTAAATGTTAAGTTTCTTGACCTAGATTGAATACTTAGAAGTAGTAGGGGTAAAGTTTTGAATGTAGATTTTCTCCTCCTAAGAACCCCATTTTTTCTAAAATATCAAAATCATGTTTTCTGAAGTTGTCCATTTAAAATAATCTTCAGCCTATTCTGCGTTGGTGATATCTGTTCTAAAAGGCTACCTTCTTCAAGTGCAAGGCTTAGAAATTTCAGAGGTCATTGAGGAAATATGTGACTGTCAAGGTTACTTAGCAATCAAGGATGATGGAACATGATCACCATCATGACAAGTCAGTTAGGCTCATGAAGAAAGACAATATGCTCACATTTTATCGTTCCCTATTTTGTGTGTGTAAGTCTCAATTTTTTAAGTGGATGTGAAAAATGGCCACATTTGCCACATTTTCTGCAGAGATACTCCATCTAACCAAAGGTGCCATTTCCCACCTCTGTACATTTTAATGTGATATTGTATTATTATGTGATACTGTGATATTACATATTCAATTGAATCCCTCCCAAACTACTCCATTACACAGTGGTCTGTCATTCTTCTGAAATCTTTTGCCACTCATTGCTTCCATCACTCATTTGATGCTGATCACATACCTCTTGGTGATGTGATCTTACCCCAATTACATGCTTTATATACATAACTACATTGGAAGGCTCTTGATTTCAGCACCTCATTACATTTTGTTCTTAGAATATTATTCTATTTTGAAAGGTTGTGGTAGGGAAGAGAGAATAAAATTGTTCGTCTCAGTCCTGAACATTATACCTATGAGCCAGAGACAGAAAATCATAGGGAGATATTTTACCAAGATAAAAGAAAAAGATTCCATTAAAGAAATTACGGATCTCTAAAAAATGAACAGGTCACTTGTTTGAAGATCATCAGTCCTTGACTTTATGACAACTAGCCGGTGACCATGCATGGTAGATTAGTTTATTTGCTTTTTTGTTTTTTCTATAAATGTGGATGCAACTAAATGATGCGTTGCAAAATTTAAAATTAGTCTATAATAATTTCAAATATTATATTTTATAAGATTTACTAATAATCACTAGTTTGTCACACCTCTGCGATCACACATAGTGAGGGAGAATTCCTCACTGAACATAGTAGTGTGGAGGAATCCCAAATTGGATGTATTTTAAAGATTTTGTGAATTCATGATTCATATTCTACAAAATTCCAAGTACACATCCTACATTATTTTTCAGAAGAGATTATGTACATCTTAAATACAAGGAGTAGTTATATATTTCCTATGATTATTTTTACATACACCAGAATGCCTAACAAGATGCCTTTGAAAGAACAGGCACTTAAGTATTGTAGAATGCACACATGTATGAATGAATGTTATTTGATTATCATTCTAAAGAAAAACACTTCAATTAACAAAAGTCTCTATTATCTGTTTCAATTTAATATGAAAAAAAAATCATATCAGCATCATTGCATGATTTCATTGAATACAAATAACCAGGGAACTTTTCTACATCCTTTCGAATAAAATATTTGAGGCTAAGCTGCCTTTGTCCTTGTATCCTCTTTGTTTTGATTTCAAGGTGCCATCTTTAAAGCATTACATCGTCACTGCATTAGAAAGACACATTACACCAGTGACCCTATGTGAAAGATCAGCTGTTATGATGATCTATTACATTAAAACTTCACAGAAAATATTGTCATCCTAACAGCCTAATAGTGCAATAAATCATCCAATGGTTGTACAAAGACCACAAAATTTTTTCAAAAGACATTATTGTTCAGAAAGGTATAGGCATAAGGATGGAGTAGCTCCAGGAAAATGAGAAACAGAAAAGAAGAATTAAGCAAATCTATTCAATACACTCAATTGAAGATGGCTCCAACCATTAGTTTTAAGCCAGGGGCCTTAAAGTTATACCAAGTAATCACAAAGTAGATTTTCACCCTTTAATGAAGAACATTTTGCCATTTACTCCATGATTTGTCACAGGAGATTTATGTGTTCCCTGAATGTAAAATAGAAAGGGGGAGAGGAAATAAGCAAACAAAAATGCACTTACATAGGAAAGATTTTATTCAATGGAAATAAATATTTATAGAAGGAAATGATGATATTAATGAGAATGGAAATGCCCTCCCCCCTTTGTCTACAAAGGAGACATTTCCGACAATCTTATTGTAGTCCCAAGAGACATTTTTGTAGTTTTATCTATTGGAAATGAAAGTTGAAAGGACTTTATGGTAGAACTAGATAAAGTCTCACCAATATGAAGAAATGAGACAATTAGTACTAAATGCTAATTCCCCATAATGCTTAGTGGTAATTATAAATACCATAGAGTATTAGGTGAATTCTAATAACCCAAAGATACAGTGTGAGTGGGGATTTCTCTGACATATGTTTATGTAATATTACCTTCACTTTTTCCTAAACATATAATGCAAACACATGCATAAATTACACATGCAAGGCATGCACATACACAAAGTTCAGTAAATAGAAGTCTCCCATTCCTTTATTTAGTTAAATGAAGTTTTAATGTTTTTATTCCAATCAGTAACATTTGATCATTAAGATAGTGATTACACTATTCAAGATCTATTCATGGCCAACTCTTTACTGAAACAGACAGAAATAATAGGTTGCCATGGAAATAACAAAAACTGGAGATTTTTGTAGCCCCCAAATTCATACCTGATGCCAATAAAAACTGATTTTTAGAGATGGTTTTAATGTTTGCAAAGTTTTACAAAGATGATGATAATAATATCTATATTAATTCTTTAAGGTTTATAAAGAATTTGTATTTATAATATACCCCTAAATTCTTAGTGAAGTTTCAAGCTTTAACAGTTTAAAACTTCACAAAGAATTTTGGGGCATCCTACATTTTCTTTTTCATTTATTCTTACATTAACCCCATGAGAGAGATGCTTATTATTCTTCTCATTTGTAAAATGAGGAAACTGAGACTGAAAAAGTTTAACATTTTTGACAATTTTTCTCAGCTAGTTTTTGAAAAACAAATCTCATTCATATCTTTAAGACTCTATCAAATATTTAATCTGCTGAAGAACATACTTGTGTCATAGATTTTCTTATTTAATGTTCATAACAAATATCCCAGGAGATAATTTCTACAGGAGTTTTATCTCTATTTTTTATATAAGGAAACAGTCTCAGAAAGGTAAAAAAACTGATCATGTTCAATTATGTGTAATTATGTGTAAATATTGGAACCAGGATTTTAATTCAGAGCCTTATGATTTTAAATTCAATAACCATCTACTATGATTCATCAATCCTCACTTGGAGATGAGCCTTCAAGAATTAAAGTGGTAGAATTTGAGTTTACTGAAAAAAAGTCTACCACCAGCTCCACTATGGTAGTCTTTCCTGAATGAGATGCCTGGCTTTCTTGTGATATCATCTTCAAGATTTCAGGGTCACCTCCATTCTAATAGGTAATCATAGCATAGCACTTTAGTAAATACTATAGAAAAATTTAATAAATACTATAGCCATATGCTAAAGTCATTTATGCATAGGACTTAATATACAACTTGTATATATGGTCATTGTTAATGAAAGTTAATGAAAAAAGAAGAAAAATATATTTTTTATGTTTTTTTTTTGTTTTGTATTATTTTTCTTTCTAGCTCTTTCACTTTGTTTTATTCTTTTTTTCTTTTGGGGGGAATGAATCTAGATAGGTTTCTTCCTATAGCCTCAAGTAATTTTTATTCTTGTAATATTCAAAGTAATTTTTATTCTTGTAATATTCAATGGTATTTGTCCTATATTCTTGTATAATTTCATAGCCTTAACAGAACCAATAAGATTATTTCTAGCTCTTGGTTTAGAAGGAGGACCGTCATCTGAAGTATAAGGATAATGGGTTTGGCTTTTCTGTTTCCAATGCCTCTGTTGAGTGAATTTTCTCTGTCATATTCTTAAGAAATTTGTATGAGTAGTGTTTCTTGACATGCTAATGAAAGACTTAATAGAAAGAATAACGAAGATTAGACTTTGTCAAGCACCTAAAAATACAGTAACTAGTAATATAGAATTATTTTACATTTGATACAGTAAATGATTTCAGTATCTTGATGAAACAAACAAAATTTCCAAATATGAATCCAAGAGATTTTATGAATCATTATTAGGTTTTTTTTTTTATTCAGGCTAAGGGCATTAAATCACACTGATGTAGTCTCATGAAATTTTCTTAGAGAAACAATATTATTATTAGAAATTATATATCTAATCATGCAGTAGATGTCCATATAAGAATTCCCTCAGACCCCACATTCATTTGTACATTAGTGATATGTCTATATATTGCTAAAGGAAAGATTTCTAAAATATTATTACATTGATCAAACAGGAGACAACAGTAAACAAAAAGCAAATATATTTAAGCTGATACTAGACGATATCATATTTTCTTTATTAAGTTTGCAAATGGAAAAAGCATTAGATAAAACAAGGTCAGGTGAACCATGAGAACAATAGACATGTCGAGTATATATAATATATATATATATATACATATAATCTTTTTAATAAAGAAAAGCCAAAATAAATCATTTTAATGAAAGGCAATGGACACTGAAAAAAAATAATAATTTGTTCTTTTATTTGATTTTGCTGAAATGTGTGGTTTGATATTGTTTGGATATGTTTCTTCTTTCTGTTCCAATCAAAATACAAGGAGATTAAATAGGAAGGTTGGGGTTAGAGATTAACCTCCTGCTGAGGTCAATTCCTGAGTCAAAACCAAATGACTTGATTATTAGTCAACATTTTTGATCTGTCTACTGCGGATAGAATCCTCTACAAGAATTATAGGATTTTTTTTAAATAGAAAGGACATACCCTTTCCCAAAGGAATCATCAATCTGTGTCTTAACCCTGAGGAAAATCCATGTTCTATTTCTATATCATTTCTCTATTCTGTAACTGTTGTGTTTCTATCCATTTCTTAACTCACCTTATATCATGTGTTGGCCATCAATTTGTATCAAAATTCATACTGTAAGACTGTTCTACTTGTCCTTCTCTAAATCCTCCAAAGTAGTTTCAAAAATCAATTAGAAGTTGCACATAAAAAACCCTGTGGGGCACATATTGATTTAAATAACAATATATTAACATTATCTGTGTTATGTGATATTTTGTATTCTGTTAAATATTTCCCAATTCAATTTTAATTTGATTCAGGATCTCTCTAGAACATTTCAGGTTAGGTTTTTGATACCTCTACTTGGCAGGAGGCTTCACCCAATATGATGTAGATTTTCTCTTGTCAGTTTGCATGGTAATGGCATATATAGGCTAGCAATATTTTTTCTCACTTGTTCTCATTTCTTTTTTTAGTCCAATCAGGGTTTGTTCTAGGTTGACCATTCTCAGGGCATAGTTTAAGATTGATTTGTTTCATTTCTTCTAGTTATATCACAATATGATGGAATTTTAGAGTTGAAAAAGATGTCAGCAGCCAAGTAGTCCATTCCAAACACCCAAGAAATCAAAACTGTCATATACAGGTTGCTACCTAGTCTCTGCATGGAAACCTCTAACATGGGGAAACTTATTATCTCTTGAAACATCCTATTCAACATAAAAGTAGTTCTAATTTTAGGACATTTTCCAGATGTTAAGTCAAAATATGCTGTAACATCCATACAATGTTCATATTTTGATCCCTTTGGGATAAAAAAGTCCAATTCCTATTACACATTAAAGAATTTCATATATTTGAAGAAAGCAATCATGTTTTCCTATCCTCTTCCAGACTAAACAGTTTCCATTTTTCATGATTACTTCCTATGACATGAACTCCAAGCCCTTCACAAACCTCATTGCTATCCTTTTCTATCCTTTTTATATGGAGGCTCAAATTTAAAAAAAAAATACTCCACAGGGTGAGTGACAAGGATAGAGTGCAAAAGGAATGTCATCTCTTTATTCTTTGAAAGGAGACTTCCCTCTCTTGAAGATAACACATATTTATTACTCTCTCTTCATTACTGGGCAAATCTCCAGTTTAGATTACAAAAATGTTAATGTTTCTAATATTGTAAATGGGCTAAACATAAATTCTTGAACCCTGTGGTTCCCATTTTCATAATTCTACCTCTGTTTCCATGATGTTGACTGGTATTTAATATTTTTATTTGCTTAACATAGTACCATAGTCAAATAATTCATTAAGTAGTTGTATAAATGGAGATTTTGAACCTTTGACTACATTCCCCAGAAGTCCTTAGTATTTCCCAAAATTCCCTATAATCTCTCTTGCATCTCCACATTAAGGAGATCACATTATTGGTATTTAACTGGATGTAACTCCTCCCACGCTCTTTTTATTTATGTGACTAGACTGAGTTCAGGTACTTCCTTTTGCTTTAGTTATTATTATTAAAACTTTTAAAATATAATACTTAGTTATTGATTACTAATTTTAGTCTTTACATTTTCTTACCACAAAGCGATTACGAATTCTCAAAAGTTTTTGAGCAGATAGCCTTATGGTAAAGATAGTAAATTTGTTGCATTGCCATCCACCAGGAGGGTCTGATGGTGGGGTGTGCCTGCACTCCTGCCCCTCCCTGCCACCTGCCACTGCCTGCTGTTTCTCCTGTCCATCTGCATGGCCAGTATTCCTCACTCCTCTCCACCCAGCTTGGAGCCTCCTCTTGCCAAGACCAGACCTGCCACAAGAGCCTATCGATCCCAGCCATTTTTCCCTCCAAAGAGTGATGTATAAAAATCTTTCCACCCCAATCCCTTTCCACACTCCACTTGAGTATTTCTAGGCTGCCATAGCCATTTTTAGCATAAAGAAAAGAAACCCCAGCCCTTCTAATTTTCAAGCAGATTTTTTTTTTAAGTCGATGTTGGACTCCTGGTTTAGAAGGTTGTTATTCAATGTTTTTCACAGGGAGTACAAATCAGTGGATTTAAAGTCAGTTTTGGGAAATAAGCCTGTATTTTCCTTGTCTCTTGACCCAAAATGCCATTCCTTCATAATCAAATATGCTATTATATATATATGAAAAAAAATATATATATATATATATATTGGTGAAAATGATTTTGAATGCATTGCCTGCCTGCACCTTCTCATTTGTTTATATTATTGTATTTACTGATTGCTTTAAGGTTTATTTTTTTAAGTTTATCTGTATTAATCTAGTCGATCCCTTTCTGTAATATTGAATCATTTTAAGCTACTATATTTTGTCTATATTGATCTTTAATTTGTACCTTTAACTCTGCTGAAGAATAAAATAGCGTATAAGCCCATGAACATCTTGCACAAACCTATATCCATCGAAGATCATGTGTTGCCTTGAAAAAACCTCTTCTGGTTTGTTTGTTAGGGTTTTTTGCTTTTGTTAATTGTCACATAGACAAAACTGGTTAAATTGTATGCAGCCTTTGGAGAATTTAATGAGATAATACTTTAAATGATAATTCTAAGGGGTCTTCAGAAATAATTCTAATTAACTAGTGGTTTCTGAATGGATGATTTTCTTAAGTTTATATTATAAAGAATCTTGTATTAAAGGTAGAGAAACAGAGTTAGTAATGTTCTAGACTCAAATAAGTTTTAATTTGTTTAAAAATATATTTGCCAAGGTTGAAAGATTTGCTACATCTGTAAAAATTGTGATAACTATCCATCAGTTCATAGGTTGTTTTATGTCATACAGCAACATATATAAAATATGAGAATGGGTTTGTTTGCTATTGCAATTAACTGAGCTATTGTGAATTTGAGGGACTTTAGTACTTCTTTGAATGTGCATTATCTACTGTATTGCTGTTTTATTCTGAAAATCATAATGTACCCTCATCATAATTCATGGCCAATTAAAAAAGGAAATGGATCTCATTTTTTAGTGAGGAATCTTTGTATTCTACCTCTACTTGGCTGACACATTGTGTCACTGATTCAAAACTATATATTTTTATTGTTAAAACTTTTTCATTATTCTTTTTCCCTGTGTGTGCAATATAGCATCTGAGTTTTATTTTCTCTCCTTTTTGTATTTGAAGTACATGTAAACAGAATTGAGATTTTTCTTTAACTTTTTTGATTTTGTAGTAATATAAGTTTAAAATACATTTGTTCTAATATTAATGCATACCTCAAAGCTTTAGATTATAAAAATTATGCCATTGATTGTTTAAAAATTATGGGACTCCTCTTCTGATTCCAGAAGAAGGGATTATACAAAAGAGTCACTGTATGGTGCTAAAGAAGCACAGAGCACCTTCATAGGGCCTATGGAACACAAGATCAAAGAGACCAAATCAAAGAGAACAGATCCTAGTGGGACTGATATAATTTTGAGCCAAGACAAGAGGACTTGAACTTGTCTGAGGTTTGAGATTGCGGCTGTTTTGACATATGTCAGAGGCTAAACTTCTTCTTAACCACATTCTATTAAGCACCTCAATTTCACTGCCATCCTGGCTCCCATTTGCTGCTAAAATCTTGTCCCTTTTCTGTTTTCAATGATGTTGCAAATTTCATGTAGTCCTAGCTACTGATTGTGTAGGACATAATTTCTTAAATAATTTTAATTGGGCTCTGATTCAAGGACCTGTTATAAATTTGTTTTTCCTTTACTTAGATTTTTTAGACAAAAGACCTTTACATTTTGTATTTCATCCAAAATTAATTTTTCTCTTTTATTTGGAATTTTTATGTTTTTGAATTGCTACTGCAAATTGATTCATATACTTCATAACTCAGATAAACTTAAACCAAACTAGAGATCCTAAAAATTAAGGGAGAAATTAATAAAATTGAAAGTGATAGAACTATTGAACTGATAAATAAGACTAGAAGCTGGTACTTTGAAAAAACAAACAAAATAGACAAATTACTGGTCAATCTAATTAAAAAAAAGGAAAGAAGAAAAGCAAATTAACAACATCAAAGATGAAAAGGGGGACATCATGTCCAATAAAGAGGAAATTAAGGCAATCATTAAAAACTACTTTACCCAATTATATGGCAATAAATATACAAATTTAGGCAATATGAATGAATATTTACAAAAATATAAACTGCCTAGACTAACAGAAGAAGAAATAGATTTCTTAAATAATCCCATATCAGAAAAAGAAATCCAATAGGCCATCAAAGAACTCCCAAAAAAATCCCCAGGGCCTGATGGATTCACAATTGAATTCTATCAGACATTCAAAGAACAGCTAATTCCAATACTATACACACTATTTGACATAATAAGCAAAGAGGGAGTTCTACCAAATTCCTTTTGATTCCAAAGCCAGGCAGATCAAAAATGGAGAAAGAAAATTATAGACCAATTTCCCTAATAAATATAGATGCAAAAATCTTAAATAGGATACTAGCAAAAAAGACTTCAGCAAGTCATCACAAAGGTCATCCACCATGATCCAGTAGGATTTATACCAGGGATGCAGGGCTGGTTCAATATTAGGAAAACCATCCACATAATTGACCATAACAACAAGCAAACCAACAAAAAAATCACATGATTATTTCAATAGACACAGAAAAAGCCTTTGATAAAATACAACACTCATTCCTATTAAAAACACTAGAAAGCATAGGAATAGAAGGGTCATTCCTAAAAATAATAAACAATATATATCTAAAACCATCAGATAACATCATCTGCAATGGGGATAAACTAGATGCATTCCCAATAAGATCAGGACTGAAACAAGGATGCCCATTATTACCTCTATTATTTGACATTGTACTAGAAACACTAGCAGTAGCAATTAGAGAAGAAAAAGAAATTGAAGGCATTAAAATAGGCAAGGAGGAGACCAAGTTATCGCTCTTTGCAGATGACATGATGGTCTACTTAAAGAATCCTAGAGATTTAACCAAAAAGCTAATCGAAATAATCAACAACTTTAGCAAAGTTGCAGGATACAAAATAAACCCACATAAATCATCAGCTTTTCTATATATCTCCAACACAGCTCAGCAGCAAGAACTAGAAAGAGAAATCCCATTCAAAATCACCTTAGACAAAATAAAATACTTAGGAATCTATCTCCTAATACAAACATAGGAACTATATGAACAAAACTACAAAACACTTTTCACACAACTAAAACTAGACCTGAGCAATTGGAAAAACATTATTTGCTTCTGGGTAGGACAAGCCAATATAATAAAAATGACCATCCTACCCAAACTTATTTATCTATTTAGTGCCATACCCATTGAACTTCCAAGTTTTTTTTTACTCATTTAGAAAAAAACATAACAAAGTTCATTTGGAAGAATAAAGGATCAAGGATATACAGAAAATAATGAAAAAAATATATAAAGGAATGGGTCCTTGAAGTCCCAGATATCAAACTACATTATAAAGCAGTGGCCATCAAAACAATTTGGTACTGGCTAAGAGACAGAAAGGAAGATCAGTGGAATAGACTTGGGGCAAGTGACCTCAGCAAGACAGTATACGATAAACCCAAATATCCCATCTTTTGGGACTAAAATCCACCATTTGATCAAAACTGCTGGGAAAATTGGAAAATGGTGTGGGAGAGATTAGATGTGGAACAACACCTCACACCCTACATCAAGATAAATTCAAAATGGGTAAATGACTTGAACATAAAGAAGGAAACTATAAGTAAATTATGCAAACACAGTATAGTATACATGTCAGACCTTTGGGAAGGGAAAGATTTTAAAACCAAGCAAGACTTAGAAAGAGTCACAAAATGTAAAATAAATAATTTCGAATACATCAAATTAAAAAGCTTTTGTACAAACAAAACCAATGTAACTAAAATCAGAAGGAAAGCAACAAATTGGGAAGCAATCTTCATATAAACCTCTGACAAAGGTTTAATTACTCAAATTTACAAAGAGCTAAATCAATTGTACAAAAAATCAAGCCATTCTCTAATTGATAAATGGGCAACGGACATGAATAGGCAGTTTTCAGATGAAGAAATCAAAATTATTAATAAGCACATGAAAAAGTGTTCTAAATCTCTTATAATCAGAGAAATGCAAATCAAAACAACTCTGAGGTATCACCTCACACCTAGCAGATTGGCTAACATGACAGCAAAGGAAAGTAATGAGTGCTGGAGGGGATGTGGCAAAGTAGGGACATTAATTCTTTGCTGGTGGAGTTGTGAATTGATCCAGCCATTCTGGAGGGCAATTTGGAACTATGCCCAAAGGGCGAAAAGACTGTCTGCCCTTTGATCCAGCCATAGCACTGCTGGGTCTGTACCCCAAAGAGATAATAAGGAAAAAGACTTGTACAAGAATATTCATAGATGTACTCTTTGTGGTGGCCCAAAATTGGAAAACGAGGGGATGCCCATCAATTGGGGAATGGCTGAACAAATTGTGGTATATGTTGGTGATGGAATACTATTGTGCTCAAAGGAATAATAAAGTGGAGGAACTCCATGGAGACTGGAACAACCTCCAGGAAGTGATGCAGAGCGAGAGGAGCAGAACCAGGAGAACATTGTACACAGAGACTGTGTACTGTGGTACAATCGAACATAATGGACTTCTCCATTAGTGTCAATGCAATTTCCCTGAACAATCTGCAGGGATTTAGGAGAAAAACACTATCCACAAGCAGAGGACAAACTGTGGGAGTAAAAACATGGAGGAAAAGCAACTGCTTGACTACAGGGGTTGAGGGGACATGTCTGAGGAGAGACTCTAAATGAACACTCTAATGCAAATACAAACAACATTTAAATGGGTTCGAATCGAGAATACATGTGATACCCAGTGGAATCGCACATCGGCTATGGGGGGGGGGGGGAGAAAATGATCTTTGTCTCCAATTAATAATGTTTGGAAAATGACCAAATAAAATAATGTTAAAAAAAAAGAACTCTTATGATGATTTGGAAGAAAGGAAAAACAATCTCATTTAATTGCTTTGTGTTTTAAAAGGAGATGCTTACTGACCAGATTTCCTCTACATATAACTTTGTTTTATTTGGTTTCCAGGCAATTTGGTCCTTTCTACTTGACCTTGCAGTTATCATTTTGTACTATTCTTTTCATCTTACTTGACATATGAAAATTTTTCATAACTTGCTATGGGCTTTCCTCAAAGCCTTAGTCCAGGAATTTGGAAATATCCAATCTGTCTCTCTCTCAGGTTACTTCAGTACTTGGAAGCTTTTTTGTGGGTAATAATAATTATGGTAATGATCTAAATGTTTGTTAAAGGATAAAAATACATTTCTTAAATTAAATTAGTTATATTTATTTTCATTTATGCCTTTGGATTATTAGTTATTAAAGCAAAGAACTTGACTATTAATATTGGGACACCCTGGATTTCTTTTATATCTTTTGGTGTCATCAACATGTAGTTAAGAATTTTATGGTTCCCAATGGATATTTTCATTATAAATCTGGAATAATTATAGTTGTCCGGGTCACCAAAATCACACATTTTCGTATCTACTGCTCCCACCATTCTTAAAAGCTAGATTTTTAATTTATTTAATCTTTTTAAAATTATTCCAATATCTGATTCTACAAAATGTACCTAAGATACATTAAATTACCTTATAACTTATACCTCCACTTGGCTAACTAATTACATTTTAAGATTCCTGGTGTAGGAATATAGTTAGGGATAGACTGATTTCTAGAATTAGTTGAAAGAAGGGAACTTTGAAATAAGCACTAGGAGAGGATTCTGGAAAGGAGAAATGAATTGTAGGAGTCTGAACTGTTTTAACTGAACTGACTTCCTTCTTAGAATTTCTACCAAACTGGAAGTAAGTTTGACTCTGCCTGAATTTCCATCAAGCTGAAGGAGGGTTTTGCTCTGAGAGATTTTCCATGGATAGTCAAGATTTTGTGGAGAAATCTTTGACTTCTGGGTAGAGAACTTATTTGAAGGAAACCAATTTCCCTGAATCCAAAGATCATCTGCCAGTGGTCCATGTACCAGAATTCCTCTTGGATTAAGGTAATGCAAAGATTTCCATCTACAACTTTGGGTTACTTAGTGCAGCCAAACCCAGGCTCTTTCCCTTTCTATTGTTACTCACTAATGGGAAGATTAGGATAGAGTCAGATAGTGTAGAGGTAGGGGTTTAGGTAAAATAGGGAGTTGTAAACAGGGTCCAGAGAAGAACAGAAGGCTCTCCTTAAGCAGGAGACTTAGAAGTTGGGTAGAGTTAGTTTCAAAAGTGTTAGGGTCTTACCTACCAGTGTCCCTTATTCCCTTTATAAAATAAACTTTGTTTTTCATAATCCCAGGGATTTTGTACTTAACTGGCCTTGGGGAGTTTCTAGGTGGGTTGTAACATTTCACATCCCCCTAGGGCAGTTCCCCATTATATTTGGTTCAAAATGTTTTGTCCTGTTTCTTATTATGGATAAGCCTCTCTGCCTATTCATAAAAGTAGTTTCTTGCTGACAAGGGGATCCAGAAAACACATCCCACCTTTTGGGTAGGAAGTGAAGCTTGGTCAAGTTAACTGAAATACAGGTGATATGCATGCAATATAATGGGACCTCTATCATTACTGCTATTGTTTACCTAATAGCACTCATGTGAAATAGTTTATATATTAAAAACATGATAAGGGCTAGAAAGTTTCTGAACTCAAAGTGCTCAGTGTTTCAACCCCCTGTAATACACAAAATTTGATTCTTCTATATTTTTTCTCTTCATAGTCTCCAGCTACTTCTGAGTCATCTAGATATGTTTTCCTCATCAAGAAATGCTTTTGGTTTCTTTCAAGATAAAAACAATTAATCTGTTCTTTGTTGTATGACTCTTTTGGACCAAATGGACTTGTCCATGGGGTTTTCTTGACAAAGATAATGGAGTGGTTTGCCATTTCCTTCTTTTGTATATCCATTTTATTATAAATGAAAAATTGGAGCAAATGGGGATTAAGTGTCAAGTTCAGTGTCATCACTAGGGTTCAATTTCAAATTTGAACTGGCTAGACTCTTCTGACTCCAGACCCCCATTATTCAACCCACTGCACCATCTAGTTGTCCATGCTAATATGTACATTGCAGTAAAATATTAAAAACCATGTGGCCCATTAATAAAGCATCTACCATTCTCAAAATATTGTTGCCTTTAGTTTTCCTTGGGTAGAGGGAATTTCTTTGCAAAACTTATCTTAGAACTCATCACAGAGAGATTTGAATTCATGATAGTATAATTCTTAACTATCCAGTAGGCTACAATGGGAATTCAATGACAACTTTGGGAGCAATACATGTCATGAGCCATCGATGGCAAGTGAGAGCAGAAGAAAAGAGGATAGAGAAGGGCAGAGACAAATCAAAGAGCTTATAAATGTCTGAAGTAGAATTTGGACTAATTTGGACATTTTGAGTACAGAACCAACACTGTATCCAAAGTACCATTAAAAAAAGTAGAAGTTCAGGCTAGTATTATATTTCTGGTATTTTACTTTACCCAGTTTCAGAAGAATCGAAAGTGCCACCAAATGACAATTTATAGGCTATGCATACTCTTGAAACATAATTGTCTAGTACTTAATTATTCAGGAGTAAATTAATATTGATGGATTCTTTGGGGGCATTTACTTTTGTAAATCTTCTCATCTTTGGAAACAAACTTCTAGAACCCAAAGAACTAGATAATATGCATCTAGGTCACCATGTCAAATTCACTGTTGTAAGGATGCCTTCCGCCAATGGGATGACCCCTAAAATGTTGGTTGTGCATACTCCTGAATATCTTTACTAACAGAGAGCCCATTTCATTTAAAGAAATATTACTCCATTTTCAAAAACCTCTAAATGAATTCAGTGAGTAAAGTTGCCTAGAATTAGCAGAGAGAAAAGTGAAACTCACCTTTCTGCATGTCTTTACTTACCAATAATATAGGCAAAAAATTTTGACTAGGGAAAAGGTTGAAACTAATGGTTGAAATGAGCTTTGAGGAATATGAGGGAAGGTATTTTATTCATGCTCACCCTTATTTCAGATCACCACGGAGGTTTATTGGGGAAAGTCTACTGAGCTGATTTAGAAAGCATATTTATTTTATGATTTTTGTGCCCTTAAAATCCCTGGATAATCTTAAAAATTTCTAGAGTAAATATAATGAATAATTGTTCTTTACTGAACTTACCCATTTCTGCAAGGTTTAGTTCAAATAATTTTCCAGAAAAATTCAAGAGAAACTTAGCGTTTTTCTCCTTTTCTTTAATCTAGTGCTTCCTTCTACTTTGCTGCTCATACCAGGATTTCAGAATAAACAGCTTCTATCCTATGATGCAAGGACTACTTTTTTATCTACCTGTCAGCACCAGAACAGCTTAACAGAAATGTGCTCTGTCCTTTCCCTGGAGGTAAAGCTGAATATATTACCAGTCAACTAGACTTTTTCGACAGAAGGAGATACTCATTGACCTATCAATCTTCATTGGGGGGTGGGTTTCTCTCTCTAAATTATTGAATTCACACTTCTCTTTGAGCCTTGTTTATTTCCAATAACAGAATCCAATTTCTTATTCTGGCAGATGCCTCTGGACACATACTTTACTTAGGGGAGAATTGTTCATGCCAGATGTTGAAATAGATTATCAGGTGAAATTAAGGAAACAAACAGTGCATATCATTTATGTCACTATCTACTCATTTACTTTAATTCTTTTAAAAATACATTTATATCTTCTATTTTTACATCACTCTCCTTTCCAAATATACCTTCCCTCTCCTCTTCAAAGAAATACCCCCTGTAACAAAAAAAAAAAAAAAAACAAAACACAAGTCTAGAAGAAAATAAAAAGGGCAATTCAGGAAAACTAAGGAAGATCTAAAATGTCTCTGACAATTTAATAATCTTCAATAACCACTGAAAAATGGAGAAGTCAAAGGATCATAGAATCATGGGTTAGAGCTGGAAGGGTTTTGAGTCCATCTGCTTCCCTTTATCAATGAAGAAATGAGGCACCAAGAGTTCAAATGGCTTGTCCAGAGTTTTACATCTTGTATAGCTTCCATCAGAAAATAGTTACAACTGGAATAGATACATATATATCCCTCAACATATGTATATGTATTGACCCACACATACATATATTTCTCAACTTTTTTGGTAAACTCAGTTGTATTATTCTTGCTCACTCATTTTATTCTTGTCTGTCTCTTCTTGAGCCTATTTGGAGTGTTCTTGGAAAAGATACTAAAATGGTTCACAATTTCCTTCTTCAACTCACAGCTGAGGTAACTGAGAAAAAAACAGAGATAAGTGGCTTGTCCAGTAAATGTCTGAGGTCATATTTGAACTCAGGAAAATGAGTTTATTGGACTCCAATTCCAGCCCTCAATCTATTTTGCCACCTAAGTGACAGATTATCCTCAAAGCCATTATCCCATTTTCGGACTGACATTGTGAATAATCCCTCTAACCATATGCATTCCATTCTAATGATAACCTATTATTTCCCAGCATCCTTTGCTCATGGTCTCCATAAATCCTGCTAACAACACACTTGGGCACTTTCTTTATATTTTCTGATATTGTATAGAAGTCAATGGAAAAAAAAAGAAAAAAGAAATCAATGGAATAAAAAGGTGGAGCATTAGTATTGTGAGATTTAAAATGGTTGAGGTCTTAAACTGTAGTGAGTTAAAATGGTGGAAGATATAAATTGTGTTAGATATAAGAGAGGGTGAGTAAATTTTGACTGCAGCAAATATGTTTCACTACAGTGTCTTGGGTTTTAAATCAAATATAAGGTGGTCGCCAGGTAAATATTCCCAATTATTCAAATACCCAAGTCAATTGGGTTTTATAGAGATTTTTAATTAACAATACAATGAGTAATCAAAGAAAGAGAGAGAAAGAGTAAGAAAGGAATAAGTATGAAGGGCCTCAAGCCAATATGGCCTAGACCTGAGTCTTAAGAGAGAGAATCAGTCAGTTTTTTTTAACACTCACCACAAGGTCTGACTAAACAAGGATTCTAGTAACACCAGGCCAGCTCCATCTCAGCTGACTTCACCAGAGAGCCTTCCAGCCAGAGACTGTTCCAAAAGGCCTCTCTCCAGAGCCTCCAGAGGGACAGAGTCCCCTTAGAGGAGCTCCAGGGAGACCTCCTTTGAGATTGTCCTCCAAGAGTTTCCCTTCTCCAGAGCCTCTCTCAAGAGATTCTTCCCAAGCGGTCCTCATCAGAGATCCTCCAAAAGGAATTCCTCCAAAAGGATATCTCCTCAAGAGATTATGCTTTTTCTTATATAGGGTTTTTTCTCCCATGTCACCTCCCCTAAGTCCCTACATCTACCAATCACTGTAGACGCTTTCCAAAGGACTGCCCATCTGAATTCCTGCTAAGTCGACAAATGTCCCCAGTAAGTCTGAACCAGTGAAAACACATCTGATTCAACTAATCTCATTAAGACAAAACTTGCTCGACCCTTTTAGGTACCTAGCATCTCATTGTATCAATTCTAAAAACAGGCCTGGCTCAAAGAACTCCTTGCCCCACCATAAGCATGGATCCAAGTACTTTCTTTGTTTAGCAAGGAGTTTTTTCCTCTAAAGCAGTCTTAAGTACGGTTGGAGTAGAGGTCCTCCCATTTCTGATCCTGGCGAGTTCTCACATCAAAATGGGGAATGTTTCTCAGTAGGGAATTTGTTCCAATTAAGAATTCCCTGATGGGGAAATTTTTAACATTCACAAGTCTGAGAGATTTCAAGATTTACAGTATCCTTTATTATCATCACACAACCAGTCAAATTTTCTCTGTATATATGTTTCTCTTGTGAGAGTCCTATAATCAACACACATTTATTAAAATATCCCTGCTGGACTAGAAATTCAAGAATTAAAGATAAAAATGAAATAGAACCTGCCTCAAAGGAAATCTTATTCTAATGGAAAGGTGATATTCTTCTATAATTAATATTCTACAGACTATTACAGAAGTGGATACAATAACTTTTGGGGTAATTAATATAAGTATCAGGATACTTAGCCTTTTTTGGTAGGTTATTCAGATTTTCTTTGCTCTAACTCAGTTGTAGTTCAAACGATAATAAGAACTTCATCCTGTTCTCATGTGATTTTACCTTTTTCTAGGATTATTTTGAACTGCTTATTTTATTTGAATAATATGATCACCTTCAATAGGCTACTGAAATCATCCTTGGTATAAATCTAATCGTAAATGAGATGAAAGCAATAATATGGCTCTCATCCTATTGTTATGCTTTTTTCTTCTGCTAGGCCACTGTTTAGAAATATTTTCACTCCATATAATTTGGAGGTTCTGAATATAGATGACAAAATACTGTCTTTGACAAAATCATTCCTAAGCTTTTAAACTTTAATGCTATATTTAAGCAATTCTGAGCAATAGCTAACTCTTTAATGAACTTCTCCTTCTAGTAGATTTTACAGGTTATTTAGAAAGATATTTTCAAAGTTTTATTTGTATCATTTGTTCTTTGTTCTTTAATGACAGCAAGCATCTCATGTATGATTCTTGACTTCCAATGTCTTGTTTGGTTTTAATTAAGTGCTAATTTATTTTCAGCTTGAATCCACACAAATGTAAACCAAGAGACCAAAAGAATGCTAAGACATGCCATATACTTTCTGAAAGAAGTGATGAACATAAAATACCAAAAGACAAATACATTTTCATATATAACCATTGTATGAAATCCTTTGGCAAGAGTTTAGGTAGATAAATTTTGAGGATTTAAAAATATTTTGTTTTGTTTTTCCCAGGAAATGAGGATATATTAGGAGGGATTGATTAATAAGAAAATGATTGTTACTTGAAAAATAACATCACAAAATAAAAAAAGATGATATATAATGGTTTTATCATTATTTTCTGTATTGGTATCTTTTAATTTATCTTTGATATTAATTCTGCCATGATACTCTTTGATTATTGTCATTAGGAATATTCCCTTATAGTTAAAGCTTTTTAATTGGGTCTTCCTATAATAATGGAATATACACATATTCCATTGTATGAAATAATTATATATAATATATATATTTATATTTCCATTATGTAGAAAGTTAAAAATGTTTTCATACCTTTTCTCAAATACTGGGAATGTTCTTGCTTTTTACAACTATTCCAAGCACTAGCTTTTTGGAATTACTTAGTTTTAATACAGTTGTCTTTATGTTGAATTCATGCTGTTGAATTAAAGAAGAGTTTTCTGAAATTCTGGCATAATGATGCCTATTTCTTCAAAATTATTTGAGATATTATTGCTATCTTGTCAAGCATTTTTTTTGGTTTGGATTCTGATATAAATTATGCTATGTGAGATACCTCAGTGTTTATATCTTTTTCCTCTTCAGATTTTAGTAGCTCCTTAACTTTATCTCCCATTTCATGTAAATCAAGTTTAGCAATGAAAGTTTCACTGCCTTTCCCCTTATAATTGATATGCATGAATAGGTCAAAAAATGTGTTTTTGTAGAACTGACTTAAAACCATGGTTGAACTGACAAGTAGCAATAAGAAGTTCTTACATAAGTAGGAAAAATTTGTTTATAATTTCATCATGATATACTATTGATAAATAATGAATAAAAATCATATATTCAGTCCCTTTCAAACACATTTATGATTTGTCCAGAATCTACATTGAGGTGTTTTCATTAGCTGGGTTATTGTTGCTTCTGCTTTGTTTGAGATTATCTTTCCTTATTGGGATACCAGGATATGAAAAAGTACCTACTCAGTTTATTCTCTTCTATTTCAACATGGATTATGTTCCAACAAAACTTAGACACCTTATCCAAATATCTGACACTTAGGAACACTGGAAATACACTTTGTAGGTCTAAATCTAGGTATTGGCAAAGTTGGAACCTAATTTGTCGCCATTTTGCAATTCTTAGCGGTTGCCATGATGATCTGATAACCCTTATTGGTATTACCATGTTTTTCATTGAACCCTTCATAGCATGAATAAAAGGTTGGAAATTGATGGTCATTACTACTAATAGGACCATTACTACCAATACTGCCATCATCACTATTAGTACTGGCATTGCTAATGTAATTATGACTACTAGTATATACCATGAATATTGATACCAGCACCACAGATACTTCTACCATTGCTACTACTCTTAATATGTGCATTGTTGCTCCTACTATTACTACTACTACTACTACCAATTTATTTTATTTTATTTATTTTTTTAAAACCCTTACCTTTTGTATTGGAACCAATTCCAAGGCAGAAGAGTAGTAAGGACTAGGCAGTGGGGGTCAAGTGACTTGCCCAGGGTCACATAGCTAGGAAGTGTCTGAGTCCAAATTTGAACCTAGGACCTCCCATCTCTATGTCTGGCTCTCAATACATTGAGCCACCCAGCTGCCCCCCCATTCAGACCATTTTAGAAAAGTATGGGTCAGATAATCTGACATCAGTTTAATTTATTGTTTTTTCTTTGAACATAGCTCTGGTATAACTTCATTGAAACCCTTATAATATGAAACTACTTATTGATGACAAAGAAGGCAAGATAATACAGTATAAGAAGACTTTTCCCTCTCTTTTGTGTTCAAATATTTTAGATACATATTAATCCCTGTTGCCATCTAGAGATAAATATTAATTTGTTTTTTTAATTCTAAAGTAATAATGTTAACTCTAGTTTTTTATTAACACAACTCAATTTTACTCTGAGAGTCTCATTTCACTCTCCAGACTGAAAAGCATTCAATGATTTCCATTGAGATCAAAGGATTCAATGAGATTTTTGTCTCAGTAAGCAAGAAAAAAAACCTGACTTATTATTCAAGTCAGCAGATATAGTAATCTAATTTTCTTCCTCAGTTGGGTGAATGGTCCAATACTAACCATGGCCCAAATCACAATATTAATACATCACACATTACCAGATACACATCTCCCTTTAAAAAAGTTGATGGTTGATTTTTTGGGGGGGGAATCTAATATTTTACATTATGTCTTTGTCTCTATTAATAATAATTTATAAAGAAATGTACCTTCATTTTTCTCACCCCATTGAAATCATGTACAAAAGAATGGGGAAAAGTTGTCTATGATAGTTTTTTCTAGTTTGAATCAAATAATCCTAACCACTTAGCATCCCAAACACATCTGTTCCTTCAAGACTTCTCATGATTAAGTAACATATAAGACAACATCTTTTTATATTCCTCCAAGATGAAAAACCTGTGTTTCTAGTTGAGATGATTTTTTTGTAGGGGATATTGATTTCTTTATAGTCTTCTCTACAAAGACACCATCTCTTGTCTATATGCTTAGCAAATGTCTTCATTGATTGATAATAGTATTCATGAAGGTCATTTTTTTTCAAATAGTGAGGGATTTAGTTTAAAGAATCTGAGAATATTAGAGCCAGCAAATTCTTGAGAGAGAACCATGTCTAGACTTCTCATTTGATTTCTACTTAACCATTATGGAGCATCTACTGTTCATTAGGTTATGTGTTAGTCCCTTTAGAGTTATAAATGATGAATAAGGAAGTCTATGCCCTCAATATTGTCAGGAAAAAAGAAATGTGTATATTTATCATCATTATCATAACAATAATATTAAGAAAGAAAAGTAATAATTAAAAAAGGATAGCAAGTAGTCCAAGGTTGGGAACCAGGACATCATAAAATATGATTTAAACTAAACAATACAATAGTTAATATTTATATTATATTATCATGTTTACAAGGCATTTTATATAATCAATTTTATTTAATTCTAAGAAACCAATGAGGTATATGCTAAGAACCTTTTTAATATCTTTCTTTTTGTTTGTTTTTTGTTTTTGTTTTTGTTTTCAAATAAAGAAGAGAATCAATATGGTACCTTTGATGGAGGGTTATCCTTGGAGTCAAGAAAACTAGGATTCAAGTCCAGCCTGTAACACAATCTAACATTGTGATCATGGACAAATCATTCAAGTCTCAGAGTTCTCAGAAAACCCTAAGAACTAAAGTTATAGATGACTTACTGATCTGATTGAGTGAAGGAAGTTTTCGCATCAGGAAATCCTTAGAGATGAAATTACAGATATAGTAATGGCATTTACACTCTTTAGGAGGAAAAAAGAGAGAGGAAAAAATTGTTTGGCACAATGTCTTGTCCCGTTACACACTTACAAAGTGTCAAAAATCAGGTTTCATAATACAAATCCAGGAATATTTTCACTCTATCATAATGCCTGCCCAACTTCCACCAAAAACATATATGCCTAAAAAGAGTTAACAGTATTCAGTAACTCTTAGACTCATAAACTTGAGCTTCAATACCTAATATCAATATTGGGTATTATCTAAAACAGAAATCTTCATTTTTTTATGATATAAAGATTAATCCAGTGCAGCAAGGTGGCACAATAATCCATGGCCTAGAAAAAGAAAGACCTGAGTTCAAATTTGGCCTTAGATATTTAATGTCTGTGCAATGCTGGAAAGTCACTTAAATCTCATTGCCTTAGTTTCCTTGTCTGTAAAACTAGCTGGAGAAGGAAATGGCAAATCACTCCTGTATTTTTTGCCAAGACAACCACAAATGGGGTCATAAAGAATCAGATATGACTGAAGAGACTGAACAATAACAAATTCATTACATGGAAGGTCATCAATAAGAAATTCATCTAGATTCTTTAAGAAGCACAAGACAACCATTTTTGAGGAAGGTTTAAAATATCTTTGGGTGATGAATCCTTTGAACAGCTACATGAATTGTCTTCCTGAAAAGGTCTAAGCATACAGCTTAAAATCAATTATTATGAAAACCACTATACAGGTCTTCTCCCAAAATCTCTCAATGTCTTGATGATAATATTAGGTTTCTTAACACTTGACCTACAGAACATAAGAATGGACAGTTTCTAAAATTAAAAATATCTCCATGTACATATTTAGTGATGAACTTTGTGTCTAAAGTCCAAGGAACAGCTTAGATGAGTGTGTCAACTAAAAAAAGAAATTTGGACCACTAAACTTTATGCATGGATCCCTATGGACCACATATGGATTTACAAAACAACATAATAATATATTGTATGTTTCATACTGCTAAATATTTCCCAAGTAGATTTCAATTTGATTCAGTGTACATTCAGATGTGTTGGAAGTCATATGTGATTCTCTGCATATTTGACATCTCTCATATAGAAAAGTTCACAGAGTCTTATCAAAAGAAACTTCTCAGTTAGGCTTTTCTTTCCTGGTTGTGGAAGTAATGGAATTTGTAGACAATTGTAGCATTTCATTACTGGAAGAGACCTGCGAGGCAATTAGAGGTCAGCTTCTCCAACTCACATTACATCAAAGCACATCCTCATATTACCAAGAAATTGTTATGTAAACTTACAAAAGGGGAAATTTGTTCAGAAATCAGTCTACTCCCTTTACAAATCACACTACCTACAGAGGAAACATCTTTCTCTTTGCAATTTGCACTCCCAGTCCCTACTTCTTATATATGAGACCAAATTGAAAACATATTTTTCACATATCAACTACTCAAAATCATGATGAGAGGATGATGTTTTATATTCAACTACCCTGAAACCACTTTTTCTTCTCATGGCTAAACATTTTCTTTTTTTTTTTCATTGAAAATTTTATTTAATTAATTAATTTAGAATATTTTCCCATGGTTACATGATTCATGTTCTTTCCCTCTCCTCCTCCCACCCTCCTCCCATAGCCAATGAGCAGTTCCACTGGGATTTACATGTGTCATTGATCAAGAACTATTTCCATATTATTAATATTTGCATTAGGGTGATTGTTTAGAGTCTATATGATCAATCATATCCCCATCAACCCATGTGATTAAGCAGTTGTTTTTCTTCTGTGTTTCTATTCCCACAGTAATTTCTCTGGATGTGGATAGCATCCCTTCTCATAAGTCCCTCAGAATTTTCCTGGGTTATTATTGCATTGCTGCTAGTAGAGAAGTCCATTACATTCAATTGTCCCACAGTGTTTCAGTTCTCTGTGTATAAAGTTCTCCTGGTTCTGCTCCTTTAACTCTGTATCATTTCCTGGAGGTTGTTCCAATTCACATAGAATTCCTCCAGTTCACTATTCTTTTCAATGGCTAAACATTTTCATTTCCTTAAACTGATTATTTCAGGATATGGATTTATAACCCTTCTTTCATGAACTTGATGAACTATGGTAACCTCTTCAAGTTTATGCCATCCTTGCTAAAATAATAACAATTCTTCCTTGAACTGAGTGACTAGTGCTATATTGGTATGTTTTTAACATGCATAGCACATGATTAACTTTATGGCTGCCACATTCTGATTTTAATTCATACTCACCCTGTAGATCCTAAAACCCTCAATTCTTTTCTACCCACATATTGTGTAACTACATCTATCTTTCCGGCTACTTCTTAATTTAATCTCTTTTTGGAAATCATAGATTTTTTATTATTGCTATTAAATTTCATCTAGATTTAGATTCTAATATATAGAAACTACTTCCTTTATGAAGCTCTCATTTAGCTCATTAGCTGCATCCTAGGTTCCTAGATTTTATAAGCCTGAAAGTTATAACTTAATGTAAGTCATTTATAGAAACATTAAAGAGAACAACACAAAGACATCCCTGAAACTCTTCACTAGAGACCTGGCTTTGAGGTTAGATTGGAAACATAAGCAATTGCCATCTGATTCTATTCATTTAACCAATTCCCAATCACCCTACATGTACTATCACCCAACTCTCATCTTTCCATTTTGTCCACAAGCCTACAATCAGATATTGTCAAATACTTTGCTTAGATAAAGGAACAAATTGAATAAGGCATTTCTACCATCTACCATCCCAGTAACTCTATTAAAACAAACAAAACCACCAGAACACCAGCCTGATATAACCTTTTCTTTGTGAATTCGCCAGGCTGAGTTTTAGACATCACAGTTTCCCATTTTAAAATTTTATGCAGCATCCTTTTAATAACACTTTCTATAGTATCATTAGAAATTGAAATAAAGGCATTGGCCTATTATGTTTTTGTTCTTGTTGTGAAAACCAAAATAATTGTTCTCCTCCAGGCCTCTAACACATCTCATTTTTTTTGTTTGTTTTTTGTTTGTAGACAAGCTACCAAGAATTGAAGGGTTGTGATACATACTGAGGGAATCTAAGTTGTTTTTTTTTTTTTTTGAAGCACTAAAATGTTAAATATGGAGGTTTGGTGAAATAGCCCCATTTTTTCTTTTGGAAAGAATTGAATGAGTTTCCCAATTTCCCAATACAGTTGAAAAGTAGAACATTTCATAATCCTCCTCTATTATCAGAAGAATTATTTTCAAATGATTCCTCAACAATGATTTCCTTTTTATCTCATACATCCTACCTCATTTCCTCTCAAACAATGTGTATTGGAATGGCACTGCTGAATCAACTAACAGCAAGTGAGATAAATAGAATTTTTGCTAGGCTTAAATGCATTTTCTTTTCTTCATACCAGGAAAGAAATATTACCAACTATCTTTCTAACTCAGAAATGGCTTATCTTCTTTCAATATATACAATCAGCACCTACTAGGTACAAAACACTGAGTATTTTTGTAGAGTTTTTCTAGTCATTTTGACACTTTAAAATATAAACACATCTGTGAAAATGTAATGTGAATAAGATATTGATTGATCCTTATTGACTGCTAAAGGCATAAAACATTTAAAAATTTTCAAAAGAAAACTGCATCATCTACGAAAGACAGTAACAAATACAGATTACCTTGAAACGGAAAGAAATACAAATTAATAGTTCATTAATGTAGAAGCAAACTCAGAGGATATAAGGCCCAATTCTCTCATTTAACACATGAGAAATGCAAGGTCAAGAATTGTCACCATATTCAAGCTCATTCAGAAATTTTACAACAGTCCTTAAATAAGAAATAAAGTTTCTAAGTCAAGATTTCTCCCTTCACTATCCCATATGAGAGTACATCATTTAATTTCAAAGTAATGAAGAAGTTTCCATTGGTAGAGAGAGTAGTTCTAATTCTATCTATGAACAAATAATTATTAAGCACTCTCTACATGCAAGGCAGTGTTCTAAATTCTGACCCTGTAAAGAGGTCAGATGACTCGTTCAAAAATCAGGGACTCCTGATGCTCTCCTGTTCCACTGAGTTTAAATTTCTAGTTGGATTCTGTAACCTTCTGAAAGTAGCAGTCTGTGATTGCAGTTGTCATATTTCTAAAAATGAGAAATAAAACCATATTTTTTTATTTTTTCTTTTCTTTTTCTCGAGAATAAACAATGTCAGGAAACTAATCACTACTATAAATCCTCAATGATTTTCTAGCAAAACTTCAAGACAATCAGGAACTAGAGTTAGGTAGACCTTGAAAGCTTGTAATTAATAATATTTAACACACTTATGTGGGAGTCTAGCTCAATCATTCAAGATATTTCATCAGGACTAATAAATAGACTCTCCCTGATTCCTTGGCTTTCACCTCTTCGATCTTTCCTACATAGTATTATGAATTGATATTCTTAAAGCATAGGTCAGTCTGATCATCCTCTGTTGAACAAGTTCCCCTGGCTTCCTATTGCCTTTATGACAAAACAAATATTTATGTTTAGAATTTAAAGCCTATCACCATCTGGGCTTCAGCCTATCTTCCCAAGCTTATTAAAGGGTATTCCCTTTCACACAATATACCTAAGAGTCAATTACCCTATTTGGTTTCCACTTAAAAATATTATTCTATTTTCTATCTCCATGTTTAGAGTATACTCCATTCTCAACTCACCTCATGAAATTACTCACTTTCTTCCCCATCCCACCTCCCACACCATGTCTTTCCTGATTTGCTCTATGTCTAACGTTCTCCCCCAGAATGCCATTAGGTATGTTTTTTTTGTTTGTTTATATTATGCATTTACTCATTTATGTAGATTCCCTGGTAAAATGTATGTTCTTGAAAGTAAGAATTATTTCATTTCACAGTGGTTGGCATACAGTAAGCACTTTTTGTAAAATGGAAGTTAAGTTTAACACATTGCCTTCCAACCATTGTTTGGAGTACCTGACCAATTTCCTTTTACTCCTAGGTAAGGACTGCTCAAAGATATCATCATTGTTTACTATAAAAATAAAAAGAGACAAATAGCTAAGTCAAACTTGCGTGACCTACATAGTCTCTTGGAATTTATGTTCTCATGAATAAGTAACATCATTCACTGGGAGGTAGTATGCATCTATGTATTATATTAATATATATAGTAAATTTAAATCTTCCTTTATCCTATGTATTTTCAGCAGAAATAACACTGAAATAGAGTTTGGAGATACAGTTCCTTCACTTGGATTATTAGTGGTGTAATTCTGTCCAAACTATTTAAATTCTCAAAGCCACATCTCCCTGTCTGCAAAATAAGTAGTTGGAGCCAGTTCTCTGAGGTTCCTTCTGGTTTACACCATTTATACATTTATAAAGTTATAGCCTTGGACTTCTACTAAGGCATATTTAAAGGGAGAGTCAAATGAGTTATTTTACTTAAACTAATGGAGACATATCATGGTACATGTATTAGAAAGAACATTGACTTCAAATTCAAAGTCCAGGGTTCAAATTTTGCTCCTGTTACTTCCTTCTTGTATTGCTTTGAATAAGCAACTTCACTTTTATGAAGTTCAGTCTTCTCATCTATAAAATGAAGGCATTGGACTAAATGGCTTCTATGGTTCCTTCCATCTTTAAAATTTTTAACAAGTTCAATTTAGGATGATGAAGGTGAGTGTACATTTTTATACACCATATTTAAATGCATCATTCAGATTTTATTATTAATAAAATATTTCTATGAGTAATACCCCCAATTGGGGGGAAAATACCACTTTACAGGGCAGGAAGACTTTTTTGTATATTATCTGTTTTTCAGAGGACCTCACATGATATGGTTCATCAACAGATATGGAACAAAAAAGTTGTATCAAGAAAACCAATGAGGTGGAGATGTGAGAAGTTACTAAAACAGATGATTGTGTTTAAAATAAATCTTTCAACTCCCTCCCAGCTTATCTTATATTGCAGCTTTGAAGTCATTGAAAGTTCTAAAGCATGTTGGCCACCTTAGGCAAGACATAGATAAAAAGTTTCTAAGAAATACTAGAGGAAAAAAAAAACGAACACTCATAAATACAATTAAATAAGATTATAAACTACTACAGATTCAAATTTAAACCTGATTCCAAAATCTAAATAAATGTTTTTGATGAAGTTGGAAGTGTTATGTATAATGAGAGAAGGGAGAAAGGCTTATTCTTTTTTAAAATCTAAATGGATATGTTCACATGCTTTTGAAAGTAAAATTTTGCTGACTGATTTTACCTACTTCACCTACTTTTTTCCAGTCCAGGAAGAGAGAACTCTGAGATATCTTATCTTAGAAAGGAATCCCCTACATAAAGAATATAAAAGAATGGAAAAACACAATCATTTCAGTAAAACTAAAAAATATGTAAACGGTATATAATTTTTAGTTTATTCTTTATTCATAGGCTCTATCTTCCATTCCTTTCCCCCCTCCCCAAATAGCACAAATGTCCATAGTAAAAGCTATTCAGCTATAACTAATTATTAAAGTGATTTTCTTTTTGGTTCTTACTAGATTAATTAGACCCAGGTCCTTTGCTTGACCATTTACTCACCTCTAGGTAAAGGACATAACATTTAATGAATGACTATATAAAAATCCTCATTTTAGAAGAAAGTAGAGTTAGGAGGAAATGTTGAGATTATCTGATTCAAACATAATTTGTTAACGAAAAAACTGAGACTGGAAGAGTTTAAATAATTTGCAAATATTAGGCAGGATTTCAATCTAGGACTTCTGACTACAATCTCAAAACACTTTCCAGTACTGAATGTGACTGATGAGAATAATAATAATAGATATCTAAAGAAGATAATTCTTCCTCATCCAAAAAAGAAGAGGATTGATATATATTCATGGAGCATGTGAAAAAAAAAGGTTAAAACATTGTGGAAATTCCCTTGAAACAAAGACACGTTGAAAATAAAGGTTAATGATAGATATATAACCCTAGATTTACTGAATGGAATCAAAAATGTTTTAACTCTGAAAGAAACTGACAAAAACACTTAGGTTCAAGATTCAAATCAAAAGACTTTCCTGGATCAACATTCACATGGTTTCAGCCAACAATACATTGATAAAGAAGTGTTAAATAATTGATTCAATCATTTCATATCTGCAATAGAGGATTTCATGACAGCAATAAAAGATTTGCTCAGTGCTCCTAGATAGTACAGAAGGTTAACCCCTAATGAGCTCTGATTGAATTATTGAGGCAAGGAAAAGGCACAAAATGTGCAACATTGAAACAATTAGCGCCCACTGAATATGTAGAAAGACAAACAAAAGACCTGAATTATGTATCAAAAGCTAGCAATCTTACATTAAACTACTAAACAAAAATCATCTGTGTCATATATACAGAACTTGATAAATACTAGTAATTTCAACCAATTAATGTATTAAAATTGGACAATTATGGGGGGAGCTGGATGACTCAGTGGATTGAGAGCCAGTATTAATGTTGGGAGGTCCTAGGTTCACCTCAGATACCTCCTGTGTGACCCTGGGCAAGTCCCTTAAACCCCATTGCCTAGCCCTTACCATTCTTCTGCCTTGGAAGCAATACACAGTATTGATTCCAAAACAGAAGGTAAAGATTTTATTAAAAAAAAAGTTGGACCATTATTAACCCCAAAAATGTTGCCCACAATTTCTCAACTAAAGGATTAATGCATAAAAAATCTGTGAAATATTAACATTTGAATTACTTGTGTGCCCAAAACATGAGTGAATGAAATCTTTCAAAATAGACACCTAGCAGTAGAACTTGAAATCTTCTGGGAATAAGATTAATACAAGTTGTCTTCAATGTCTCAGTGCATCTTAGTCTATTTAAGGTTAAATAAGAACATGCAGTATACAGCACTTCCATTATCCTGTCTATTCCAGAATTGTAGTGTGTCTTAAAGAGTGTCCCCTATATCTTAGTTCAGATTTTTAAAGCTTCAAAACTTTAAAATGCATCAGAAATGTGGGGACATCTTCTATACATCATTCCTATCACGCTATCTGCTGCATTTGTTGTTCTAAAAATACTGTCAATGATTCTACATTAGGTGAACTTAAATCCCAACATTTATACTCAATTACAAAAGATGCCATTTTATTCCCTTGTGTAATTGTCCATATAATATGGCTTATAAATGAATAATAATATCATAGTGAGCTGCTTCTGAATTCTTTCTGTCTTGACGCCATTGAACAAAATGAGATAATAATAGCCATAGACATTCCCAATTCTATCGTTGTTAAGTCCATTTTATTTGGGTTCATATCTATGCTGAGAATTCCTGTTTTGAAAAGTCCCTCCAATAAAGTGAACCCTCAACTCATTTGTAATTTATACCCAGCCTTATAGAGCTGCTTCAGACACTGTCAGGAAGTCAGTCACTATTTAATAAAGGCAAAAAGATTCAAGGAATAGATTATTCTGGTGTTACTGTATCCCTGCTGAGATTCTACTCTGTGACACCACTTTCTTCCAATTCACACAAATGTATATCTATCTCCCCTCTCTGCTAATGATCAAATAATTCTTAGTTATAGATATAAGTATAGATTCAAAGCCAGACTTGAATGCAAATATTCCAGATGTCTTGATAATCCATTTATCCATTACTTGATGTTCTATTTACAAGGAAGCTATCTTATTAGGATAGCACGATAGTTTTCACTTTTCTTTTTTGAATTTTTATTTTCTTTAGTGTCACTTGCCAGTGGCTCTTTCCACTTGACCGATACACAAGAGTACAATCTCTTAAGAAGTTTAAGTTATCCAGTTTGACCTTATACCACACACAGAAATCCTTTATATATCTTCATTGACAGATGGTCCTCTCCGTGTTACGATTCCTACACAGGCACACATTTCAGATGTCTGACAGCTTTGGGCTATTCTTTGCTTTACAAACTATGTTTCCTCAACACTTGGTCATTCTAAGTGTAGTCTATGATATACCCATTAATTATGGCCTCTTGGCATGGGTCATCAATACTCCACAGGGTTTCACATTATAAAGGTAATTAATGGACTCCTGGAGCGGACCATTTATCTCATGAATCCTGCATTGCATTCTCTGCTTCTTTGCATAGGGTAGGATATGGCTAAAATGATTTGGTTCTTGGCACTCTTGGAATTTTGGCAATCTTACTTTCTTCCTAGTACCAGGTAAACTACCTCTTACCACTCTCCTGCCTTAGAACTAATGCATAATGTTGATTCTAAGATGGAAGTGGATAGTTTTGAAAAGATGGATTTAATAATTCTATTGTATAATATTTATCATGTCAATATCTATACATATTATAGAAAATATATTGATATTAGTCAAGTATTGAAAGGCAATGTATAATAGTAGATAGACTGTCAATTCTTAGATTGAATCCCCTGAGGTAAATAAAGAAACAACAATAAAAAAAAACCAGCCCAGTCATATGAGTTAAAGGACTGCATATTTGGATAGAAATGAAAATTGTAAGCATGGAAAAGTCAGTTAAATAAGGTGTTCTGTAGGTCTGTGATTGTCTAGAGATGAATAATGATGAAGTAGAATACAAAATGTGAACACAGTATTAGTTCATATTTATTTTGGCTTGGGGGTCCCAACAATTCTCACTATATTATTGTTCCTTTATGTTTATTTTGAAATGCTGTTATTACTTTATAAAAACAAAATCTCATACCAAAGAAAATGTCCCAGTGTTACATTAATAATAAAATCCAGCCCATTCTATTTTGTTTGTATTTTCTACTCTTCCAGTGATGCCAATGAGAATCTACCTCTGAGGGGAACATTTTGTCCATGTGGGGGAAAAAAGGCAATTTCATTAGATCATCTCCTCTTTCTTATACATACTTTCATCTCGAAGTATGAAATTAAACTCTCTTGGAATTATACTAACATCCACTTTTAACCTCCTGCTTCACAGTAGAAATTCTGGATTGTTTCAAATTATACTTCTATCAATTTTATTCTTTTTCTCCTGCTCCAATATCAAGGCTATTTCCATTTGGGAACTACTTTTTTCCCCTTTAGCTAAATTATTTGCTTCTCTCATGTGTCTGCTGCAATCTTTGCTTTTTCTAATTTCAGATATAACTCTTACTTTCTTTCATAAGATTATTCCCTCAAATAGGCATGTAGGTAAACTTTGCTGTTGTTATTTAGAAGGATGGGATAAATTCATATGAGAATGCCTGAGTCTAGATTGCTGTCAAACTCATAAATAATGGGAATGAGTATATTTTGAAGATCCAAGAGTGAATTTACATCATTTTCAATATAGAGCAGAGTGGAGTTCAATGCCTTATCCATTAATATCCATCTTCCCTGATCCCCTATATCTGACAGATCCTTTCCCCATCAACACCTCTCAGATGTTGTTATATAAATTGAATAAAAACATTTATTATAGCTTTCTGCATTCTGGCATTCCATTTGAACTCTACCTTTCACAAATTTAGAGACTGTGGGATATTGGGTCTTTGTATCTCCCCT
Source organism: Monodelphis domestica (assembly GCF_027887165.1). Classification (NCBI taxonomy): domain Eukaryota; kingdom Metazoa; phylum Chordata; class Mammalia; order Didelphimorphia; family Didelphidae; genus Monodelphis; species Monodelphis domestica. Next base: position 52,173,538 of record NC_077232.1, read on the forward strand.
AGTGCCTAACAGAGTATTCCATAGATACTAGGTACTTCATAAATAGCTGTTAAAATTGAATTAGATATCTTAATTTCAAAACATCACAAGAAACTGACATTTTTTCTTGATTACCCCCAAAAGCTTAATGTAGTTTTAAGCTACTTAAAGCTTGACCAGCACTTTAATATTCATGAAGCACTTTAAATATGTATATATATAATAAGCAATATAAATATACATATATACAGTTTCCCATAGGAACTTTATAAGAACTCCCTGTTGTATATACTTTAGGATTTTGTTGTATATACTTTAGGGATTATTATCATCTTCATGTTGCAGATAAGGAGTCTATGTTTGAAAGAGGTTATATGATTTGCCCATGACCATATGTGTCTGGTGGTTCCAACCATTAGGTTCCAGACTACTTGGAGGAGGCACTGGCATTTACTCCCTACTTTTTTCTTTTTCTTTTTTTTCTTACTTTTTGTTTTAGTACCAACTCTAAGATATGAGGATAAGATATCGGAAAATATGGTTAGGTGACTTGTCCAAGGTAGCAAAGCTAGGAAATATCAGAGGCCAAATTGGTGATTGATCCACTATGCTACCGAGCTCCTTACTATTTTCTATTCTTTCAATATATTTTGTGTTTTCCAAATGCATCTTATTACAAAGTTGGTGCAATAGTTATAGAGCTGAATGAAAGGGTATATATATGTGTCTCCCACGGACACAGGACTTTGGGTAAGTCACTTAATCCATTTGACTTTTGGGGAAATAAAAAAGGTGGGACTAAAAAAAAAACATTTTAGGTCCTTTTCAACTCTAAATCTATCTAAAATGTAATGTTTCATGCCCAGAATGTGTTTTTTCTCAACTTCTGCTCATTTAAACTTTGCCCATTATTCAAGGCTCAGCTCCAAAAATTACTTCCTTCGTTTCAGGCAGCAATGATTCATGATCTCCCCCTGTATTTATAATATGAATTAATGATAATCTAATACATTGTGTTTCTCTGGGCATATATCTTTTTACATTCATTATAATGTCAGCTACACTAAGGTAGAGGTTATCTCTTCATTTTCTTAATGGCTCTCCCAACACGGAGCACCAAGCCTTCATTGTACAGAGCAGGCGAGTAAGGGATTGCTGGAAGGCATTAGTGCCAGCTCTGCAGAGGAAGCTCTGGAAGTAAACATCAGAAGAAAACTTCCTTAGCAGCCCCCACCAGAACAGATCAAATGGAGCTACTTGTTTGGAAATGTACCAAGTGTCAAGTATGCTTCCAAGTTGGAATGATCTCTAAGAAGATTCATTTTTTAACCTCATAAGCAAATGTGCTCTCAAGATGTTGCCAAGCGCAATTCCTCTCCCAATTAGCAATCACTTGACAATGAAGAGGAGCTCAAGTTGCCATCCTCTAGTGATTCGATGTCGCCTGCAGATTTTGAAGAACTCATTCAAGGGACTGAGGTTACTGGCGATATTGTATTCTTAGAATGCAATTGCATGCCTCCCCTCTTTGCCCTGTCACTCAACAGTGCAAAAGGATGATTTCAAATATTTTTGTTTTATAATGCATCTAATAAATCATTTGAAATAAATGCAGCTGCAGAGATTCATGGTTCTCTTTCACGGAGTGGTAATGGTTCTAATACTCTCTTCAAAGTGTTGACTCCCAGCTAAGAGTGCCAGTGGAAGAAAAAAATTCTTTAAAAGGATGAAATAATGAATATAAATAAGGTAGACTGCCTACTTCCACTCCCTCGAAGACAACATATGATTTAGTAAACCTGGATTAGCAGGAATTTGTAAAAAGTTGGGTGTTATGATTAATTGAATAGCTCTGGTAAGCTGAGGGACATACATTTTCTTTCCCAAACCGTCTACCTTCTTTAAATGAAAAGATCTTTATAATGCCCCAGCTTACTCTTGTGCTTTAGTAGTTTTGTTAATATTGTGATATCTGGGGATTCTCCAGTGCCTCATGTCATCATTCTGGACTTTAAAAATTCTCTTCATTCAGGACACTAGCTATAGAATGTACAAAACACAAGACTGATGCTTACTTACCCAAAGACACAATTGGGAAGTTTTTAATTGGAATCCATCCTAGGCAAGAGTTTGTTTTGTTCAGATTTAACCATTTTCCCTTTTCCAAACAGGATTCTTGTTAAATGAAACACTCCAATAAAGTGCCTTGATTATTCAAGCTTTTATTCTATTTTCATTAGTTAACTTAAATCTTTGTCACCTATCAGATACTCTATATGTGCCAACACATACATATTGATGTGTATTGTGTATTTATTAACATATACATACAATAATGTATTTAGTATATATGGTATAAATATATAAATACATATATGTGCCTGTAATCATACATGTGAAATCACACTTAAGTACATGTGTGTTAGTTTTGCTTTGTTTTTCAGTCAATTGAGTCATGTCTGACTTCATGAACCCATTTGCAGTTTTCTTGGCAAAGATACTGGAGTGGTTTGCCTTTACTAGATCATTTTAAGGAGGAGTACCTGAAGCAAATAGGGGGAAATGACTTACAGAGAATCAAAGAGCAACTAAGTATCTGGGGCCAGATTTGAACACAGAAAGGTGAGTTTCCTTGCCCAATTCCCATGATAGCTCTGTCCACATTCCTGTTTGCCTCTCAAGATCCTGGCAGAATGCATCTATTTCTTTATTCCAAAGGGAACACACTTGAAGTATGCTTTGCCTGGACAACCTCTCCAAGGACGATATTAAGTATTTCTGTGACTTAGAATAAAGGTCTCAAGGACTGCTCTGACAATGCCAGTTTGCTTAAATTAGAAAATCCTTCCAATTTTCTCATAATTGCATGATCTCTGAGCACTATGGAATTACTTGGGCAACTTCAGTTTACCACTGAAATGCCCGTCTCTAGATAACCTGTAGACTGATTTTCCATGTATTGCTAAAGCTTTTTTGCTCATCTCAAGCTCGCTTACTCTACTAAGTCCAATAATTCGGCTCTTAGCCAAATGCTGAAAGTGATGTCATTAGAAGTGTAGACAAGAAAGGGCAGAGAAGAGAGTTTGTTTTTGTTGTTATTCATTCTTTTCAAATATGTCAGATTCGTCATGATCCCATTTTGAGGTTTTCTAGGCAAAGATCTCACAGTGGCTTTCCACTTCCTTCTCCAGCTCTTTATATATAGAAGAGGAGACTGAGACGAACAGGGTTAAAGAAACTTGCTCAGGGTCATACTAGTAAATGTCTCAGTCTAGATGTTAGTATATATTCATATGTATTTATTCCCTTGGAGATAAAATATTCCATTTCATGTATAGCAAATACTTCATTGCAAAACCAAATTCTTCATTTAATTTTCATAGGTAGTGCCTTAACTATCATCCATGCTTCATGACAAGTGCAATTATTATCCATATCTATAAATCTTCTGTAAAGGATATATTGTAAATGCTAAAAAACATCATGGATTAGTGCATATGACATTTGTAGGAAAACAGCAAAAATAACAGAAATCAGAATATAAAACAAACAAAATTATTGGTATGATCCTGGAAAAGTTACTTCAGCATTGTCCATCCATTTCCTCATCTCCAAATAAGCATAGATTGATGTGACTGCCTTTAAAGGTTCTTTTGGCTTAAAAATTATCATATGTTCCATGAACTATGTGAGCTGTTCATTTGTTATCCTTTATTCATGATAGGGTAATCATTTTCAGAATGGATATAATACTGAACTTGAAGTCAGAAAGATTAACTGTTCTGAGTTCAAATTTGAACTTCAGACATTTTCTAGTTGTGTAATTGATGGTAAATCACTTAAATTTGTTTGCCTCAGTTCCTGATGTACAAAATTAGTTGGAGAATAAAATGGCTAAGAACTCACAAAAAAGTCAGATATGACTTAAAAAATGACTAAACAACAACATTCTATCAATATGTGCAATCCATTTTGTCTAATCTATAAATCAATGAAGGAGTATTTTATTGGGAATTCAAAGATAAAAGATTTAATGGAATTTTAGCTTATTATTCATATGTATCCTTGATGTTATCTGCCATATTAATTCCTTTGCACATGATCATTTTAATGGGTTGTATCCTGTTTTTATTCTTCCGTTGTCCTTATTTATGTTTGCAATCAATTCTTCTGAATTTATGCGGTACAATGATTCATAGCCATACAGCATCAATAGGAGTACATTAGTGCTTTAAAAAGTGGTGATAGACAATGACACATGTAAAACCCAGAGGAATTGTGTGTTGGCTATGGGAGGAGAATTGGGGAAAGGCAGGAGAAAAACAATCAATCTTGTAACCATGGGGAAATATTCTAAATTAATTAATTAAAATAAAAAGCGGTGATAGAAAAAAAAAGGTAGCAATACAGTCTGCTTTCCTCCTCTGGGTTGATACAGAGAGTCTAATCTATCTGTAATATTTGCTCATGACTTTGCCACAATTGACTAACATACTGGATCAGTAACTCAACTGCATTTTACTACCTAGAAATATGCATTATTTGACTATATTTTCCTATATGGAGATTCTTCAATGGTACAGCTGTCAATATAGCCTTGAAGGATTTTAGTACTTGATAATCAGCAAATATAATCTCAAACCTAGAGCATCTAGAAATCCCTCTTTGTCACAAGGACTTTCTCTCCTTTTGCCCTTTTGACTAGAAATCCTCCATAAGGATCTGATATAAAGTAAACTTAAAAAATAATAACTAAAGCTATCTGAAATATTAATGGGCTGCTTTGGGAAATAGTGATCTCTCCCTCCTTAAAAAGGTTAGATATAATAGTGGAAGGAATCATTTGACTTACAAAGAGAGTAATGATTGATCCCATATATTCTTTTTTACTATAAGATTTTGTGATTGATTATCTTTAAATACATTGTTTTGAGGAACAAATTGGTTCTAAATCTATTGAGCTTATTGTCAGTAGAATATTCAGATAGAAATATGTAAAAAAGGAATTACTTTCCAAATTTAGGTATATAACTAAAGTATCCTTTATTCATTGTAATATAGATGTATCAGAGAACAGGGTTTAAAGTAGGAAGGAACCAGAGTGATCCAATCTAACGCCATCATTTTGGGAATGAGTCTGAGATCATAAAAAGCAAATGACACCTCTCAGATCACTCAAGTAGTAAGTAGCAGAATCGACCTTTAAATCTGGGTACTTGGGCACCTACTTCTTTGCATCATCTACTATTATACATACAGCTGATGGTAAATTGACATTTTTTATGCTACCACTACTTTGAAATTGAAATGAATATTTTAAAACATTATTTTTTGAAGATTTAAACAATAATCTAGGTTTTACTTTACAATCAGGTAGCTTACTGGATAGAACCCCAGACTTTGACTCAGGAAAACCTGATACAACTTTTACCTTAGATACTATCTGTGTGAAACTAGACAAGTCAATTAACCTCTGTCTGCCTCAGTTTCCTCAACTATTAAAATATAATTTTTTGAGGACAAAATAATACCTGTGAAGCACTTAACATAGACCCTGACATACAGGAAGTGCATAATGAATGTTTGTTCCATTTCCCCTTCGCTTTCCAACACTGAATACTTATCAGAAGTTAATTATAAGTACATGAAATGAGAAATGTATATTCTGACAAAGATGGACAAAGAAAGCCAATAAAAATTTAGCAGAAAAAAATATTATCAGTTCTCTTGTTCAACTCTAATCTTTAGACTACATTCCTGACACAACCCACCATCAGATTAAATAATTTGAAGAAAAAAAATCATTCATTAAAGATCATTTGTCTTGACATATATTTTTGACTTGCAGTGGATGGTAAAAATACCATGACCATGAACAAAACCCTAAATTTTAGTCCTTTAGTACTCTCTACAGCATAGCAGGCCATGCCCATTTTTCTCCTTAAATTGCCAACATGAAGTGCAAATGGAGCCATTTTTCATTCTACCTAGCACACATTTTCCCACTTCTAAAAGTCCAATATTTTACCTTGTACTTTATGCATTTTATGTTATTATCTTGTTTAAAACCCTCTTAAAGTACTGCCAATCTAAAGAGATTATGATCACCCGTCCCTGAATATTCAACATCACTATGTAATTCATCACATCCAGTCCATTTCCCAGCCAATAACTTCAAAGAATCTCCAGTTACTGAGAAACAAAGGAGAATGCTGTACGTTGCCTCCATTTCTGTATCTCTTATTCATGTATAAATGGAGATTTTGAACTTTTGACTTCATTCCCCAGAAGTCCTTAGTATTTCCCAAAATTTCCTATAATCTCTCCTGAGTCTCCACAATGGCAAGATCATGGTATTGGTATTTAACTGACTATAACTCCTCCCACTCCCTCTTTGGTATGATGCAGCAATCAGTGGTGATGGTGGTAAGGTGGGGATTTTGAAAATGGCTAACCAGCCATCAGCATGTGGTTTTTATTTTGTATCCTCTTTATTCCTTGATTTCTAATGATCATTTAATAAACCTAATATATATATATATATATATAATTTTTCATTATTTGAGATTAAATTTTAATTTTTATATTCAAGAGGGCCAAAGATACTGAAACATTTTCCCAAATGTCTTCTGCCTTCTCCAAATGTCATGCCTAAATAAGATGGAGTAGAAAGAGCACTGTGTATATCATCAGGGAGCGAGGTTCAAATTATAGCTCTGCTGCTGGTGCTGTGTGAGATGTTGGGTAAATCACTTCTCTTTAGGTCTCAGTTTTAACACCTTAAGTTAAAGGAGTTGAAGCTGAAGATTCTTGATCCTTCTAGAGAAGAAAGGTTATTTCACATATTTAAAAAATTAGAGGAGAAAAGGAAAACTAGCCTTGAGGCTGCAAGTGGAAGAAAAGGCAAGGTTAAATGTCGATTAAAGTAATCATGATAGTGGAACTATGGGTAACTAGAGTGACCAATGGATAGATCATTGAGCCTGGAGTCAGGAAGACCTCCGCTTATAAACTTCCTAACTGGGCGACCCTGGGTGAGTTACTTCACCCTGAATTCCTCAGTTTCCTTATGTGTATAATGAGTTGGAGAAGAAAATGCAAAGCACACCAATATCTTTGCCAAGAAAACTTCAAAGGGTTCACAAAGCATCAGATGCCTGAAAAATTTGAACAAGAAAAAGAGAATTAAGACATAGTTGCACTGTCCTTGAAAGCAATAATTAGGAAGTGTGCCAAGAAGGTACTAAAATATGCATATATTCTTTGACCCAGAGACTGAATGATCAGACATATACCCCAAGAAGATCAATAACAAAGAGTTCCAGAGCACCAAAATAAATACCACAAATTTGTGTGTGTGTTAGCAAAGAACTTGAAATTAAGTAACTATTCAACAACTGGGCATAACCAAACATTCTCGAAGGTAGTAGAATATTATTACTTTGTAAGAAATGTTGAACATGTTGCATACGGCTAATCATAGAAATACACGCACATCTATGTTTAAGTATGTATATATATGCATATCGTCGTACGTATATATGTGATTTAATGTAAATTATTACAAGTTGAATGAGAAAAGATAATGTACATCTTGACTACAAATATTTAGATTAAAAGAGCAACCAGGATCTGAAAATCAATTCTGCAAATTACAATGATAAAGCATAGCTCTCAAGAAGCCAAATAAAATTCAACAGCCTCTTTGCAAAGGTGAACGCTTTTGGGTGTAAAACAATTTATACTATATCTGACTTTTAATACAGAATATTTTTTCTTCCTCTTTATGTTAAATCTACACATTATATGTAGGTTGGTGGGGAATAATAAAAGATACAATGTTAAATATAACTGATATAAAAACAAAAAAATCAATAAAATAAAGTATTAGGGATGTCAATAAGTGTGTTCATTGCCCTGGATGGTCAATGCTCAGTGCTTTGCAAATCAGATAAAAATTACCATATAGTCATGTATGCCACATATATAAGATTTTGATTTTGCTTCTCAAAGATAAATGACCACAGCAATAACTTCCAATTTTACCTGATTCTTGATAATAACATGCTATTATACAATGATTTCATTTCATCAAGCTGAAGCTGTCCTTCCTTCTAATCAGGGGAAATTATTCTTAAAATTGTCCTCACCAAGCTGTCATGAACTGGTTAAGTCCATTTTTCCTCTAATGGAAAGAACATGAATGTTATTCAGTGACTGTGAGCTTTCATTCAATATGAAAATTATTTCTATTAGTGGAAAATCAGTAATTTGTCTCCCTGATCATTTTTTCTATGGTTTTTATGTGTTTCATTCCTTTTTACATCCATTTATTTACTTTCATTTTCTAATAAGATAATAACAGAAGACTTGCTCTATAAATCTTAGAAAATTAAAACTCTTAAAGTGAACTGAGTTCAATCAAGTTTGTTTTCCAGTGGTTCTCAAAATGTGGCTTCAGCCAAAAGATAGTTCCAGTGCAAAGATGGTAGGGAGGAAAAGACATGCTGGTATATGAAGTGGCACGAAGAGGAACAAGGAACCACTGAATTTGGGGGCATAATGGTTCTTAGAGATCCTCTAATTTCTCAGCTTACACATGAGAAATTTGAAGCTGGTAGAAGTAATGTGATCAGTAAATATGGTTCACGCAATTATCTCTGCATTCCAATCTAAAATGTAGAGCATTCAATGAAATGTTCTTTATTTTTGCCTCTGAAAATACAATAAAATCTAATTCCTTCATTTTACTTTCCAAGGAGAACCTAACAATTCTGCCAGTTAGCAATGGTTTCCTTTAATATGTTTTTGTTATACCAATATTAATATAACAATTCTTCTACTACCCTGGGCACATTTTGTCACTGGATATGGATATGGCATTTTAGCTAAATTAATTTTTAAATCTAGTCTGAATGATTCATTGTCCTTCACAATGTCTTATTTTGCTTCCATTTCCCAACATTGCACCTCTTCACTGGCCATCCTTCATCCTTGGAATGCTATTCTTTCTCAATTCAAATTCATGCCTTCTTTCATGATTTAGCTCATTTTCCACCTTATGTTTCTTTTTAGGTTTCTCCCTCTATCCTTCACTCCCTCCAAGGCCAACTTCAGATATTGCTGACAATATCTACAACTTAATGGTCATATATTATGTATATCTGTGATTGTTTTCATTTTCTTTTATTGCAATAGAATTCAAGATCATTGACTGCAGGGATATGTTTCTTTTTAACCTATTTTATTTCCCCACTTCTTAGTACCTCATATGTAACTAGCATTTAGTAAATGTTTATTAACCAAGTGATTCCATTATAAAGACCTCAAGTACCAGGAGTTACTGCCATTCACAATGAAGCACTGGAGTAGGGCTTGTGGAATTCAGTAGCACCAATATTTTTACTTCCCTTTCATAGATGTTACCATGAAGGCTCAGAGAAGTTTAGCAAATTTGTTAAGGTCATCTGTCCCTTCTTTGTTGACAAACAAAAACTGGTTTTATATTGCCCTCTTCTTAATCACTCATTTTTTAGTGAAAAAGATGTATTAATAGTGCAGGGCTAGACATTCACTCACATTTTGCCTTTCTCCAGGGTGGGATAGGAGCATCCCAAGCTCAAATGTTATCTAGAGATTTGCACTAGAAGGTGACAATGGAGTTTTTATATATCTTCTGTTAGTGTCTCCCACTTCCCTTTTATTTTATTTTTTGAACATCTATTCAAAGCATACAGGAAATGTGAGAGTGGATAGTGAGAAGATGAGTTAATGTGTCTATAACAGCCAATTGGTCTTATCCACATTCCTGGTAACTCCTCAAATAAATAACTGATTAGTAGTACAAAAAGGATTGAGATTGCAAAATCAAATCAAACAAAAAAAAATCCTGCAAACTCTTCTTGTCATTCAAAGCACAAGTGCTAGAAAATTGGACTTCAACACTCAAAGGAAAAGATGCAATCTTAGCATCAAACTAGGCAATGTCAAATTTGTACAGAGAAAAATAAATCTTTATTGTCATTAACTTGTAACCAAAAAATTGATTTTAGAGGGAGATGATACCAGAACTTGGATGAAGAGAAAAGGACTAACACAGAAGTTGAAATTAGATAAGGCAGAAAAGAAACTGTGGATTCTACCGCAATTGGCTAAGAAGGATAAATATATTAGGCTTGGAGGCAGGAGATTCCATCCTATGGGAAGGCAAAGAAATAGGTCAATTTGTCTCAAATGTAGAATGCTTGAGGGATGTGATGTGAAATCAGTGTAGAATGATAAGGCAGAAAAAGGTCATGAGGATCTATAAATAAAGAACTAACCTGGTATGTATTTTATCCTAAGGAAGAGGAAAGATATTAAGATGGATTGGAGAGGAAGAGGCCTATTAGAAAAAAAGTTGAGATAATCCAGGTGAGAAGTGAAGAAGGACCAAATTTAGGCTTCATATATACAAAAAAAGTGATAAATTCAAGAGATGGAGAGATTGAACCTATGAGATTTTGACTTCATATGAGGGAAGAAGGAGAGGAAAGAGTCAAGGCTAAATCCAAGCTTATGAACCAGAATCACTGGAAAGATTTTGATTCCCTTAAAAGAAAGAGAGGAGCTGGGAAGAATAGGTTGGAGGAAATTAAAAAAAAAGTTTGTTTTACTTGGACATTTTGAGTTTAAGTTACACATGACTATGGCAAGTTATACATCAATGATGTATAATGGAAAGCTGATGGTTTAAGATTGGAGCTTACAGAGTATTCAAGTGGAGGACATTTAGAGCAGAGAGTTCTTTGCAAAGATAGTCTAACTAAAACTCAAAAGCTGATAAGATCACAAGAGGAAGGGAGGAGAAAAAGCTGAGAAAGTACAAAGGAAGAGCTTTGAAGGTCGGGAACACATTCATGGTGATGAGTTTGCCCACAACTGGTAGCCTCGTAAAGAGAGACTAAGAAAACATGCCCAGACCCATGCCAACATTTTTAGGAGAATGGTATTATATGCATTACTATTTATAGTCACCAACCTCAGAAGTGTTAGAAGTAGGATTTAAATTCAGATTTTACTGGTTTGTTTTCCAAAGCACTATTCTTAGAGAAGTGGCAAGTATGGAGTAAGAGTTCCTGGGTTCAAATCCCCATTTTTGATCTTATTACTCCTACTATCTCTATGCCACCAGCAACCTAGAGATTCCATCCTTGGGTTTACTGGATATGATATTTGAGATTCATATTGTACTGCCAGGATCCAGGTCTCCAGACCACTTTGCACTATCTACTCATTATGGCACCAGGCAACTACACACTCCATCTCATCTCCAGAACTCTTTGATGAATTATCTTCTCTTTATAAAGAATACAAGCTCTTTCAGGTCAGGGATATTTTGTCTGCTCATACTGGTCTTCCAATTCATAATACTAATAAATACTAATTGCTTATTAATAAGTGCTCTATTTGCTTATATGATCTCATGCAACTCATTTAACCTCTTGTTCTCAGATTCCTCATCTATTAAATGAGGAAGTTGGACCAGATGACTTCTGAGGTGTCCTCTAGATTTGGAATATTAGGATCCATTTAGATTTGGCTGAAGATTCAAGAGGTAGCACCTAATTTAGTGAACACTTTTTACTCAAGTCTTATTCTACTGCCAATTTGACTCTAGACTTAATTCCTCTGAACTTTATCTCAATCCTTTGCTTTTCATTCACACACACATATGAATCGTATATATTTATAAACATATTAACATTATAAAACAAACATTTTTTTTGCCCATCAATGGTTTCTATTTTCAGCTCACTACCTCTGTGAAGTGATGTTTTGCCTCTTGTCAATTTGACAAAGTGGGGGGTACATGGTAGATATTACTTTAAAGAAAAAGAGACAAACTGACAGCAATGCTGTCAGATTATAAATCATCTCCACCTCCCTTTGGAAGCATCCTTAGACTTTTCTCCTGAATACTTTTCAAATCAATTAGCTCATTTCTATAAAGACCCAGTTATTATAAAATTAACACTTTGGATAGTTGTATAGGAATAAATTGGCATGGTTGAGTCTACTGTTAACTTTGAAATGCAGATGGGCATCAAGACTTGCCAGGAATTGAAAAGATAAGGAGCAATATGAAGAACTCAAACTCCTAGCATATATATATATATATATATATATATATATATATATATATTATATCAGAAAGAGAAAGAGAGAGGGGGGTAGAGAGTAAGAGATGGAGGGAGGGAGGGAAGGAAAGAAAAAGGGAGGAAGGGAGAGAGAGAGAGAGAGAGAGAGAGAGAGAGAGAGAGAATATGTATATAATAGTTGCAGCACCTTCCCCCATCCTCCATCACCACAATGTGTCAGAAAATACCCCTTACCAGGAACAAAGAATGTGCCTGATAAATCAATTTAGCAAGAAATCTTACTACTACTTGTGCCTCTTAACAATCTGTCAGTGTTTTCCTTTAATTATGTTTAAGGAATTTCATTTTACTTGTCAGTTTCCAATTGCACAAAGACTAAAATATAATTCCTTGGTTATCATATATGCTGAATGTCTCTTTTGAAAAATATTAACTACTCATTTAAGAAAAAAATGTTATCCTCTAGGTATGTTCCCATATTAAATTAATATATGGGTATAGAAACACATTAGCTTTGTTTTATTGCTATGCCTATTTTAATTTTCAGTTGGGGAGAGAGTTTAGAACAGTGATGATGTAATTGGTTCTAAGAAATATTTATGTTACTCCTTGTCATTCATTTATATAAATTATTCCTTAAATATAGTCTTTGATAGTTGTCTAGAACACTACATTTAATGGACATTTCTGGGTTCTAAAGTCAGTAGCATATGCTTGTGGGTTTTTTTCAACCTTTATTTTCTGCCTTGGAATTAATACAAGTATTATTTCCAAGGCAGAAGAATAGTAAGTACTAGGTATTTGGAGTTAAATCATTTGCCCAGGGTTATACAGCTAATCAGTGTCTAAGGCTAAATTTGAACCCAGGACTCCCTAACTCCAGGCCTGGCTTCCACTCCACTGAGCCACCTAGCTGTCTCCTTGGAAAATATGCCTTTATACTGTCTTAGAAGACAAGGTAGGAATATATATGTAAATATATATATATATATATATATATTTAATATATGTACATACACTAAATACACACATATAAATACACACATCAGTGCACATACCAAACTTAGTCATTATATATAAAATCCTACATTTTCATATATATATATATATGTATACACAGAAATGAACGGTACCTGTATATTTATCCATGCATCCTTACATGTCTATATTCATATATATGGTAAGTATGCATGGTTAATACTTACAAATATTTATCATTATAAAGAAAGTTCTTTGTGGGGTAGGATGTGACATTAAATTTGTGTCTTTCATCAATAATAAAAATAAATAATAAGGTATAAAATAATAAGATATTCAATAAATTTTAAAACAGAAGTTGTCAAAGACAGGGATAAAAAAGAAAAGAAGGATCCTGTTTTAAGAAATTATTATGTAGATCTATAACAGATTTTTCTTTACTGATCATAAAACATTTAAGAAACTATAAATTTCAAAAGTTAGAAGATATTAAAAGGGAGATTGTGATTTTTTGTAAGCCTGATTAATAAGGAGGGACCGTTTGGTGAAGTGGAAACATCTTGACCCTTAAAGAGGTTTGCCTATGTCATCTTAGAGTTAGTGACAAATAAGAAACAAACCTACCTAGCAAGATCTGCTCCCATGCAATGAGAGAGGATTTCATGTTCTTCTTAAGTAGGCAAAATAGGATACATTGTTATTATCTAAAAGAGATCAATTAAGAAAAGACTCCAAAAATGAAAATATAAAAAGATGTAAACTAAGAGATTCTGATGAAGAAAAATTAAATGAATCATCTGATTTAGAAGACTAATATTCTTGAATAATTAAAACAACTATGAACTCATTTTTAAAAGAAATGTATATGAGACAAATGCATGATCAAGAACATGAAAATACATAAAAAAGGCTATCATGGCCTAACATGAAGAGTGTCAAGAAAGCTAAAACTAAGAATAATTTTAGATTTGTAATCCAACTCCTTTAACTCTGAAGCAGCTTTTGAATGACAGCCCTTTGATGTTGAGTGCTGCATATGAAGATTATATGATTCTTGCTTGCCTGAAAATCCACAAATCATAAATGCTTCAAAAGGTGATAAGACTGCCAAAATTGGGAGGCAGAAGAGAGAGAGAAGGATGAATATTTCAATGGTCAATAGGATATGTACATTATGTTAACAGATATAGGAGGAAATTAGACCCCAATATTATTCTTGGATTTTAATGCCTACCAAACTAAAGATTGATAAGGGTATGTTTCTATAGTGACATTGTTCTCTTTATATGTGTATATATATGTGTATATATATATATATATATATAGTAAGTATGCACAGTTAATACTAACAAATATTTATCATAAAGAAATTTCTATGTGGGATACTATGTGACATGGGCATTTATTTTGTTCCCAGTTAAAGAACATATCTACTTTTTGAGAATTATTTCTCCTACTCTAATCCATAAAATTTGCCTGATTTCTGTTTACTGTTTTGGTTGAATAATTGCTTTGCTCACTAATTGGGACTGATTTTTGTGAACCAAGAATTTCATACAAAGGAGTAAAGCTGGCAAAGGCAATCTAATTGTTACCCTCCTGTGCCATTGGTTTAAGATAAATGAAATTGTTCTTGAGCCCCCAAATAATCATAACCTTAAAGTACAAATCTTTAATGTGTTTTACACATAAACAATTTTAGACCAATGGTCCTGTAAGAGATGAATAAAGGAATAAATGCCCAATTATATTTTCCTCTTACTTCTCAAAAAGATATAAATTGTAATTTCTACCAATAAAAATGGGCTAGAACTCAGATCAAATATTCAGATATCTATTTACACCACAGATGTGTTACACACACACATACACACATATATATATAATGCATATGTGTATGTGTGTGTGTGTGTGTGTGTGTGTGTGTGTGTGTGCAGTACGGGTTTGCTATGAATGCGAAAGATAACAATAGCAACTTTTTTATCTGCACTGGGGTCAAGAAAAAGAACAAGAAAAGGAAAGGAATGATAAGCATATTTTGAACTCTATGAGAAGTTTTTCTATAAAAGTCTACCATGAATTGAAAGAGATCCCAAAATGAGAATTCCCAGGTCAGTGATGGTGAACCATTTAGAGACTGAGTGCCCAAATTGCAACCCTCATGCCTCTTGTGAGCTAACCCTTACCCCAGATAAGGCAGGAGGAAGCACTCCCATTGGGCTGCTGGTCAGAGGGGTGGGTGATCAATGAAATGTCCTCAGGTATGTGTGAAAAGTGGGAGAGGAGCAGCTCCCTCCAACACTTGTGCCATAGGCTTGTCAACAAGGTCCTAGGTTAATATCATTAAATTCCAGAGCTCCCAGGTGAAGGAGGAAATACTAAATAGCCAAGAAGAAACAATTTAAATATTGTGTTGCCAGGATAAGAAACACCCAAGATTTGGCAGCTGCCATTTTAAAAGAATAGAGGGCTTGGAATATGATATTCAAGAAAACAAAGGAGCTAATATTACAACCAAGAAGCAGCTACCAAGAAGAATTGAGTATGATTTTTGAGGGTGAAATGGATGTTTTAAGAAATAGAGGACTTTAAAGCATACATAAGATAAAGATGAATGAGAAATCATAGGGATTTGTTTTCTATTTGTTATCAACAAAGATCAGCAGGTTGATAGAGAGAACAACAATCCATTTCAAATAACTATAGACAGTATAAAATATTTGGGAGTCTATCTACCAAGATAAACCCATTTTTTTACAAAAACAATTACAAAATGCTTTTTTACATACATACATATATATACACATATATACATATATACATATATATATATATATAAAAATTATTGGAGAAATAGTAATTGCTCATTCTAGGCCAAGTCAATGTGATGGAAATTACAATTCTACCTATATTAATTTACAGTTTCACTATCATACCAATTAAACTAACCAAAAATATTTCAAAGAACTAGAAAAAATTCTTCTGAAAGAATGAACAATCACCTATATCAAGAGAATCGATGGAAAAAAAAAGTGAAGGAAATGTGCTAACAGTGCCATATCTTAAACTTTATTACAAAGTGATAATCACCCAAATGTTCTGGTACTGCTTAAGAAATAGATTGGTAGATCAAGAGGACTATATTAGGTACAAAAGACAGATTAGTAATTAACCATGATAATTTAAAGTTTAATAAATACAAGGATACAGTATTTGGAGACAAGAGAAAAAATTGGAAAACTGGAAAGTAGTTTGATAGAAACAAGACATAGATCAACAATTCACACATATGCTAGGATAAAGGCAGATGTTTATATCATTTAAACATGAAGGGTAATATCATAAGTGAATTAGGGGAGTATGCAATATTTTACCTTTCAGACATATGGATAAGGGAAGATTTTATAAACAAAGAAGAGACAGAAAGGATCACTGGGAGTAAGGTGGAATAGTTTGGATTATTTCATTAAATTCTTTAAAATTGCACAAACAAAGCTTTTTGAAAAAAAAAATGCTGCCAAGATTAGAAGGAAAGCTGGAAATGGGAAAATGTATAGTGTTTCTGATAAAAGCATCATTTCTCAATATATAAGAAATGAGTAAAATTTACAAGAATATGAGTCATTCACCAATTGATAAAAGGTCAAAAGATATGAACAGACACTTTTCATAAGGAGAAATAAAAATATTTAGTCACATAAAATGGTCTTGTTCACCATTGATTAAGAGAAATACAAATTCAAACAAATCTGAGGTACTATCTCATATGTATCAGATTGACTAACTTATTAGAAAATAAAGATAACAAATATTAGTGGGAACATGGAAAAATCGAGATTTTAATTCACTGCAGGTAATTCATTCAACCATTCTGGTGAGCAATTCAGAACAATGCTCAAAAGGTTTTTTAAGTTTGCATAACCTTTAATCTAGCAATAACATCTCTAAATCTATTTCCCAAAATGATGAAAGAAAGTGAAAAAAACTTATATGTATTGTGGTAATTATTTTTATGCTGTATTTTTATTTGATGTTATATTAAAATATTTTTTGTTAAATATGAAGCCTCTTATGTGAGATCAAAGTGGAGAAGTTTATGTAAGCAAAAGTTCAAATCACCCTCTTTCAGATAAGAGATGGCAAGGATAGGATGCTGTTATATAAAGAAAAATACTTTGTTCTCAATAATCAGATAAAATGCTGTTACATCTCCTGCATGTTTTGTCTGATATTCTTGAGAAGCTGGGATAATCTGGCTAGGATAAACTGACCTTATCCAGTATTTAATGATCAGGGTGATATTATCAAATTTTCCAATCATGAGTAAATTTGCCCTTATCGAGGACCTCAGAGTATACCTCAGACTCCTAAATGTACAAAGGCATCTCTAAGGGATAAAGAAAGATGGTCCTCTTGTAATATAAGGGTATTGTGGTCTTTATTTAATATAGCCAAAAATGATCTTTGATCTCTGCAATGCTGGCTGATTAGATGATTTGTTCTGTTCTTGGTGCTATGCTTAAAACAACATAACTTCAATTTGAAATCCCTTGGTCAGAAGCAGGTCTATCTAACCTATCTTTTCTATTTTTTTAAATTTCCCATCCATTATTATCAGGTCACGTATGCCCCTCATGATAAATGATATCATACTAAGAGATCTGCCTCAGTTATTTCTTTGTTCACTTTCAAACAAAACAGTACAAATATATTCATAATAATTATAATAATTTTATTATTTTAATTTCATTTATCTTTTATATTATATATTATTTTAATTTTATTTATAATAGGTAACAATAATTATAATATAATCTTTTATTGTGGTGACAAAGAATTAGGAATTGAGGGGATGGATGGCTCTCAACTAGGACAAGGCAAAACATGTTGTGGAATATGACTGATGGAATACAGTTGTGCTCTAAGAAATGATAAGCAGAATAGTATCAAAAATCTTGGGAAGATTTATAAGAGCAGATAGAAAGTGAAGTGAATAGAACCAGGAAACCACTGTATATAGTAATGGCAATATTGTATGATGATCAACTTGAATAACAGCTATTCTTATCAATATAGTTTTCTAAGTCAATTTTGAAAAACTAAAAATGAAAAATGCTCCCCCAGGAGAAATATATGATGGAGTCTGAATGCAGATTGAAGCATAGGTTTTTTACCTTAGTTTTCTTATTTTTTTCTTTTTTTGCAACATGACTAATATGGGAATATATCTTACATAATTTCACATGTACAAGTTATGTCACAATTATTAATTTCTCAATAGTTAGGTGAGAGTGGGAGGTTGGGAGAGAATATAGAACTCTTCCTTAAAAATTGAATATAAAAATGAATAAATAATATGTTTTCAAATCTATCCATTTAACTGTTAGTAATATTAAAATTCTTGAAAGTATCATATTGTTCCCTAGAGAGTAAAACTGCATATTCTGTTTTTAATTTTTTATTTATCAATCAAAATAATTCTTATCTTTTCACTTTTTGAGAACTTGGGAAAACTCCCATTAGATGGAAATAGAAGAAGTTCCTTAAGGCTTTGGTTGAATTTAATGACCTTAGAGAGATTTTATTACTAAAAGATTATATAATTCTTGGACTTGGAATATGATGACCTATTTTTGATTTCCATTTCTAAAATTGATATCTTATGTGAGCAAGTTACTTAATGTCTCTGGGTCTCAATTTTTCCACTGGTAAAATAAGTGCATGCATAGAATATAAGCTATGTCATTTCTTAGGTTCTATTTCTTTTTTAACATGTTTCAATTCTAAATTTCTTCAAGCTTTCCATTAAGAAGCCATTTTGTATATGCTTCATGGCAACAAGAGCAATTATGCATGTCTAATGAATAATTCTTGTTGGTTTAAAGGATGTAAAATTGCTTTAAGAACTTTGGCAATGAACTTGCAAGAATCTTTGTGGATGGTAAATCATTATGTTAAAAATCAAGGATCTGTGGTTTTAATTCTATAGGAATTTCCTTCACCAGTGGAAGCTGGCATCATTTCGTAAGGTATAGTTCTCGGCTCATAGCGTAAACACCCTTGAGGGTAAGAGATACAACTATTAAATTTCAGAGCTAAGATCTGAATCCATGTCTCTCTCCATATTAAGACTACTCTTTTGTGAACGTATTGTCAACAACCATTTGTAGGTCTTTTTTATAAATGCTGGAGTATACTGAGATACCTAGCAATTAAATATAAAATTATGTTCATCTAATGCTTTAATGTCATATCAATATTTGAAATAATCTGATGTAAAATAGGTGCATGATTACCTAGACTAAAAAAAATCCATTGCTTTAAATGAAGTGATGACACCCACAAGACTGGCTCATGTGCAAGAGGAAGAGGAAGAGTTACTTCTTTACAGCAAAGAGAATATCAACTATTGAGCTAGCCTTGCTAAATATTTACCAAAGCCCTCATTCTGGAAGGTCAGGTAGTTATTGCCATTTTCTCCTATTTTTCTGTCTACTTATGGGGAATATTATCTGTGATATCCTGGACTAGGAACCAACGTTTCTTCCAAATACATGATAAGTAAGCCTAGCAACAGAGCAACAGAAGCAGAAGCAACCCCCACACCCAATATCCCTGTGGATAATGAAATTAATCCTAAACCTCTTCAGTTCTTATCTTATGTCACCTCCTTCCACCAACCTTCTAGAATGCCTCCAGCTGTTGTGAAGTTTCCCTGCCTCCCAAATCTATTTTACAACTTTTTCATTTTCTGCTATTTGTTAAGATTTAGCATTCTTGGCTTCCAGGTAAGCATGGCGGCAATCTAAATGTGGGTCACATCATCTCCCCAGCACACACTGACAAGGACTACCCCAAAAGACCTTAAGAATCATTTTCAGAGGAGCAGAGGAGCTATACAGTAGGGCACAGCATTGAAGGTGCATGGGATTGGGGCTTTTCCAGTCTATAAGAGGGTGAAAGGGCTTCTACACAAATGAGAGTCAATCTACCCTCCCCCACCTACAGAACCAGAGCCTGAGATAGCATATGCCAAGAGGAGCGAGCAAGGGGCACCACTGGGTCCTTGGGAGCTGACTGGGACTGCAGGGGACCCAACCCTGAGAGCAGCGAGGTGGGAAACCCTAGCACACAAGAGAGTGCAGATCTTGGGTGTCCAGAGCCAGTGTGCCCACCAGAAAAAGGGAGTGGGAGAGGAGTAATTCTAGAGTGAGCAAGGGGCACTTCAAGGTCCTTGGGAGCTGACTAGGACAGCCGGAGAACCACACCTGGAAGCAGCTAGACCAGAAACCAAGGAGGGCAAGAGAGAGCAGACCTTGAGTGCCCCTGGGAAGGTAGCACTGAGAAGAGCTGCAAAGGACTGTGGAGATGTCAGAGCTTGCCTCAGGCGAAATTCTTGCTCCTTAACTCCATACACAGAGAACCTGCCCAGCTGACTCAGATTTCTGACTAAAGAGGAAAGGGAAAACATCCAGGAAAATGGCTAATTGTGCACAGGAGCCTCAAAATCATTTTAAAAAAAAGCCAAAAGAAGGCTGTGACCCTAGAGAATTTTTATGGAGGAAAAACCCGGGCTACAAAGGAATTACTGGATGAAACTCAAATAAAGGCAAAACTAAAAAACAAAAAAACAAAATCAAAAAACAAACAAA
Source organism: Monodelphis domestica (assembly GCF_027887165.1). NCBI lineage: Eukaryota > Metazoa > Chordata > Mammalia > Didelphimorphia > Didelphidae > Monodelphis > Monodelphis domestica. The sequence goes on from NC_077232.1 coordinate 52,194,287, forward strand.
CAAAAAAAACGGAAATTATCCAGAAGTCCTGGAAGAATCTCAATTGGAGCTTATCAAAAAGATGAAAGCCTTCTGGGAAGAGAAGTGGGAAATGGTTCAAAAAATGAAGAATTAATAGCTGAATACCAAAAGGTTAAAGCAGAAAACCAAAAGATTATAACAGAAAACCAGGTTTTAAGGACCAGAACTGAGCAACTGGAAACCAATGATCTTGCAAACAGCAACAATTAATAAATCAAAGTCAAAAGACTGACAAAATAGACGAAAGCATAAAATATCTTGCTGACAAGGTGAGAGATAGGAAAATCGAGGAAAGTGAGACAATTTGAGAATCATTGGTCTACCTGAAAAGTCAGAAATAAACAGAAACATTGACACTATACTACAAGAGACACTCCAATAAAACTGCCCTGAAGTTCTTGAACAAGGGGACAAAATAGATATTAAAAGAGTTGATAGAATACCCTCTACACTAAACCGCCAAAAAACAACTCCCAGAAAAATAATTGCCAAATTCCAGAGCTTTCAAGCTAAGGAGAAAATCCTGCAAGAAGCCAAAAAGAAACAATTCAGATACAAAAGAGCACCAATCAGGATCACACAAGACCTGGTAGCTTCCACACTCAAGGACCACAAGGCCTGGAACACGATATTCAGAAAGGCAAGAGAACTGGGTCTTCAAAAAAGGATCACCTATTCATCAAAACTGACTATATACTTCCTGGGGAAAGTATGGGCATTCAACAAAATAGAAGATTTCCAAGTATTTGTAAGGAAAAGACCAGAACTAAGTGGAAAGTTTGATATCCAAACATAAAGAGCAAGAGAAATATGAAAAGGTAAATATGAAAGAGAGGGAAAAGGAGAAAAATGTTTTTTTTTTATTCAAACTCTCTTCTTTAAGGGCTATAATTATTATCAAATTATATATATTAATATATGGGGAAATGTTATTTGTAACTCTCAAAAAAGTTTTCATTATTATAGTAAATTGGAGAATCATTCAACGAAAAGATTGGGGCATTAAAGGCTATAAAATAATATGCATGAAAAGGGGTGAGGGGGAATCGATGATGGTAGTAAGAGATACTTGAAGAAATAAAATAAATACAATAATCTTTGTCACACAAAGATACACATGGTAAGGGGAGGGGAAGAATACTCTTATAAGAGGGAGAGGAAGAGAGTGCTAATAGGTAATACTCAAATATTACTCTCAGTGAAATCAATTATGAGAGGGAAGACCATTTATATCCATTGGGATCTTGAAGTCTATCTTATCCTAAAGGGTAAGGAAGAAGGGAAAACTAAGGGAGATAGGGGAGAAGGAATTTTAAAAATGGAGGGAAGGAGAGGAGGGAGGGTACTTCAAAGACCCTAAAAAAATAAGAAGGGAGCAAAAAGGGAGGGGCCAGAAAGGGAAGCATATCAAGGGAGAGGAATAGGGGGATTGACTAAAAGTAAACCACTGGGATAAAAGGATATAGCAAAACAAGAAAGGTCAGAACTAGGAGAAGATATCAAAATGCTAGGGAATTCAAAAGTGACAATCATAACTTTGAAGGTGAATGGGATGAACTCACCCATAAACTGTAATTGAATAGGAGAGTGAATTAGAATCCAGAATCCTACCATATGTTGTCTACAAGAAACATACCTGAGGCAGGTAGATACTCACAAAGTTAGAATTAAAGGTTGGAGCAAGACCTATTGGGCCTCAAATAACAGAAAGAAGGCAGGAGTTGCAATCATGATATCTGACAAAGCCAAAGTAAAAATAGATCTGATTAAAAGGGATAGGGAAGGTAAATACATTCTGATAAAAGGGAGTATAGAAAATGAGGAAATATCACTAATCAACATGTATGCACCAAATGGTAGAGCACCCAAATTTCTAATGGAGAAACTAGTAGAATTGAAGGAGGAAATAGATAGCAAAACTATATTAGTGGGAGACATGAACCTACCACTATCAAATTTAGATAAATCAAATAAAAAAATAAATAAGAAAGAGGTAAAAGAGGTGAATGAAATCTTAGAAAAATTAGAGTTAGCAGATATATGGAGAAAAATAAATAGGGACAAAAAGGAATACACCTTCTTTTCAGTAGCACGTGGCACATTCAAAAGATTGACCATATACTAGGTCATAAAAACATGGCATACAACTGCAGAAAAGCAGAAATAACAAATGCAACCTTTTCAGATCATAAAGCAATAAAAATAATGATCAGTAAGGGCACATGGATAGTCAAATCAAAAATTAATTGGAAATTAAATAATATGATTCTCCAAAATCGAATAGTCAGAGAAGAAATCATAGAAAGAATTAATAATTTCATTGAAGAAAATGACAATGATAAGACATCCTTTCAAACTCTATGGGATGAAACCAAAGCAGTATTCAGAGGAAAATTTATATCCTTGAGTTCATTTTTAACAAATTGGGGAGGGCAGAGGTCAATGAATTGGTCATACAAATCAAAAGAACTTGAAAGCAAACAAATTAAAACACCCCAAAAGAAAACCAAATTAGAAATCCTAAAAATTAAGGGAGAAATTAATAAAATCAACAGTTATAGAACTATTATAGAACTATATATATAAATCATACTAGAAGCTTGTATTTTGAAAAAACAACCAAAATAGACAAAATATTGGTCAATCTAATAAAAAAGAGGAAAGAAGAAAATCAAATTAACAGTATAAGTGATGGAAAGGGAGAACTCACCATTAATGAAGAGGAAATTAAGGCAATCATTAAAAACTATTTTGCCCAATTATATGGCAATATGCCAATCTAGGTGTTATGGATGAAGATTTACAAAAATATAAATTGCCTCGATTAACAGAAGAAGAAATAGAATTATTAAATAATCCCATATCAGAAAAAGAAATTGAACAGCCCATCAAAGAACTCCCCAAGAAAAAAATCCCCAGGGCTTGATGGATTCATAATTGAATTCTATCAAACATTCAAAGAACAGCTAATCCCAATACTATACAAACTATTTGACATAATAAGGAAAGAGGGAGTTCTAGTAAATTCATTTTATGACACAAATATGGTACTGATCCCAAAACCAGGCAGCCAAAAATGGAGAAAGAAAACTACAGACCAGTCTCCTTAATGAACATAGATGCAAAAATCTTTAACAGGATACTAGCAAAAAGACTCCAGCAAGTCATCACGAGGGTTATTCACTATGATCAGGTGAAATTTATACCAGGAATGCAAGGATGGTTCAATATCAGGAAAACCACCCACATAATTGACCATATCAACAAGCAAACCAACAAAAATCACATGATTATCTCAATAGACTCAGAAAAAGCCTTTTGACAAAATACAATACCCATTCCTATTGAAAACACTAGAATGTCTAGGAATATAAGGGTATTTCCCAAAAATAATAAACAGTATATATCTAAAACCATCAGCCAACATCATCTGCAATGGGGATGAACTAGAAGCATTTCCAATAAGATAAGGAGTGAAACAAGGATGCCCATTTGAACATAAAAAAGAAAACAATAAGTAAATTATGTGAACAAAGAATAGTATACATGTCAGATCTTTGGGAAGGGAAAGATTTTAAAACCAAGCAAGACTTAGAGTCACAAAGTGTAAAATAAATAATTTTTATTACATCAAATTAAAAAGTTTTTGTACAAAAAATCCCAACGTAACCAAAATCAGAAGGGAAGCAACAAATTGGGAAATAATCAAAAACCTCTGAAGGTTTACTTACTCAAATTTACAAAGAGCTAAATCAATTGTACAAAAAACCAAGGCATTCTCAAATTGATAAATGGGCAAGAGACATGAATAGGCAGTTTTCAGTTAAAGAAATCAAAACTATTAATAAGCACATGAAAAAGCATTCTAAATCTCTGACAATCAGAGAGATACAAATCAAAACAACTCTGGGGTATCACCTCACACTTAGCAGATTGGGTAACATAACAGTTATGGAAAGTAATGAATGCTGGAGGGGATGTGGTAAAGTTGGGACATTAATGCATTGCTGGTGGAGTTGTGAATTGATTCAATCATTCTGGAGGGCAATTTGGAACTATGCCCAAAGGGCGATAAAAGACTGTCTGCCTTTTGATCCAGCCATAGCACTGCTGGGTTTGTACCCCAAAGAGATAATGAGGAAAAAGACAAGTACAAAAATATTCATAGCTGCGCTCTTTGTGGTGGCCCAAAATTGGAAAACGAGGGGATGCCCATCAATTGGGGAATGACTGAACAAATTGTGGTATATGTCGGTGATGGAATAATATTGTGCTCAAAGGAATAATAAAGTGGAGGAATTCCATGGGGACTGGAACAACCTCCAGGAAGTGAAGCAGAGTGAGAGGAACAGAACCAGGAGAATGTTGTACACAGAGACTGATACACAGACTTTTCCATTAGTGTCAATGCAATGTCCCTGAACAATCTGCAGGGATCTATGAGAAAAAAAAAAACACTATCCACAAGCAGAGGACAAACTGTGGGAGTAAAAACATCTAGAAAGACAATTGCTTGACAACAGGGGCCAAGGGGAGATGATTGGGGATGGAGACTCTAAATGAACATCCTAATGCAAATACCAACAACATGGAAATCGGTTTGGATCAAGGACACATGTGATACCCAGTGGAATCGTGCATCGGCTATGGGAGGAGTGGCGGGAGGTGAAGGAGGAAAAGAAAATGATTTGTGTATCCAAGAAATAAAGTTTGAAATTGGCCAAATAAAAATAATATTTAAAAGAAAAAAAAAGATTTAGCATTCTCCTAAAAGGATAGCTCTTGGTGTCCATTACAAGGCTGGCTGTTCTTCCATCATATCTCTTAACACTCAGAGCCAAAGGAGAGGAATGAATATTCTCTCTGCTTTCCAATGTCCCCTCTAGATTCCTCCTCTGTAATGGGCACTGTAAGGTTAAAATTAATATCCAACACTCCTAGAATTATATTTTATAGAGTTTATTAATAATCACTTGAAGTAGAAGGAATAAAAGGAAATAGAAGTAAAAAAAACTAATTATGTAACAAAATTAAAATCATGTGAGCAAGATTCTCCTGCTTCTCCCCTCACCTCGACAGTGGGCTATCACCAAAAGAGAGCCAAAGGCTCTCTTTATATCCTCCCTACATCAGCATGTAATGTGAGAAGGAACATGGAATGCTGGGAAATGTAGTTTTATGGTACAGAAATTAATCACACAGTATTCTATAACCGCTCTCCTCCTTCCAACTCTTTAATGAGTTCAGTATCTGGCTCACTTATATTCTTTTCTATTCCAACATTTATGTGCTTCAAAATCTTAGCTTTCTAGTAGTTCTTAGAACTCCCTAACTGCAATTTCCATGCTCTCACATCACTTTAAGGAGGTACAGAAGTGGTTGAGAAGACCTCAACCTCACTCAATTAAGTACCATTCTCCTAGACTACAAATCCAATATACATCTGTGATATAAAGTGAATGGACCTCAGTGTATTCATCATTAAAATAATGTGAATGGATAATTTTTTAAAAGATCTCCTCAAAATGTGTATCTTAGAATTCTTCATGAGAACCACTTTCATATTTTACAATCTTTCTTCTGATAGATTTTGAACAGGTTTTTTTTTTTCTCATACTATTTCCCCAGGTAGAATTGTTATTGAGAACATCAATAAAACTCCAAAGCCTGAGCCAAGATTCCGATGTCTCCAGTGATCTGTAATAGATTTTATTTTCTGTGTTCTGCTAATTTTGCTTGCAAGAGCTTTTTCTTTCTGCATTTTATGCATAGCAATGACATTTAAGTTCTTGAGCCACTATGCATATTGAATATTATTCTGTCAAGAGCTGTCATTGGTTACTTTTATTACATATTGCCCAGATAAGGAGATCTTACTACTTTTCAACTACAAATTCCCAAAAGTCTCAGTGCCAAAACATATGGAATATCTTGGCAATATAAGCAGCAGAATTCTCATGAGACATCTGATTCTATTTGTTAAGTTAATCTCCAAGAAGGGCTAATGTGAAATATTCTTTAATTGAATGGGAGAGCAAGAACAATGGAGAATGGACCTCTGATTTCATTAATGTAGGAAACTCACCTGAGGAAATCTTTCAACCAATGTCCTCACATCCTCTACAGATTAATATCTTGAAAACTCTCTGGGGCATTGAGGGGTTAAATGACTTGTCAGGATAACATTAGCAGTATTTTTCAGAGGATGACCTAAAATCTAGGTCTTCCTGGCTTTAAAGGAAAATCTTATACTCTGGTTGGTGCTGTTTTTTTTAGGGATTACTAAGATTAATAATTAATTTTTATATTGTGCTTTAACTTTTGAAAAATTCAAATAGAAATGGGAACCACTAAATTGTGCATAATGACCCCTGCAAATTTATATACATATATATAAAACATTAACTAAGTTCATTTGCAATAACTATGTATGTATATTAACATTAAGTAAGTTCAATTGCATTTTCATTAATTTTGCAAATATCTCCCTATTTTTTAAAATCTGGTTTGAGTAACAGTTGGATGGGGCCAGGTTTTTTTCATCTTGGCTTTAAATATATAACATTTGTTCAAGTGAGCCCTTTTTAGATAGAAGCAATTATCATATTGTGAAGGAATAAACTGCTACAGGGAGAGAGTAGGTGACTTGTCCACTGTCACATACCTAGTAAGTATCTAAGATACTTTTTAAACTTAGGTTTTGTTGAATCCACGTTCAACATTTTATCCGATATACTACAGTGCATTTCATGCTTCAGCCATGGTACAAATTATTTTCTTTGTCTTAAATGAAGCTGAGGGTCTAAAAGAAGTTTATGATGTCCTGTGTAGTCAGCTAACAGATTATTATATGTTAAATAATTGTTTGTGATTGTTTGCTTAAAGAAAGAATGGAAGTCTCCCATCTTATGTATCTCTAAATCTCTAAAATTGAGTGCAAGCACATTATACAGTAGACTTTGTAATACAATCATTGTTCAATCAAAGCTGATGATAATGGACATAATGCCTCTTTACTCTTAGTTATGTAGAGTACATTTATAATACCAAGGGTTTTCTTTTCTTTTTTTTTTTAACTTTTCCCTTCTGTCTTAAGATTGATACCAAGTACTAGTTCCAAGGCAGACAAATGGTCAGGACTAGGCAATTAGTTAAGTGACTTACCCAGGTCATATAGTTGAGGCTATATTTAAATCCAGGACTATCAGATTCCAAGCTTTGCTCTCTTTCCACTGAGCCATCTAGCTGCACTCTAAGGATTATCTGTCTTTAAGAGGACTCAATCTTTGTTGTCCAAAAGAAGTTATTGGCAAAAATGTCCCTAAATAAGGAAGACTTTAACAGGTTAGCCCCCATTTGGTGATGAAAAACAGCTTCAGGGTAAGCCTATCCTAAACTTCATTGTAGCAGAATTCTAAAGAAACTGAAAAGTGAATCAATAGTAAGAGGGGCTGAAAGTGAGCAAAAAACACTAACACAGAAACACAAACCATGTGCTAATTTGGAATTCTAACATTAACAAGAGACCTAAAGACCATATAACTATATTATATTTCCACCTTAAGGTATAGAGAGTGAAATAAAAAAAAATAACTGAGGAAATAAGTTCTCACTTCAAAGCATATCAATTTATTAAGCAATTTATGTCAACTATATAATACATCTGAACTAGACCTTCTTACCTTGGCATTGGACCCTGAATACAAAATGAGAGATTTTGAAGCCTTAAATGGAAACAACAGGATATAAACCAGGGTATAAGACTAGATAATCTGATGTTTAGTTGGAAGAGAGACTAGAGGCTTTCTAAATTAAGAGGAAGATGAAATATTTTGGAGGAGTTGGGAGGGAGGAGAATGAGCAAGATGTAGATTCCAAGATGTGAACCAGGATGTCATTTAATGCTCCTGATAAGCAAGCAGGTGGACATTATTGGAAAATGAAACTTACATCTAAAAATGAACTTGATTGTACAAGATATTCAGTTTAACATAATTCTCACAATTTTTTTCAAGAAAAGCAATGTATCACATTATCAAATATCCTAGGGCTGGGTAAAACAGGGTGATAACATTCAGAGGAAGAACTGTGGGAGTAGAAACACAGAAGAAAAACAACTGCTTGACCACATGGGTTGATGGGGGCATGATTGGGGATGTAGACTCTAAAAGATCACCCTAGTGCAATTACCAATAATATGGAACTAGGTCTTGATCAATGTCACATGTAAAACCCAGTGGAATTATGCATGGGGGGTGGAGACAGGAAAAGAACATGAATCATGTAACCATGGAAAAATATTCTAAATTAATTAAATTAAAAAATTTCTATTAAAAAAAAACAGGGGTGATAAGGGACATGATAATGGTGTGTTTTTATAGACCCCAGGCTTCCAGATTCCATTTTACAAATGATACAAGATTGGTGCCCAAAAAATTCTACCACCTAAAAACGACATTTTAAAATTAATTAATTGATTTTTAATTGATTAATTAATTTTGAATATTTTTCCATGGTTACATGATTTATTTCTTTCCTTCCCTTCTCCTGGAGTTAAGTTTTACATGTATCCTAGGTTTAGGTAAAATAGGGGTGATAAGGGAAATGATAATGGTGTGTTTTTTTTTTAGGTCCCAGGCTGACAGATTCCATTTTACAAATGATTAAAGATTTCTGCCAGAAACTTCCACCAGCTGAAAAAGATATTTTAAAGAACAATTTAAGTCAAGGTTTAAGATGGAAAAAAAAAGATCACTTCCCAGGTTTCCCAGAATTCAGTAATGTCTTTAACAGCTCTTTTCTTTCTTATTCCACTTACCTAATCAATTGTAGAATCCTGTGGATTCTAACCCTAACATCTCATTAGTGCCTCATTTTCTTTCCACTTGAAGCTTTCCCCTTCCTACTCCTATTTTAGATACTTTCTGTCTTGGACTACTGTATGACAAAATTGTTTTATGAAATCCTAAGTTTACCCTTGTCCCTTGGGAACTTGTCTTCAAGGAACCCCTCCCTCCAGACTGACCTTTGTCCCAGACTGAACAGTAAGCCATTCAGCATCCCTAGAGAGGACTGGCAAATGTAGGCAAGTCTTAAGTACCTTTTGGGTCTTAGTTTCTCTTATTGCTTTCTGGCTGCTTCCAGGTACTCTAACATTGGGCTACATCCCCTTTCCCAAGACTCTGGGGAATCATTCAGTAGTCCTTCATTTCACATACACCCTAAAGTATACATATAACCTCAAGTTCTTTAGTTGAATGGAAATTCTCATTATTGGTATTTTTTCCCCTAAAGACAGTGTTCCCAGAGTCCCAGAGCTTTGCTCTGTGCAGGGTATGTATGACTGTATGGTGGCCATAAGAACATTATCTTCTATTTCCTGATTAAATATGTGTTCTATTAACTACTTGGTAGTTCTGTGTTTTTCTAGGTTGACATATATTAGCCCTCTATGAGTTTTCTCTGCCTGCAGTTTCTACTTTCTCAGAGCTCTCCTCCTACATAGCACTACCAGATTTATTCTTCATTAAACACCTCTCCTCAGGTCTTTTTGTTATGGTTCAGTCGCCCCTTGCAGTCTTTAGTAATTTACAATGGTCTGCCCAAAGAAGCCCCAGAATTTTAGCCTGATTCTCAGAAGTTATTATGATTTGTCTCAGAAATACCTTTCCAGACTTTTCTTCAGCAATCCACATACAAATACACTCTACATGTCAATCAACACTAATTAATGCTTTTTCTATGCTCTTCCTACCTATATGAATCTTTCTTTCAAAATCAATTCCCAATCTCGGGTTTCCCAGCCTAACTCTCAGTAACTGTTCAAGGCCACTGCAAATATAACTTCCTTCATTAAGCCTTGCCTGATGCATGAGGTATTCCTCTAAATTTTCACTGAACCTCATTCAAAGGATTGTACAGACAGAGCTGGGGGCAGAGTTGGAGTTCACTCACTAGATTGCCTGTAAAAAATGGTAGGCAACACTTTTTCTGAAAAAAAAAATTCTGGTTCCCAGATCTTGGCTGCTTATATATCTCTCATAATTCTAGGAATAATCCTGAGGCTCAAGGGTTAATTCAGGACTCTGGGGTTAATTTATCAATCATCAAGTCAAAATCCCACCTCTTTGCTCCCTCTCAGTATCATTTGAGAATATTTTTATTGTTAGAGTTGTTGAGTCATTTCAGTTGCAACTCACTCTGGTTTTCTGAGCAAAGACACTGGAACAAGTTGTCATTTACTTTACTAGCTCTCTCTAAAAACTGAGGAACTTAGAGAAACAATGTTAAATGACTAGTCCAGGATCATACACCTGACAACTCTGAAAAATACAGAACCACCAAAGTAGTTAGAAAGACCAAGTCTTTAATCAAGACAAGGAAGCCAGTGTTCTAATGGCGACCACATAGTCATGCACACACACACACACACACACACACACACACAAAAACAAAAAACAAAACAAAAAAAAAAACACAATAACACACACACAGACAAGTCCTGGGAATATGGGAAAACTGTCGAGGGAAATGCCCATGGAAGTGGATTTTCTAATGGACAGAAGAACCTGGAATCCTACATATACACTCTGGAGAATGAAGGAAAGGATGTACATACTGACTCATTACATGGAGGTGCTCAATGGATGCTTAATGGGTCATTGTTCAGTCTAAGATCACTGTCTGTCTGTCTGCTCTCTGAAGGTAAGTTCCCAAGAAAAGAGGTAAATTTGGAGGTTCCCTTAAACAAGGTCATCACACCTAATAAGTGTCTGGAGTCAAGTTTGAACTCAGGAGAATGAGTCCTCCTGACCTGGACTGAGAACTCGATCCACTGAGTCACCAACATGCCCATGAGAACCATTTGAGGAGCTTTTAAAAATGGGTATTTATTAAGATGGAATATGAAAATAGTTGGTATAGAACATTCCTTGCCTTAAAGTCTGAAGTACATACAACCTTTGAAAACACATATGACAAAGAATAAATCACTGATCCTGGTTCAACTCATGGGGTTCTCAACAATGTCATGCTAAAGTCTCCTTTCTGAGAATTGCTGTGAGTACAGTTTGTTTTTAGATTTTGTAGCTGTAGAAACTGCTACCAGCTGTTGAGGGATGATTTCTGACAAGTAATTTTAGGAAATCCCCAAATTTACCTTTGTTCCATAGGAATTTGCCTTCAAGAAACTTCCAAACTGACTGAGCAATAAGCCATCAAGTACCTGTGTTAACCTCCCTGAATAGGAGTGAGAGATACTGAAATCTTTTTAAAATGTTTTAAATTTTATTTAATTGATTAATTTAGAGTATTTTTCCAGGACTACAAAAATCATGTTCTTTTCCTCCCCTCCCCCAACCCCCTCCCATAGCCAATGCACAATTCCACTGGGTTTTACACATGTCTTTGGTCAATACCTATTTCCATATTATTGATATTTGTACTAGAATGATTGTTTACAGTCTACATCCCCAATCATATCCCCATTGACCCATGTGATCAAGCACTTGTTTTTCTTTAATACTGAAGTCTTAAATACCCTTTTTGCTTTCTTGGTTTCCCTTTATTGTATTTGAGTCTCTCCCAAATACTCTAGCCTCAGGCTACACCCTGTTTCCAAGCTCCTATGTAACTGGTCAGTTTTCCTTATTTCCCTATACTTCCCAAAGTATATATAAAAACCCCAAGTTGTTTTGTTCATTGGAAATGCCCATGAGAGAAATTTTCATGATGGACATTTCTATTTTGGATACATTTTGCCAGAGACATTGCTCCCAGAGTCTCAGAACCTAGCTCCAAGTAGTGGTATTGATTTGTGTTCCCATGACTGTGTAGTGGACATAAGGACTCTTTTGTCTACATTGTCCAGATTAAAGCTTTGTTCTTTTTAACTAACTTACCTGTTTTGTGATTTTCTGGGTTGACATTTTTTATACCATCAATACAAACGTTAACAGGCTAGAAAATGATAAAAGTTGGAGGGGGTATGTTAAAACTGGGGGAAAAAAACACTGTTGGTAGAGCTGTGAACTGTTACAACTTCTGAAGAGCAAGTTAGAATAATGCTCAAAAAGGCCATAAAACGGTGCATAAACTTTGACCAAGCAATACCACTTTCTGAGTTTGTATTCCAAAGAAATCAAAACGAAAACAAAGGATATAGGTACACAAACATATTTCAGAAGCTGTGTGTGTGTGTGTGTGTGTGTGTGTGTGTGTGTGTGATGGCTAAAAACTGGATATTGAAAGGTTGTCCAATGATTTGGAATGAATAAATGAATTGTGATATATAATTTTAATGGAACACTATTGCGTCTTAAGAAATGAGAAAAAGATAATCACAGAAAACTTAGAAAGTCTTACATGAAGTGACACAAAATAAAGTGAGAAGAACCAGGAACATGGTGTACAAAAATAACAGCAATAATATACAAGGATCAAATGTGAATGACTTAACTATTATGAGCAGTGCAAGGGTCTGAGACAACTTGAAGTGACTCCTGCTGAAAAAGGCTATCCACCACCACAAAAGGAAATCATGACATTGGAATGCTGATTGAAGCATACCATTCTTTCCTTTATTTCCTCCATGAATTTTTCTTTCAAGTAATTGATGTCTTCTTTTATAACATGATGAACACAGACATATGTATTGTCTGATAACACATGTACAACCTATATCATATTTCCTGCCCTTTTGGAGCGATACAGTGGGAAAGAGCTAGAGATTATGGATTTCAAAATGTGAAAAGATGATTATTAAAAATTGTACTGAAAAAATAGAATTTCCAATATCCTCTGAATTCTCTAAAGTTTCAAGATCCTTCTCTGTTTAAAAGAAGGAGGTTAAGAAATAAAGACTTTTCTTCCCTAAGTGGTTCTTTCTCAGCTTTGTACTGGAAAGGTACAAGCCCCAATTTCTCTTTTTAGCCAATGATACCTTTATTAGGAACCAAAAGGTCTAAGGAAAATTCCTTAGCCAAATGAAACAAATCTATTGTTTGGCGTCATCTAACTTCAAAAAATGATTTTCAAAGACTTTCTTATATGGGGGTACAGTCTTTCCCTAGACACCACAACACCTCAGATTATGTACCAGTCAGAAGAGTATATAAAAGACTCCTTTTTCCTTGTACTCTTGAAGGCTAAGAAGGTGACTTTGAGGCCCTCTAGTCTCTCCCTTCATTCTTGATGAGCATAGATAAGCACATCCCAGCTCGCTCTGGACAAACATCTACTTTATATCCTAGATATCTGATTATCCTCTAAAGTGGACAGTTTACCCCCTTTTGACTTTGAGGTATTGGACAAAACCGCATGACCCATCTCAGGTTCCAGAGACCCAGTAACACACCACCACCACCACCATCATCATCATCATCATCATCATCATCATCATCATCATCATCATCATCATCATCATCCTTTCTCTAGTCACATAGACCCTGTTGTCCAAAGGAAATAAAAAGACCAGAATGCATCTCCTCTGGGAGTCTGTGTTCCACCTGCACTGTCTCCCTGGCCATTTCAACAAGAATTCCAAATTAATAAATTTATCTTTTTTATTTTTAAGCTAAACTTTGGAATCTTGCCTCTTTGCAAAGGGTAACCTGTCAGAACCCTTGGGCTTTAACCATAAAGCTCCCCCACAATATTTTCACTATCAAGCTAAGGATTCTTGATTGAGCAATTGATTTAGAAGTTTGATTAAGATATCATAAAAAGGGGTGATGTAGATTTTTAATTTAAATTCAAACATTTAAATAAACAACATTGTTATTTCCTAGTTGAAAAAAAAATGAAGCTCAGAGCAGCAAAAGAATAGCACCAAAGTTGCAGAGCTGGAAGAGCCAATTGCAGCTTTGCCTCCAAATCCATACTTTAACCCCTGAAATCTCTGCCACTTCATCATATCTGTTTGGCCAGAGTCCCATCTTTCCTCTTGGACTAAGTTCCTTATGGGAAAAAGAACATATCCTATTCATCTATATATTCTTCACACTGCCCAGCAAGGGGTTTTACACAGGGTAATCACTCAAGAAATATTTTTTTTAATAAAAAAAAGTCAGTCTGTCATTTAAGCAGGAAATTCAGCAGGAAATGGACATTAACAGAAGCCAGTTAGGCCTTTTTCGCTCTAGGAAATACTATGTCTCCTAGTACAACAATAATCTTTTAAGAGTTAGAGCATCTCTGGTCTCTCAAAAGAGCTTTTCCCCAAAGCCTGAATTATACCAGGCTTATCTCTCACTTCCCCAGGCAGTTCTATCCTTCCCTTTGCTCCCAGCCTGGTATATGGCTGCTCCCTCATGTCCTAGGGGCACCTGCTGAGTCATTTGTTTCTCAAGCCTCTGGAAATAACTTGGGATTTTGCAAAGTGAAAACAAGCCCTGCTTAAGGTGATTCCACAAAGCCTCATCTAGGCTGCAGAAGACCTCATTTCTAGATGCTTTCCTGCCTATTTCCCTGTAAGCCAGTGAGCTTTAGGAGGGCATCTCCTAGGGCCTCAAAGCATTAGCTGTCCTCAGTCTTTCTTTGATATGGAAATTCTCAGCCCTGCTCTTGCCATTTTTTTCCTTAGGCAAACAATCCATTCTATTTCACTTTAATCTGAGTATCCTTAAATTCAATGTACAAAAAATATCCAAAGAACAAAACACGCACACACCAATAAAATAGATAGATGAGAAAAAACAAGAAGTTCCTCTTTTGGTTGGATTGAGACAGTGATGGAAGGTCAGAATCCCCCCTACCCAAATCTAGTCACATGATTCTGAGCTTTGAAGTAGGAAAACAAGTGTCAGAAGTCATACAATATAACCTTAAATGAGTGCATAGAACAATAATGAATTGAGAAGAACTTTTAGAAGTTCATGAATCGAAACATGTTTTCCTGTTTCCATTTCCCATTTAAACTGAAAAAAAACAATTAAATAAATCAGTACTACTCTTGAAGCTATTTTAGTGTCAGTTCAATTAAACAAACATTGATTAAGGGCCTATTCTGTGAAAGATATTATACAAGGCTTCAGGAAAGCAGATATAGTAACAATAAAGAGGATGCCTTTGAAAGCTTACCAGTTCCTGGAGTAGGGGTAGATGGACAGAGAGATGATGCATACAAGTAACAATAAGGTGGATGAGTGGGAAGGAAATATGCTCTGAGAAAAAAAAATGATAATGGAGAGATTATGAGGGAGGCCTGAAAGTGGCCAAATCCTAGCAGGAAGGCCTAATGAGCTGGTCAGCCTTGAGAAACTTGTCAGAACCATAAATATGCCAAACCGCCAGCTGCAGTAGGTACCAGATAAAGGCCAGGAGGACCCCAATAAATATGTCAAACAACAGGCCAGGAAGACCCCAATAATATAGAATTGTCAAAGTTCCAAGAATAGTAGGAAGCTGATAAGAGCCATACATGCAGGCAAAATTCCAAGGATGATATATAGTAGATAAGGTGCCTACAGAAAAGTATAAAAAGCCCAGCCTGTCAGAAGCAACTCGGAACTCTGATGATAGAGGTTTCCACTGATGCACATATCAGTTCAATAAATGGCTTTTCTCTGCCTGTTTGCATTGTTCGTGGACTTCCATGGTGGTGGGTGAAATCCTGGACCTTAACAATTAATTGTACCTTGGAGAGAAAGTTGGAAGGACCATTGAGGACCAACTTTCACATTTTAAAGATGAAGTTATCTCCAGGTCATGAAAATAGCAAGACATTTCTCCAGACCTCATTAATATTCAAAATCTCTAAAAAGAGGAATTATGTAGAATATTTAAATAGCTGTTGACAATCTTGTTTAAAAAATCCCCTATTTATCTTTGTCCCATGGAAATTTGCCTTCAAGAAACTCCCATTTGGATCCTTGTCTCAGATTGAAGCCATCAAGGACCATGAATCAGAGAGGTACTCAAGTTTTAAGTTCCCTTTTGACTTTTTAGTTTCTTGTTTTGTGATCCTAAATATCCTAGTCTCAGGTTACAACTTCTTTCCCAAGTTCCAAAGTAAACAGCTGATTATTTCTCTTTGGTTACATTGCTCAGGTATAAATAGAACCCCAAGTTCTTTAGTTCCACCGAAATTCCCATTCATAGTATATTTTCCTAGAGACACTCTTCTTAGAATCCCAGAGCTTGGCTCTGTGTGACTTGTGTGAAACATTGTGGTCGCCATAAAAGCAGTTTCCCTTGTCCTGATGAAAAGCCCTGTTCTTTGTAACTGCTTTGGTGGTTCTGTGTTTTTCTGGGTTAATATTGTCTACACAGACCATGATGCAAATTTATGAATTAATAGTAGAGAACATAAGGCACTCACTTAGCATCCTCCTGGGATACATCATACTCTATCAGGGTGCATAACCTGGACTACTTGTGCTCTGGGGTCTACTCGCTAAAATCCTGCTTCTATTTCTGACCCATCACCCTTTGCCCTTGCCCTCTCCCACAATTCAGTCGAAACTAGAAGCACAAATCATCCATGACCAGTGTCTTGTAAGAAGAGGTAAAGTTAGAGGATGAAAACCTCATCTCCCTATAATAGTGCTCAGAGAGAGAGAGAGAGAGAGAGAGAGAGAGAGAGAGAGAGAGAGAGAGAGAGAGAAAATGGAGGGAGTATACTTATGTGAAGGAATCTAAAAGGTATCTTGCATCTAGCTGGGAGCTGTCCTTTTCCATCAGACTTCACTTGGAACAGGGACTGAGGACACTGACAAATACATTATTTTTCCAATATGGGAGAGACAATGAAACAACTTTGATGTCCAGAAGCCAAGAGAAAACATTATGAAAGACAAGTAATCAGAAAGCAAGGTATAAAGGAATATAAGAAAAAGGAAAAAAAAATGAAAGGAATCATTGGTCTATGGCAAGAGAAAATGTAGTGAAAAGGCTAGATCAGAGAAATTAATAGGAAAAGTATAAAAACTAGACATGGAAAAGTCTACGTTCTTCTCTAAGAAAATATCTCAAAGGAAAAGAAATTTAATCTCTCTCTGTTGAGGTTCAAGACCTTGTGGATTCCCAAGACAGAATGAAATCACAGCAAGATGTTCCTGAAAGTGTCCAATAGAGGATTAAGAATCTTGACAGGACTTAATTGGGAACAACTAGCATGATTTATGGCACCCACAACATAAAAAATTGTATCCATATTAATAAATTTCTCCAAAGAATTTAAAGAACAATTGATTAGAAATAACAATGTATTTTTCTATTTATCTAATTATATATATAATGAATTATAACTTTTAAGAAAAGCAAAAAAGAAATAATATTATTATAATCTATGATCATTATATAAGCAAAATAATCTGGATGACATGATACAGAAACAGTTTAATGATCACAGGTCTCCCAGAAGAACATATCAAATTTAACATTATGCACACCATTGTTGTTGGGTTTTGCCATTCATTTTCTAAAAGGACCATTAGGGATAATTTAATTTAAGGAAATGTTGGATAAACTCTTTAGCCTCATACTCTTCTAGAGTCATGGAAGATAAGCAGCAAGGTACAACTTGGGACAATTGGTTATGCCCCAGGATACAGGGGGTCTTTGACATCTGACCAAGCTACAAGTACTCACCTGCCTACTTCAGCTGCCTTCATGGATATTGAAATAAATTCTTTTTATCTATCAATACTGCTGGGACAAGTCTTCTCATGCTTGGGGTAGACATTTCCCTAATTTGCCAATGTGTTAGAGGCCTGTTAGGTACCTTTAACCTGGTTTAGCCCTTGACAATTTCTTCTCTCTAATTTCCTATTTTTCTATTCTTTGCTAAAAGAAAAGGCAGTTTTTTTTCTAAATCTTTAACTAAAATAAATAACCTAAACAGTAAAATATAGATGAGAAAACTGAGGTCAAAAGAGTTTAAGTGATTCAAGATCAGACAGCTAAGAATTGGAAAGAATAATATAGCCTCTATTTTTGTTCCAAACTTCATACTTCATACACTAAAAAACACACTGCAACAAAGTCATTGCCTTAATGCATCAAAGTTGTTTTTTGTGTGTGTTAAGATCCTTAAAACTTAATTTAGGATGCAAGCTTAAAGAGGGATAGTATTCTTTTTTGGAATTATCTTCTTCAAAGTCCTTGGAAAAGTATTACATATATATATGCATATATATAAAATTAATATGCTTTTGTGATTTCTCTTCTTTACAGTGGGATATAAAGAACAGAATTTTTCTAACAAAAACTGAATGAGCTAAATATATCCCTTTACAATAAAAAAATGAAAATAACATCCCTTTCTGTAAATGGGATACCTTAATAAAATGAAATTGGTTCCATTTAAAAATATATATTGACCTAGAGAGAAATATGCTTTAAAAAGAACTTATTAGTATTTAATGTACAGAAAAAGATTTAGAAACTGCTTTGTTCACATAATCCCTGTGAGGAAATGCTGAAATAACCTCATTTTTCAGAAGGAAAATTCAAGCTTAGGGAGGTCAAGAGATCTGTCCATTGTCATATAGGTAGGCAGCATAAGAGTTACATATTGAACCTACTTCTTCTGATTCAAAGGTGAGAATGTTCTTCTCAGTCAACAATCAAATGAAAAAGATATAATTACTTTTTCAGCTTCAGAATAGATAATAACTTGAACTACGGTAGATTTGACATTTAACCCTGCTCAAGTCTGTGCTTTTTCACATCATTTTTTCCCATAGTGACACATGAATATAAGTTTCCAAAGGGCTGAATTAAAATCATATCTCCTTTCTCCATTTTCATTCAAAACATAGAATCCAAATGGTTAAAACCTTGATGGGACCATTGAGATATTGGTTATGATTGAGAAAAAAGAAAGGTAGGATACAGAGATCTCTTTGGAATTAAGGCATCCTGGCTCTCTCTGAGCCACAGAGATACTGGAAATGCAGTTTAAAAGACTTTAAAAAATGGGATGAAACAGTGTTTTGAAAAATCTGTCCCTCTGTTCTGATGGTGCACCACACTAGCCTGTGTCGCATTAAGACCTACACAGGCTTTATAATGCAACCCTTGGAGTGGGAGACTCAGATATAACCTTAGCTAGCCACTCTGATTATCCTTCTTATTCTTCAGTTTCCTAATGTCTTAAATAAGGAGGAAAATTCTAATACACCCCTCTTCAAAAGAGTATTAAGAGAAAAGTAATAAATTTTTATAAACAGTAAAACTATCAATGTATTATTTTTTTAAAAGAGTAACAGCAAAAATAGTGCCTTTAAATCTATACTCTGGAGTAGGCTTTGTGATTACTTCTGGGAGTCTCAATTTGCTTATTTACAAAATGGCAGCAATATTATTTTATAATCTAATTCACAGGCTCTTATAAAGAAAGGGATAGGATAAATAGTAATGAACTGAGCTCTAGGGCAGACAATCACTCCCACTTGCTTGATAAATGTTGTTGCTATTCATTTGTCTCACTGTTATTGACTCCTGTATGTTTTGAAAGAAAAAGACTACATGCTGGAACTACATCTCCCAGCATGCCCCGGGTTCCCTCCCCCCACTTCTTGGTATGGGATTGGTCTATGAATGGACCAATCCCATGCTAGGGAGGGACCGCTGCCCCCCCCCCCCAGCCCCTTTTGTGTTAGTCCATACCTTTGAATCTGACTTGGAGGTGGTTCAGTGGATAGGGGGATAGAGGAGTTTACCAAAGTGAAGATTATTTATATATTTATTAATAAAGACCCCTGTTTGTTTATTCTTCTGCTATTCTCCTTTTCCTCTTTTCACCCCATTTCAGTTTTTCTTGCAAAAGATTCTGGAGTTATTTGCCATATCCTTCTATAGCTCATTTCACAGAAGAGTATGTTGAGATAAACAGGGTCTAGTGACTTGCCCAGGATCACAGAGCTAATAAGTGTCTGGGTCCACATTTGGACTCAGAAATATGAGTCTTTCAGACTCCAGGCCTGGCTCTATCCACTGAGCGACTAATTTCCTCCCTAAATGATAGTAGGAGGTTAATAAATATGGATTAATTGATTGATGGTTATGACAATGGACACATTCTCTAAGTGAAAATGTAGAAAAAGAACAAAGAAGATCCAAATGTGAGCCCTAGAAAAAAATCTGTGATCATGGATCTGTGAGGAGAAGACCAAGGAATTGACAGATTTAGTAGGAGAAACAGGAAGGTATAATATTATGGAGGACTAGGACTAAGAAATATTAAGGAAGCTATGAGTTAACAGTGACAAATAACTTAAGGAAAAACAAAGAGTATAAGGATTTTTGGAAGGCCTTTTTTTAAAAAATAAGGAAAGGTAAAAATAACTGTTGGATTGAGTTTTTTTTAAACCTATTTTAGGTCATAGGATAAGAATCTCTATTTTTTAAACACTTCCCTTCTGTCTTGAAGTCAATTCTGTGTATTTGCTCCAAGGCAGAAGAGTGGTAAGGGCAAGGCAATGGGGGTCAAGTGACTTGCCCAGGGTCACACAGATGGGAAGTGTCTGAGGCCACATTTGAACCTAGGACCTCCTGTCTCTAGGCCTGGCTTTCAATCCATTGAACTACCCAGCTGCCCCGAAGAATCTCTATTTTGATCATTTATATTATTTGTGATTATACATGGGAAACTTGAGAATTAAATTTCCTTTATCACCGTTATCATCATCGTCACCCTAATCACCATAGCTAGGATTTCTATATTGTCTGACAATTTACAAATGCTTTAGAAAACAACTCCAGGAAGCAGGATCAGGAAACTGAGGCAAACAGAGGTTAAGAGATTTGCCCAGTTCCATACAGCTGATAAGTCTGTGTCTGAGGTCCAATTTTAACTTCTTTCTCTGACTGAATGTTCAGAATTCTTCTGCACTACATAGCTTCTATGGTCTTCCAGCAATAATTCTTTGAGCTCCAACTAAATTATCTTTTCCTATTTTCCTCTTTTACCAGATTGTTCTATATGCTCAAAGCACAATTGCATGGTGTTTATCATTTTCGATCCATTCACTCACTGAGCAAGGAAAGCAGGGGATCCTCCAGTTGATGATTGCAACAGAAGAGGGGATGGTGATAACTCCTTGTAATTCACCACAGAGCCAACCGTTCTCAGAATCAATGAGAACTCCCCACACCAAACAAAGAAGGATGTGATTCAAATGATAGGCAAATCAGTCACAATGTTTAATTTAAATTTATGATGGAACAGACTGATGATATTTCAGAGACTGATTAGGATGTGTAAGTATAAAGTAATGAAAGATTTTCCCCCCTCAAATAAATGTACCACCATGTAACTTGCAAATCCAACTAAGCCTCAAGGTATGTTATTCAAAATAGTCCTTTTGCTACTTATCATGATTATGCCACCATTGCCCATGATATAAATGGAATAGCTCTTTGCCTTCCTCTTCACTGTAATTTTAAAAATTACTATCCAAGTATTATATTTAATAATATGTATTAATATTTAACTTGAAGCAAAAGGAAAGTAAAAGGCTAGAGGAACTGAGAGACCTCACCAGCTTTCCATGTGGAAAAGAGAAGAGAGAGGGAGGAGTTACAGTAAACTTAAATACAAAGGAGATCACGCTATGTGGTGGAGAGAAGAGAGGAATTCTGGGAAATACTGAAAGACTTCTGCAGGATGAAGTCCAAGGGTTCAAAATTCCACTTATATATCACCTTTGCCTCAAAGAATCTCTCTTCCTTAAGGATTCAGCTCTAATATCATCATGTTAAAGCAGCTCAGTGGTATAGTAGGGATAATGCTTAGATGGGAGACAGGAAGACCTGAGTTCACATCCAGGCTTAAATACTTATTGGTTGTGGGACTCTGGACAAGACACTAAATCATGTTTGCTTCAATTTCCTTATCTGTAAAATGAGCTAAAGAAGCTAATGATGAACTAGCATCAGGGCCAAGAAAACCCCAAATGGAGTCACAAAGAGTTGGACAGTTTGAACAACAAAAGCCTTTGGAAAGATCATAGATTTAGACTTAGAAGGGAGTTCATAAAGTATAGGCTACACCAAGCCTATCATTTTATTGATGGAGAAACTGAGGACCAGAGGAATTCAGAAATTTGTCCAGCCTTTAGCATATAGTGGATGTGGAATATAATATATCAATTACACATAATATAGTCAATCCACAATAAATGCCTGATGTCAAGACCAGAGACACATACCTAATAAATACATGAGATCTATGGTGCCATAAGAAATGATAAAAAGATGATCATTAAAAAAAACTGAGAAGACTTATATGAAGCGATACAGTGAAATGAGTAGAACCAAGAGACTTTTATATAAAGTAACAGCAAAAATGTAGTGTGAAGATTAAAATTAACTCTCCCTTGATTATGAAGATTAAAATTGTAACCACTGCCTATTTTTAGATTTCAATCACCAAAAGTATGAACACCCTACTTAAAAGTTGACTATGGAGATCTGCCCATTTTTAGATCTAATCACCAAAAGTGTAAACATCTCACTTAATCATTAAGTGGGAGGTCTCTGTTCCACATATGCAATAGTGGGTGATGAATCAGAAACAACTGACTGATCCTGGGCAGTCCTAAGCAAGGCTTTAGACTATGATCTGTCCACATAAGAAGTGAAGAAAGACACAGGAAGTGATACAAGTGAAAGTGTCTTTAAAAGGGAGTGACAACTTCCTGAGTGTAGTTCTACTGAGACTTGGGAGTAGAGGCTGAAGGAGAATCTGCTGATTGGACCTGAGACCTTGTTCCTGAAGAAGCTATTCTAAAATCTCTTCCTTTGAACTAATGCATGATGAATGAAAATCTGACTCTTAACTGCTGGATTATCTGAAGAAACTAGCCTCAGGAGAGACCTACCTCTTGAGAGTTTTTTTTTTTCCCTGCCTGGGTTGAGCCAGGGGCCAGGAGTAAATTACTTAATACTTAGGCTAGATATCTTACCCTAACCTCTCTCTGATTTTCCTTACTTCATTCTTTCTACATTTTGTAATTAAATTGTAAATAAATTTCTTTGGAATAAATATAAATTCCTGGCAACCACACTCTTAAATAATCCAGTCCAATCTTTTTATAAAGAAAAAAAACCCTTTTTCCTCCTTACAGTAGGATGATCAAATATGAATGATAACTATTATCAGCAATGCAAGCATCTAAGACAATTCCAAGAGACTCATAATTTTAAAAGGCTATCTTATCTACCTCCATAGAAGGAACTGATGGTGTCTCAATTCATACTGAATCAAAAATTATTTCATTTCCTTCATAAATTTTTAAAACATGTAAAGACCTACATGAAGTTATGAATGAGAAAAACAGAACCAAGATGATAATATATATATATATATATACATATATAGCAACAGAAATATTATTTAAAGAATGACTCTCATTTCTCTACTGCCAGAGGAAAATATGAGAAAAAGAAAAAGAAAAGCAGGACATAGTCTATATTTACATATACCTTTCTGTGAAATGATGCCTTCTCTAGTGATGGGAGGGAAGAGAGGGATGTGGTTAACTGGGTATTTTAATGCAACAAACAAATTTTTTTCTTTTATAAGTGACATGTGTCTTTCTTCAAAAATAATAAACTAGGACACATGTATTGCCTGATAACAGAAGTATTTATATATTATTACTTACCTTCTTTGGATAGATAAAGGAGAGACATGGAGGGAAACAATGTGGGTTACAAAATGTCAGAAAATGATTAGTAAAAATTGTTTCAACATGTAATTGGTAAAAATACAATAATAAAAAAGTAAGCATGAGGTGTAATGAGATCTATTTATTTCCAAATCCAGTGCCATATCTAGCATGCTATTTAAGCTCTGTAAGTCTCAGCTTTCTGCTATGTAAAATAGGGACAGTAATACTTGGGTTTCATGATGAAATCATTTTGAAAAATTTAAAGAACTATATAATTTTTTTAAATTTTGTCACCATTTAAAATTATTAGTTAATCTCACTTTTAATGCAATCACATTATACTGTATTTCTATTGATTGACTTTATTACTCAATTCAGACAGAACAAACAATCCAGTTGTGAACTTTAGTGAAAAGAAAGGGGATAAAAAGGAATATTTTTCTACATATAATGAAAATGAAAACTAAGCCTATTTTTCATTCATCAGTTTGATCTAATTTGATATGCCACTTTATACTGGTTCTAAAACATAAACATTGTCACTCTAGAGCCTATTCTTTCTTGAAGGTTCAGTAGTCCATGTTCTAATATAAAAGGGAATGTTATTTATATTT
The DNA here is from genome assembly GCF_027887165.1 of Monodelphis domestica. NCBI lineage: Eukaryota > Metazoa > Chordata > Mammalia > Didelphimorphia > Didelphidae > Monodelphis > Monodelphis domestica. The sequence goes on from NC_077232.1 coordinate 52,218,540, forward strand.
ATTTTATAGATTAGTATTTAAAACATTTTAAGGCATTTATTGACTTATTCTAATAAATGAGTTATAATTAGGGGAGGTAGAAGACAATTATGAACTTATATATATATATATATATATAATTCTATAGTCAAATGGTTTTTCTACTTCCCTCTTTGGAACTGAATTGCATTCACCACATGAAAGCTACATCATATGAAATATTTGACACACTTTCAATTTTCCATTAAGAATGACTATAAAATGTAACTTTAAAAGTCATTTATTTTTTCCAGGAGCTTTTTTAAAATTTAACTTCAGCAAATTTTAGGTTTCAAAATAGAAAGACTAGATAATTGAAATGGAAACTTGACCTTGAAGTCTGATTTACTTTCATTTTTTTCAGTTGGAGGAATGGTTATGTTATTTGCTTAGAATAAAAGAGAATCTTTTCTTACAAACATATTCGAGGTATTTTTATGATCTCTCATTTATCTTGGACCTATTGTAAATGTTTGAATATATTATTTGGGTTTTGTGACAGCATCTCATTTTCTGAAATTTTTCATATTCAATGTTTATTTTGATTTCCTATATATCTCCTGTGGATGAATGCCTTTGAATGAAAGATGAATATAAGATAACAAAAATAATAATCTAGGATTAATATAAAATATTTTCCATTTGAAATAAAAACTTATGTATCAATGGATATATAACATTATTGAATTATTTCCTACAGTTGATCAATAATAAAGATTTATTAAGTACCTATTATGGGTCAAGTACTATGCTTAGTAATTAATATTCAAAGAAAATTAAAATAATTGGTTACTGCATCAAGAAATCAATATTTTTAAGAGAACCACAAGTCACCCATGCCATTTTGCCTCCTCTGGTTTTTGTCCACATCTTACACAAGGTAGTGGTCCTAACATGTTTGTTGGAGGCCTCCCTCTGTTTCTAATTGATCCTCTGCTTTAGCATTTAGTCTGCCTATCTGGTATCCTTCACTCTTATTATAATCAAGATGTCTTTACATTTATCTATCTACTTATCTATATATCTATCTATCCATCCATCTATCTCTCTATACATCTCTATGTATATATTTAGAGACAGCATGTTATTTTTCATTTCTAATGACACAATTCTATTACAAAATAAAGATAGACATAGGGTATAGAAAGAGACTCAAAGGGGGTAGATGGATAGATAGATAGATAGATAGATAGATAGATAGATAGATAGATAGATAGATAGATAGATAGATGGATGGATGGATGGATGGATGGATGGATGGATGGATGGATGGATGGATGGATGGATGGATAGATAGATAGATAGATAGATAGATAGATAGATAGATAGATAGATAGATAGATAGATAGATAGATAGATAGATGGATGAACGGAAGGACGGACAGACAGGTAGGTAGGTAGGTAGGTAGGTAGGTAGGTAGGTAGGTAGGTAGGTAGGTAGGTAGGTAGGAAGGATATTTTAAAGAAGGGAGAATTCAAAGTCAAAAAACTCTAAAATTTTTTTTCTTGTTTATGGCATCCCTTATACCATTGACTGTAATCTAGAAAAGGATCCAGTGGGTTTTACAGATTGATAGTCAGAGTATATTTGCCAATATCTCTTGAAAGGAGTAGGAGAAAATAAATTAATGAATAATCATGAAACAGCTCATATGTACGCAGCCTAAAGGAGAGAGTATACTTTCCTCTTACCGATTCCAGGGAATTTCCCCCCATTTTATAAATTAGGAGATTGAGGCTCTCAGTGGTTAGGTGGCATCTCTCTGATTACAAGAGGAAGAGATGACCTCATTCTAAGCCTAGGCAATATTGACTCTTAGACAAAGTGACATCATCATTTCTAGATTTTTCAATAAGGTCTTTAAAGGAAGTTTTCTGGATGAGAGTCAATTATGAGCTCAGGAGAATTGAGAAAGCTTTATATTCATCGAGCAAACCAGCATGTGTCATGAAGTCTGATTTCAACTTTAAACAACCTAGGGGGAGAAGTCAATTTAGTTTCTGAAGAGAATTCTCTTAAGCTAATCCTATAACTACCTAGGTAGGTGCCTACTGGGTAAGCAGGCTCTGAGAGCAAAAGCTAATTTGTTTGACAAGCTTCTGCTATGGATAGTTCATGATTTTTTATTAAATTTCCAGTGGCATACAGTGCCTTATATTAAAATGGCTCAGCAAACAGCAGGACTTGGACCATCCATGCATCACTTGAAAGGCAGTATTACTATATTTCTTAATCTCTTTTGAGCCAAAAAATAGAAGCAAAGAGATATAAAAATTCTAATGCCACAATTTATTTATGTTTATCCATGTTTACATATCAGTGCTAAAAATCTTTTATTCTGAATTATTTGTTAGAATTCATATGACCTACTAAGAGCTGAGCAGAGTAGGATATAGTGAATAACAAGCACCTACTCTTTGATATGTAACATAATTTACATTGGAGGGCATAATCAAAAGAACCATATCATCATAGATTTAGAACTTGCTAGGACTTTAGTCAATTCATTTGTTTTTAAAGATGGAATAATGGAATTAATCTCATTCATTAAGGATTTTCCTACAATGATATACACTGCAATTCAATTCTTCCATGTCTGCCTCTACTTGAGTAAGTTTGTCACTGAAATAAGTCATCGTTTTGGAGGCTTCCTTTTCTCTCTCACATTTCTGAAGTACCATTGGATCACTCTGGCTGTCCTCTTATCAACCTTAATTTAATTCTATTATCAGCTCATCTTGTCTTTCTATCATAGAATTTCTTGGAGCAATATTAAAAATATAGATGTGAGCCTTCATCATAGTTAGTAAAAAAGTTTATTATTTCCATGGAAATAATCTTGCTTTCTTTCATCCTCCTAAACTCTGGGACCAATCCGTTATCCATCTATAATGTGTATATAAAATATATAATGCATTCTGTTGCATTAGCTTCATAGAATATCAATTTAAATGTATTTCATAATGTGAAAAATAAACTATCATTCATCCATATGGTCTTTCCTATGTATAGACAAGTCATGATGTCATTAAAGATCTCTCACAGAAAGACCTGCAATGTTCTTACTGATACAGTCAGTGCTATGTCATTGCTTCTTCCTCAATTCCTAGAGTCTTTGAAGGTTATTCAACTTATTCCTTCTTTTAAGGAATGATGAATAATTTTTGTGAAGGAATTGTAGTCATCTTCCTGTATTGAGGGAAGATTTTCATTCTACCAAATCATTTTTAAACTCAAAAGATCATAAGCACAAACTTTTAAAAATTATACATCTTTCAGTAAAGTATGATATGATGAAAATAGAATTCATTATTGGATATTAATTATGGCAATCTGTTCACTACTAATTCTCTCTTTAAGGGTATGCATTTATAAGATGTGTGGATAGACAATGTGCTTCAAGATTTTGTACAGAAATCATAGGGTTTGATTATTGATCAACTTTTCTCTTTTGTAATATTAATGTAAAACATTTTTTCAAATTATCATATAACTTCCACTCCTAATTCCTTACACAAATAGTCTTCTAACATCAAAAAAATTATGATGCATACAACATGGGTTATGTATGTGTATGTTTATGTTTGTGTGTATGTGTAAGCAACTAGATGGCCTGGTGAGTAGAATATCAAGCCAAAAATAGTCAGGAAAACCTTAGTTAAAATACAGCCTAAGATATTTGTTAGTTGTATAACTTTTTTCACCTCCATTTCCTCATGTGTAATATGAGCAAGAGAAGGAAATGACAAACTACATCAAGAAAATGCCAAATGTAGTCACAAAAAATTGGATATGACTTAAATAACTTCACAACAATAACAACAGCAACAACATTACAATTGTATTCACGTCTTCAAGCTATAGGTGTTTATGTCTATATATATGTCATCCTTCACCATATTGCAGTTCACTTATGGCTTCACTGTATTGTGGGTTAAAAAAAAATCTAATTCTGTATCTCAGAGTTTTCACTAAACTGCAGGATTTTGCAGATGAGTACTATACTGTACATAATGGAAATGCAGTACACCACTACAGGTAATGCTTGTGCAAGTTTGCCAACTTAAGATTATACACGACATGCTATTGGCTGATGGAATGAAAGGAAACCAATCACAGTGCTGTGTTCTGTATCCTGGATGCTGATTGGCTTAGTGTTTATAAGAGTGTGGGAAAGGCTTATAAGAGAATGTGAAGGTTTTATAAAGCCTTCAAATATATATAAATAATAAAATAAATATAACACTGCTACTTTGTGGATTTTCACCTATCATAGGGGTCTCTGGAATGTAACTCCCATAATAAGTGAAGGATCACTGTATATAATAATATAATATATAATAATATGAATGACTAATAAAGAAAATACATTTGTTTGTGTATATGTACATATAATTATTATATATTACATTACTTATATATTAGGATTATATACATACACACAAATACATATATTTCTTGTTCCTTATCAGTCATTCATATATGATTATGTTTTACTGTTCTTGAGGAGTCATTTCCATCATATGTCAGACTCTATATATCTATTTAAACACACAGAAACACATATATGTATATGTGCACTTTTCCCCAATGCAGCTATTTTCCCCATGTTTCTTCTTAGTAGCATTTCTATAATCCCCAGAAGCATGAATGATTTAATATCCAAATGCAGTAGTAGCAAAGCCTTGATATGAATATACACACACAGAAAATGATTTCTGCAAATATTAACAATTTTTCTTTTGATAGTCTTTCATTTTCACCCTTGAATGCCCTTATCATAAAACAGTTTAGTTTGATATAAGGTTTGGCCTTCATTTTTTCTCTGCTTCATGAGATGGTGCTATTCATAATTCTCCATGATCCTTCTTTCTACAATCTTACGAAAAACTTTATATTTTGATTTGATGTTGCCTTTGGAAACAATCTCACTGTTTAGTAAATAAATCATATATTTTCTGACAAAGTTCCTTTATGGGAATTCTTTGGTCTTGGTTCAGTGATCACACTTCACAGTGGTAAAACATCTGAATGAAATTGTGATGTTGATGAAGATTCTGTGTTCAGATCTGGAAAGGTCACCACCTTCGGAAAGGTCACAATCTAGTAGAGAGATACAAGACCTTGATAAGTCCTTAGATAGAACTAGGATCTAAACTCATTTTTTCTAAGTGCTCCTTCCAGTGATATAGATTTGAGCCTATCCATGAGTCTATCCATCTGTCCTGTCTTCCTTCATTCCTTCCCTCTCTCTCTTCTTTAGACAAGGAATTAGTTTTTGTGAAAACTCAGGGAGCCCTGAAAAAATTAGTCACTTTTTAAATAAACAAGAATAATATATTTTCAATAAGTGAATTAGAAGGGATGAAATCAAATTCCTGTCCTAGTTCTAAACAGGGGCATCCTGCTAGCAGTTCTAACAAGCCAATGTTATATTTTCACTTTGAGTTTTCAAATCTCACATTAAAAAAATCAGCAAGCATCACAAATTGACACTTGATTTATTGTTTTATTGTTTGTCTATACTTTAGAAAGTCATAAAGAAAAGATAAATAATACAGAGTGAACTAAAATCTGTTATGGATATATTACTTATTTGTTTCTTTGCTTGTTTACAAAACCAAATGTTAACATTTAATATCAGTTCTGAATCAAGTCAACTAACATTTCTTAAAAATCTGCAGTGTAAAAGAAAGACAAAACCAGCCACTATTTTCAAGGATTTCATAGTCTAATGTAAGAGGAGTCACCATGGAAACAACTATGTACACCCAAGATATATACTTGATAGCCTGGAGATAGATTTCTGAAGTTTCCAGAAAGTTGGGATCAAGGAAGGCTTTGTAGAGTTTAGCTTGAAAGTATCTGTAAGAATGCATTAAGTGAGGAATGAGAACATTGTAGACAAAGGAAACATCCTGGAAGAAACACTTAGAGTATATTTGGAGAGATGAAGAAGTACTTTAGTCTTGAATATAGAAAGAATGGAAAGGGATAAATGTCGAGGCTGAAAGTGATCTAATTTGGATGGAAGGCAATAATATAAAGAGAAGTAGACACCATACTGTGGAAAAGCTAGAAGGTCAGACTAAGGAGTTTTATTTTACTTTAGAAGACAATGTGGAGTAATGGAAACTATTAAAGAAGTAGGGAAATGGTATATTGTATGTGTGTGTGTATATATATATATATATATATATATATATATATATATACATATATATATATATGGATTTATGTGTATTTATGGAGGCTGAATTGAAAGGAAGAATTGCATCACAGAAGCTACTATGGTATTAATTTGGCTGGCTGATAATCAAGATCTATATCAGGGTGGTGAAAGGTAGGAATGGGTATAAACACACTTAGAAGTAGAATTAATAGGATACGTAAGGTAACTGATGAAATATGAGAAGTAGAAAAGAAAAATGTCAAAGATGATGACAAGTTCATTAAAATGTAAAACAGTTCAAAGAGTGATACCAGAGTCAGAAATAGGAAAATGAAGGTCTGTGCAGATATAATGGGAAAAGTTCATGAACTTTGTAAGGGGGAAAAGGGAGCTATTTTTAAAAGGGTTGAACTTAATTATTTAAAAGTGTGGTCACAAGGAATTTATATTATTTCAAAGAGATTTATTTACAATTTCATTACAAAATGTAGGAGTGAAGTAAGAAATCAGAGAGAGGATAAGGTAAGATATCTAGCCTAAGCACTAATTAATTTACTTCTGGCCCCTGAGCAGGGAGAGTTACTTCTTAGCCGGAGTGGCCTCAGCCCTTACAGCTGAGGCCATGGGGATGCAGGGAATCTCTCTCAAGAGGATAGGTCTCTCCTGAGTTTAGTCTCTTCTGAATATCCAGCAGTTAAGAGTCAGCTTTTTACTCACCACATGTCAATAGAACAGCCTCACCAGAAAGAGGTTCTCAGATCCAGTAAGCACATTCTTTACCAGCCTCCACTTCAAAGAATGAAGAACTGCCAGAAGAACTCCAGCAGAAGTGGAAGTCCAAGTTGAACTCCATTTAGGAAGTTGTCACTCCCTTTTAAAGGCACTTTCTCTTGCATCACTTCCTGTGCCTTCCCCTAATTTTTATCCCCCAGTCACAGTTGAAGTCCTGCATTAGGACTGTCCAGAAGGCAGTCAGTCAATTTCTCTCTTTTTATTTCCAACATTTGGTACCTGACAAAAAGATGATATTTAATAAATACTTTAACAAATGAAAATTATGAAACATGTCCCTCCCCTTAAAATACTGTAAAAAGATCATTGAATTCACTAAATAAGTAGTCATTGTTGACCTCTGAAAGAGCATTTTTAACTGGGGTTGTGGGGAGGCAAGGGCAAAACTTTAAAGGAGAGTGAGTAATAAATTTAGATCCATGCAGTGGATATTGGACATTCTTTCAAGAAATGAGGCAGTGAAGTGGAGAAAAAGATGGGACAGTTAAATAGAGATGGGGTAGTAGAAATAAGGGATTTTATAAAATGAACATATTTCTGGTTGAAGAAGAGAAAGGAATAAGTAATTGTGAGGGATATATAAAGCATTCTGCTACTCGTTTTACAAATATGATCTCATTTGATGAGAAGAATGGGAAGAAGGAAGGAAGGAAGGAAAAGGGAGGGAGTGAGAGAGAGGAACTGAGTGAGATGGCAGAAGAGAGGGAAAGGAACAAATATGTATATAACTCCATCTTTGCGTCAGGCACTATGCTAAGTACTTTTATAAATATTATCTTATTTGATCTTCAGAGCAAAGCTGTAAGATAGGTGTTATTATTTTTTTCCATTTCAGAGTTTTGGAAACTGAGGTAAATAGACATTAAGAGACCTGCCCAAAGTCACACAAATAATGTATTTCCGAGGGAGAATTTGGTCCAGCACTCTGTCTACTGCACACAGGAGAGGAATTAAGAATCAAGTGATGATGAGTTTTCTTAGGTCAGGAACAATGGATGGAAGCTCAAGTGGCAAAAGAACTTCAAGATAACTGTTGTGAAAGAGAGTGATGGAAAAATACTGTGAGTATCAGGTATTGGAAGCAAGTCAAGTTAGAATGTGGCATTGGAAGGTAATGTGGGACTTGTGTTTTAGATCCAAGCAGTAAGATTATAGAACAAGACTGTGCAGAATTAGCACAATGGGGAGTGGATCAATGTCGTGCATGTAGAATCTAATGAATGACTTATGCAATTAACCTACCCTAAAGTTCCAATAGAATATGGAGCCCTGGTGTTTTGGTTACATGTTGCCCTGGGGTATCTTCCCCCAGTATCAATGAGAAAAGCAATAACACTAATGGCCAAGGATCACAATGTAATGAAAAATTGATTTCCATGTTCTTTTTCATGATGTATTTTAGCTTCTTAAGTTAAAACAAGATCTTCTACACAAAAGCTCACCATGAGTCATGGACCAAATGCAAAATAGAACCTCATGTGATTATTTAGTCCACTCCTCTGTTTTCAAAAAGGTAAAAATTAATCCAAAATTCCTCAATGAGGCAACCACAGCCCTGAGAGTAACTAGTTAAGGTCACAAAATGGCATAACAAATTAATAGTAACAGTTCACATTTATGCAGCATTTACTATGTGTCAGGCATTATGTTAAGTTCTTTCTTTATCCTCACAACCATCCTACAGGGTAGGTGATATTATTACCTCGCATTCACAGATAAGAAAACTGAAGCATATAGAGGTTGTGACTTGACCAGAGTCACACAACTAGTATGTGTCTGAGGCTTGATTTAAACTCAGGTCTTTATGTCTCCAGGCTCTAACTCCTACCTAATTGCCCTTAGTTTAAATTTTATTTTACTGCTTCCTTTTTAATACATAGAGATGCTGACATCCAGCTGTAATATGAACTACTCCATCTCTTTATTTGGAAAAGTCACATTATTTATTTTTTCTTGTACTATATTGAGCTAACAAGCATTTATTAGTTGCCTACTATGATAAACACAGTGCTAAGTAAGCACCAGAGATATACAGATGAGTGTAAATAGTGCCTACTCTCAACGGTTGGGGAGAAAATATGCAAACAATAATATTCAGACAAAATATATGCAGGCTAACCCAGGGTTAATCTCTTAAGTCTTTTGCATTAAGGAATATGTGCAAAAGTCTAATAGAAGATGAGATTTAACAGATACTTCAAGGAAACTATAGAATATGGATGATATTTGTGAATCCATTTATGCATAGATATTATCCTTTATATGTCTGGTGTATCCAAGCCATGAATATGCCAGTATGGAACACTACTGGTGTGTAAAGATCCTATCTTATTACATTGGTATCATTCATTAAGTTTTAGTTTTCAAGAATTGCCTGGAGTACTGAAAGATTAAATATCTTGCCCAGGAGATGGACTTTCATCTCAGGTCATTGCAACAGACTCTCTATTAGCTACGGGATCTTGATTCTCTAGTTCATTATTAATTGTTAAATTAAATAATTATTCTTTAATCCTTTATGAAGCTAAAGAAGTAACAACAGGTTCTTGAAGGCAATTCTAGGAGTAAAAGTAGTTTCTGCAATGTAGGAAAGGAATTCCTATAGGAACATGGTAATGAACAATATTTTGTAATTACAGAAGAGTTCATCACCAGGCTATCCACATTGGATAAATCTTCTGGCCACAGTAACTAGAGATCAGATTATGAAAGACCTCTGAACTACAATGATACATAGAGTAACAAGACTAATGAAACCATGGTTCCAATATATGAAGTATTCATTTTCCCTTTTTTCTCTTCAAGCTTAATTAATTTAATTCAATTAAAATATTCTTAATGTGAAGGCAATTAAATATCACTAACTAGTGTTAAGGAAACAGGAAAATATAATTGAGAGATCTCAGAATTGGAAAGGTTCTAGAAGGTCATCTAATCCAGTACATCCTGAAATGGGAATTCTCCTGACAATATCCTGATCATCTTACCTCTAGATTGCCCACTTGCAATAATACAAAGCCCAGTGCTTTTTTTCCACATTACAGGCATATACAATTTTCAAGAATCACTTTTTGATATTTTGTGATCCGTTTTCTCTCTTCTATTTAACCCCCCTAAATATCAAGTATTATGATATAGGTCACACACAGATATATAGGTATAGGTCACACACAGACTCCATAAGTTCCTTCTATGGCAGGGGATATTTTTTGTTTTTTTTTTTCATCGAGTCCCTTGGACTTTCATTGTTGACAACAGTTAAATCATTCATGGCTGATCATCAAACATTATTGTTGTTGCTGTGTGCAAAAACCCAGTATTTCTTGAGGCATCCAATTATAATTTTCAGCAATTCAAATTATTAGGAATATCTTTATATTTATCTGAAATTTATTACTCTTTAATTTTCACCCTTTCTGAAGGGTAAGCAAAATAAGTTGAATGTGTTTTCTGCATGACATATTTCTATATTCATCTTTCCTATGTTAAACATTCTTAGCTACATTGATGTATACTCATATACCATGGTTTTGATTCCCTTAAATATCCTAGTTACCCTCAAGAGCCCCAAATTTCCAAGTTGAAAGAAACATCATAAATCATTTAAATTAATTCTTATCCAAACATGGATCACTTCTACTAACATCACTGACAAACAGTCATCCAATAATTCCTTGAAAACCAGCCCATTCTGCCTCCTTTACTCTTCTCTTGGCATTACTTCTTTTTTTTTCTTTTTTAATTCTTATCTTCCATCTTAGAGTCAATACTGTTTATTGTTTCCAAGGCAGATGAGTGGGCTAGGCAATGGAAATTAAATGATTTGCCTCAAGTCACATAGCTAAGGAGTATCAGGGCACATTTGAAGCCAGTATCTCCTGGATCTAGCCCTGGCTCTCAATACACTGAGCTGGCTAGCTGTCTTGTCCTGACTCTACTTTTAACTTTATAGAATTCTCCTCCATTCTCCAGCAACCCTCTCATACTAGAATATGCATCATTTTCAGTGGTCTCCTCACACTATAAGATGCCTTGACCCTTCCTCTGAGTGTTAAGTTCTTTTGGAATCTTCTATTTGAGGAAGCAACCAGACCAGTCCCCTGACTACTCCATTCCTCTCCTACTTTAACTCTTGATTTACTAGACTTTTCCATCATTCCTCCAAGTAGATATCGTCTCTTCTTCTCACTACCCTGATTTTTAGCTCCCTTTTGAATATTATCTTTCTCTATTAGGATGTCAAATCCTTGAAGAGAAGACTGATTTTCTTTATTATTTACATTTCCATCATGCATCATGCCTAAAACATGTTAAGTGCTTAAACAATTCACATTATCTTGACTTGACAGGACAAGTGGCCATCTGGTATCTCAATGAAGATCTCCACTGAAGGAGAACATATTAGCTCCTAAAGAACCTAATTCCATTTAGAGACATCTCCAAAAGCTAGAGGGATCATCTTCCCTGCCCACCTATTTATATCAAATCTAAATCTGTCTTTCTGAAAACATACATTTCTAGTTTTGTCCCCTAGAGGCAAACAAAGTTCTGGACAACCTCCAAATCAATAACATCATTTCTAACATCTATACCCAGAACCCTAAAGAGTGCTTTGGAGGTCTATGACAAATGAAGCACCAATTAAGTTGGAAGCCTATAAAGTTCATTGGATCATATAATTTTAGTCTGGAATGAAACTGAAAGGTTACTCAGTCCAACTAAAGTTCAAAGACATCAAGAACATTTTTTTCTTTCAGAAGCAGCAACTATTAAGTAGAAGAGTCAAGAATTATATATAATCAAGGGCCCTGAATTGTCTGCTCTTAGATAGCAGCATCCCAGACTAGCATCATATCTGGTTCAAGGGTATTACACTGTGCATAATTTTTGTCTTTTCCAAAAAGCTCAAATTGTTGTTGATTATGTCAAACTTAATTCCTGAGATACTTATATTTTTATCTATGAATAATACTCATCAGATTTTGTTAACATAGATCATGCTTTCTCCATTAAGAAAATTGAAATACCAATTGCTGCTCTTCATTATTATTTGAGCCCACAAATTCATTGTAGTCTTCTTACAAATAATTGTCTAAAGGTTATTGTAGGGTAGAATTTATCCAAACTCTTATGACATTTACAAAGCCTACCTGCTTCATTGATTGCTCCTTTTTCACCTCTCTCTCTCATGATTGGAGAAAAGGTTACCTTCTCATTGATGCAAGTGTACCAGGAGAGAAAGCAATATCAACTATTGATGAAATGTCTGAAACAGGGAAAAATGCAATTGTGATTCATGGAGTAAACTCCACTGGAGACTCTCTCTTTTAAAGCTTTGTAGCTAGGAGATATTTTTATTATTTCACTCCATCTTCCTCTTCTCCAACTTGTAAACTTAGATTTTAAGGATAGACAGTGGAAGCTGCCTCACTCCTTATCAATATTGGTTTTAACAAGCTACTTCTTGAAGAACTTTTCATAAATCATTTGATTGATTTGACATAAAAGTAGTATTAGATTCTCTTTTAATTAAAATAGTTCTCATGGCAATTACCAAAGGCGAGTACAGGCATGTTTACATCCACAAAGAAAGCAACTTTCAATACCTCTAGGGATTTTGAAACTCAGCTCCTTGTCTCCCCTATTCTCCAACTTTCCCCCTCCTCTGCCTCCCTCCAATCAAAATAAACACAGATATCCAACTCTGAAAGGTAAGCAGGAAGAACCATCCAAGAGAACTTAAATAGGATTCATTTCATTGAATTACCATTGGGATAAAAAAGGGAACACTCTGCTTGGACAATGCAGATATTTTTGCTTTTAAAGAATTTGTACTTTGTAAGGACAAGTAATAAAATATATCAATCATGTTATTTTCCCCACTCCATTTCCACCCCTGCAATTGAGACTACTCAAGGAAGAATAGAATTTGATGGTGATGTTGCCATTACTCTGGACATAGCTTGCAGAATGATTTTTTCTACTCTTTTCCCCCTCTAAACTGCATTTTCCCCCTTTTAGACCACTTACATGGATATTTATGAAACACGGTGTGAGAGAAAGTCCACCTAAGTTCTGTTTTGTTTTGTTTTTCTCCCCAGGATTTGTCTTATTGGAAAGTTGTTTGGATAAATTACATGCTGGCCTTTTAGGTTGAAAGTGTAGAAGAGAATATCTCATTAGCAAAAAGGGGAAGAAAGAATATTATAAACCAGAAGAGTACTAAAAATGCCAAACTTTATTTGCTGTATTCCTATAGAGATAGTTCTCAAGGTTAAGACAAGTTCAAGAAGAGAATTGTAGTGCTAGTAATATAATATGCTTAAGAAAAGGCAAAGTAAACAAATCACACTCCACTCTATAACCTCAGAATTTTAACTAATGCATGGTGGACAGGGCTTTGACCTAGAGCTCTGTTATGGGTTGGAAATGTTTCTTTCTGGCAGTTGCTTGTAGAAGTAGAATACAACTGTTCCTGGTGGTTTCTCTAAGCAACTATTTATTTCCTCCTGGTTACACTTTATCTAAACTGCAATTGCATTCTGAGCCCTTCAACTTCCCCAGAAAGGGTCATCCTCTGGATTACCCCCAATCCATCCCCCTACCCCTAGTTTAAGACTATATTCCATAACAACTACTACTGACCTCAGGAGAAATTGCATGTGGTTGTGGTTTTGTATAACTTTTCTATAAAAAGACAGAATCTTTAAGTGGAGAGATTTGGAGTCGGATGCTACCAGACTGAAATGTACTTATTAGCTACTTGACTATGAAGAAATCATTTAGCCTTTCAGAGGGTCAATTTTCTCATCTGGTAAACAGTAAAAGTGATATATATTCTTATTCTTTGTGTCTCATAGATTTTCTATTAGAAAAAATGCTTTGTAAGCCTTAAAATGCTAAAGAAATGTAAGCTATTAATTATTGAATAGCATTTCCAGAACTGCTCTGTAAGGGCCAAGGTCTCCCTATTGCCTTTAGCATAATTATATACTATTTATATAAATACAATAAATTATATAAATATACATAATATAAATTATAAACATTGTATAATAAATTATATAAATATATAATATAAGCATATAATATAAATTATAAACATATAATAAATTATATAAATACATATATACTCTCTCTCTCCATATATATATATATATATATATGTAAATTATTTTACCATTTAAAGCCCTTCTGGATCTGGTGGCAGTCTATCTTTCCAGTAGAATGGAGTTTGGTGTATGGCAGCTCTCCTAAAATAAAGAAACCTACAAGGGAGATATCAGGGACCCAGTTCTTGGTGACAGGAGGGCTGGCACATGAATGAACATTCTGCCTTGGAATACTTTGTGGTGGAAGTGACCTCTTTCCATCAGCTATATAGCAGGGATTGCCTGTATCTCTACAAATTCTCTGACTGGAATACTGCTCCTTATTTTTTTAGGAGCACCTAGGGATGAGTCATCCCCAAAATGTAAAATATAATAGGTAAAGGAAGGCCCAAGTATATTTGCAGTTTTGTTTTTATTTTGCTTTTTTTTCCATTTCATTTCTAGGTTCAGAAATTTAATTATCCGACAGAGAATTTGAGTATCAGAACAAATCACTGGCACTCAGATTTCTAGAATAGAGGTTGGAATCAGCTCAGCAAGAAAATTCTAAGAACATAATTCTTAGTCCAGGAATCAAGCCACTAGGGGAAGGGGATGCTTGGACCTGGAATTTGGAGACCATAAATACTATGTAAGAACTGAATTGAACTTTGAATATTATGTATTCCCTCTTTTATCCTCCAGAGTGAGGCAGCATGGAGAAAAGGTACTTATGCCCCTGAGATGTCATTGGAAGATATTTTTATTTTTTCTTGCTATACATTTAAAGTACATAAATGACTAAGTTGGTTTGATTGTATACATGTAACTGGAATACTTGGTCCCATAAGACTGGAAGGAACACCACTGATGGGTTGTCTAGACAATGGCAGAAATCAGAGACCTGAAACCTCATCAGGGCACTGGAAAATTCATGAGGAGTGGGAAAATGTTCCCCCTGGCCTTAAGTCAGTGGGCTATGGAGAATCTCTTCATAGCTGACCTACTGCAATAACTCACTTAAAAATAATTTCATTCCAGACCATTTAGTCCACTCTCTTCCTCTTCTGCAAGAGTGGCAATCCAATGCTCAGGACATCCACCATATATATCTTCAGTGTATTCCTTCTTCACCTCTCCTCTTAATATCATTAGTATGTTCAAGCTTCCCTCCTGGAATTTCTACAACTAGAAGCAAACCCTGTATCCTTTGCACTTGACACAGCATTAAGCATCTGGTATATAATTAATAAACACTGGACTGAGGCTATTGGAGGATACAAAACCAACCACTGTTTCCATTCTCCTGGGAGAGAACCATCAGATAAGTAAATAGACAACATATACTGAACAAATGCAGCAGGGGGGATAAAGGAAAGTATACCACACCGAGTTCTGGAACAGGTATCATAAAGACCTGAGTTTGCCTCAGTTTCCTCACTGGTAAAATAGAGACAATATAATCTGTACATTTTTTGGGGGGGGGTTGTGAGTCTTAAATAAGATCATGTTTGTAAAATGATTAGCAGAATGTCTTGCCACCTAGTATACCATCTAAATGCACATTCCTTTTCTTCCTTTCCTTTCTTAATATTTATATTACAAATGTTTAACCAATTAGCCCTGATGAATTTGCTTAGGATCTATGGTGTTTTGACATATAATTATGTCCTACAAATAGAATATAAGCTACCTCAGGATATAGGCTGTCTTTGTTTTTGTCTTTATATCCTCAAAAGCCTACAAAAGGATCTAGCCAACAAATTTTTATTCCACACATCCTAAGTGCTAGGTTCTGTTTTAGGTATTATTAATAAAAAAGACCTTGCCCTCAAGGAGCTTCCATTTTATGAGGTTGAGCAACATTTACCTAGAGAAGCATAAATTAATAAATACAAAATGAAAAATATAATCTACATAAAATATATACATAATAAAAATTTAAATGCAATAAATACATTCTAAAAAGCCTCTGGATGTAGAGGGTTTGCTTTTGAATTCTTAATGCTTAGGGGAAATATTGTGAAGGAATTCCTCTTAAGCTTTCTACTCTCCCAAATGAAATAGTTAGATTCAAGGTATTTAGGGACTTCAGTTGCTTAAAAATGATGTTCAGTGAATAAAGATGAGTTGAAATAAGACAAAAGGCAATTTTTAAGAGGAACATATTCAGAGAAGGGAATAAAAAGGAAGTGAATTTGATAATTTTATTATTAAAACCATTTAAGAACAGAGCCACAGACATCATCAGAGATATAACTTATTTCCAACCTCAGCAAAAACCAAACTAGGCTAAATGGTCTAGCAGACAAAAGTTATGGCAAAAATCCAGATTCAGTAAAATATATGCGCTGGAATTTGCTGAACATGCCAACTTCCCTCCACTGTAGAGGAGAAGGCCAAGTTGGAGATTAATGCGACCCTGTTTGAGGAGCCATAAATACAAGGCAAACACAGATGTTTAATTGGATGGGGCAGATTTAGATATAACAATTAGGGACAACCTATGTCTGACTCAGCCTTTGTGCTTATAGACAGTTCAGTAAAACAACTGACAAGTAGAGCAATGCACACAGTTTTGAAGAGGTTTGTATTAAAATATCATCTTGAGAAATTCTGCTGTGACTTGTGTATCATTTATGTACAATAAACCCTCCAAATTGCATACTCTTACAGTGAGTGCCCATTCTATCGACAGAAGGTCAGAGTTGGCTAGCATTTCTTCCTGTGTGTTCGAGAGAGCTGGTCAGAGACCTCTCTTAGTACTTTGTAAAGAGCATCTCATTCTGAATTGACTAAACCTGGAAAAAATGATAATGAAAATTCAAAGACCTGGAAGTGAAATGGCAAAATGTATTTGAAAACTGTGTATGAGACCATTTCCCCCAAAACTCAGATTCTACCACCCAAATTGTTAAAAGGTTCTAAATGATTTTGGAGAGCAGGCTAGATCTCTTTTTAAAGTCATACATTTTAGAAGGAAACATGAAATATAGGAATTTTACCCCTCAGAAAGCAGTTTTTGTTCTTTTCCTCTTGTATCTTCATTGCTTATTACCAGATAGCATATCGTCATCAATTAATATTTATTGATTTGGAGTCAAAGTAACTGGGTTCAATTTGTTTTTCTAAAACACTTTTCTGTGACCTTGAGAAAGTCATTTCAATTCCCTGAGCCTCAATTTTTATCGTGTGAAATAGAGCACTGAGACTAGAAGACCACTCATCCATCCTTTTGACCCTGTGCCTAGTATGTTATTACTAGAGACTTCTCCCCAGTACCTTTTTTGCCACAGCATATTTACAAGGAGTTGTAAAGGATCAGAATCTGGTTCACAGTTTATTTCTCAGACATGTCTATTTAATGACATGTGAGACTGGAATCCTTGAGGTACCTTCAGTGGGACAGAAGGCAAAGACTCATTTTCTAAATGACAAGTAGATTGGAGTTGGTTTGAAAAGAATTAATTTTCTCAGCACCAGTCATTCCAAGATTTGCTCTCTTTTTCAAAACAATTACTACCGCTTTTGCATCTACTAAATTACTATCAATTGGTATTACTGTCACATTTTAAAAATGCATTTCCTCAAAAGAATGCCAAAAATTAGAAAAAGCTGACAAACTCCCAAATAACAACAAATAATAGTAATGGCTTCATCCCATCTCATGCCATCTGTTCATTTGTTTAAAATATCATCATCAGACGGTTAGAATATTAGTCAACATCTATCAAGTGTCTTCTATTCTTGACAAATACTACAGAAAATTAAAAACATAAATGAAAGAAGCACAATCCTTGCCCATGGTGAGTTTCTTCTACATCTACTTCTTCCACTGTTCCCATTCACTAACACCTTGAAATTCAAAACAATTTGATAATTCTTCAATGTAAATATCCCTTCCAATAATATCGATCACAGCCCATCCATAACTATCCCTATCATGACTTCTACCACAGTCCACTAGAAAACTCAATATGTTGGAGAACTTCTTTTATATCTCTTCATACTGGGTAGATGTTAGTGAAACATATTACTATACCTTTATTTTTCTAAAACTTCTTAATATATTATAAGAAAATCTCTCAAACATGTTATCTCAAACCCCCTTCAAAAATTTCTGCAATGAAATCTTTTGTTTAGCTCTCTTCTTTCATAATTTTCTGTCATGATGCAGTCTCAAAGGTGTCTCTACTATGCAATTATCCATTGTACCTTAAGAGATTTTTAACATATTTATTAGACGTTTTGATGTGCCATGATTACTACTACCACTCAGACAGAAAGGGGATAAAGTAAGAAGAAATAGGAATAGGAAGGAGAAAGTGAAAGGAAAATTTCCCTACTATTTCCTGAAATTCTTTACAGTGATTACATACCAGAAATCCCAAAATTTTCAATTTTAATTATTTCAACCTAATTTTCCCATCACTTTCAATTAGGCACAGTTCAATCCACACACTGGCTTTTTATTTTTCTTCCCAATATTCCATCTCCATTTTTTCTACTTCACTCAGATTTCCCCTCTACCCCCACTGAGAATGTGCTCTACAGGACTTCACCTATACTTTTCAGATTCCTTAGCTTCCTTCAAAATTCAGCTAAAGGACCATTTTCTGTGTGAAGCATTTCTCTCCAACTAGAAGTAAATTCATCTTCAAATTCATTTTTTCTGATATATATATATATATATATATATTCTATTTTTGTTTTTATGCATTTACATTGTCTTTATTAGAATACATTAAAATGCATGCTCCTCTACAAGGACTATTATTTTTGCTTTGTATCTATGCTGGCTAACACTTAATTAGCACTTGTTAAATTTGGGAGATTACTTAGTAAGACTTCATTTTAAAATGTAAGTGCATTTGGAGAGTGGGATCATGTTATTCATTCTTTACTATAAAGGCTGTGGTTTAGTGGGAAAAGGGCTCATCAAGAAAAATTTTTTATTACTGTATCATTAAAAACACTCTTTGAAAAAAGAGGACCAGAAGTTAAGCGAGTTGCTCCTAAGCAAAGAAAGACCACCAATCATAGTAGACAAACTGGAAATTCCACCTCTGTAACTATGGAAAGTCATTTCTCTCTTAATCCTCAGTTTTCTCCTCCATTCACATAATTGTTCGTGATTTAAATAAAATAATGTACAAACATAAAGGTGCAAATACATAAATGTACAATAATGTACAAAAAGTATTTTGGAAAGATTAAGCATTAATAAATAGTAGAATTAGTAGCAGAATTGTAGAAGAAAATATTTTTGACACTATTTGACAATGACAACAAAGACAAGGCAATAAAGTAGTTGTGCCAATTACACGTAAAACACTGAACTAGGAATACAAACACAAATGCGAGGAAGTCATTGCCCTCAAAAAGCTTGGATTTTACTAAGGGAACAAAACGTGTTTGTGTCTAAGTAAATGCATAATATATACTAAATACACAGTGATATAAAGGTAATCTTAGAGTAAGGGAAAGGATGTCATGGAGATACTCATAAAGCATAAATCTGACTGTGTCCAAACTCAATCAATTCTACTGTCTCCCAGCTTTCACTCTGATAAAATATAAACTCATCTGGCTGTCATTTAAAGCACTTCACATTCTTGAAAATAGGGATGCATTTTCATTTTGCCCTTCTTTTCCCAAGGCTTGTACAAAGGAGGTGATTAATAAATGTTTGATGGATTATATTTGAATAAGGCAAAGAGGATTTTCTATACTACATAAAAAGGCATCCGTGAGAGTGGGAAACAGAACAGGAATCCTCTTACAATATTTTCTTTAGGCACCAAAAATTTAACCTTCTGCCTCTACACTGAGAAGGTATGTGATTGCTTAGGAGGTCTTCATTTCTGCTGCAACTTTTAGTGTTGGAAAGGCTACTTTTGAAGTCAAGGATAAAATCAGGAGAGTGCAAAAAGTAGGGCTCCAAAGACTTACTGAAAGACACAGAAAGCTTTCCTCACTTTTAGAAAAGAGCAAAAATACCCAAAGTAAGCATCTTTGTTGAACAAAAAAGAAATGAATTTTTAAAAAATAGTACAAAATAAGAGGATTGTGATCCATAAAACGATACATGGGATATTTCAGAAGCATAAAACTGAAAAATGGCTTTGCTGTGAGAGCTTTGAAATATCCCTAGCAAGCTGTTTACACAGAGAAAAATCAACATTAAGACATTCCACAAAAGGAAGACAGATTAGTTGATGAGGGAAAACCCTAATCTCATTGGAAGACTTGTAGCTCAATGAAAACATATAGATTTCATATTTATTTGTAGTTTTCCTTCCATCAATGAATTCCCTTTAAAAATAAAATAAGAATTAATCAAGTAACCAAAATGTGGTACATGTAACAAGCATGTAATATGCATGTTAGCTTTAAGCCAACATTCTAAGTGATTCTATAAAATAGAAGTAGATGATAAAGTATTTCCTTTGCCTGTATTATGGTTGCAAAAGCATCAGAGTTACTGAACACTTCACAGAAACTGTCATAGGATGATAAATACTCCCACAGTGACATGAACATGCATCTTTGGAGGCAGAAACTGACTATGTTTCCATAGAGAAAGAAGATTTTTGTTGTTTCATAACTAAAGTGCAGCATACAAGTCTCAATTTAGTAAGAGTAATGGAGGAGGGGTGGAAGATTTTCTTTCACTACTTATATAGTATATCTAAATTCGAATACGCAAGTTAAATCATACCTTTTGAAGTGTAACTCCATGAAAATAGCCTGATTTCCCATAATTAGACTAGGAAGTGGGCGGTCATTTTGTCTCCCAACACCATGGATATAAGTGCCATTGTATAACTAATTAAGTTCCTTGTTCATCCTGGTCTATAAATCTCTGAGATAGATTAACCACAATTCCCTGCTAACTACTAATAATAGAAATAGATTCATTTTTTATTTTATTTTTTTTTGTATTGGGAATAAAAATGTTGAAGCATATGGATTTATTGTCTCTTGAATTTTATTCCCGAGAAATAATCTGGAGAGAGACAAAGACAAACAGAAACAGAGCGAGTCAGAGTGAGGGGTATCCCTTTTCAGGATAAGGACAATTGTCTGTCAACATGTGAGATGGGATCATCAGACTCATTACTCTCAGATGCTACTCCTGAGAGAGACCTGCAGCAAGACTCTTTTGTATGCATTTGTGAATCCCTAAACAAAGGTATAGTGAACATAGGTATTAAGTTCCCCCCTCTTTTTATCTAAATCTTATGTTCAGAAGAAGCAAGCCTCTTTGTTACCTTTTGACTTAGACATTTAAGAGGCTGAGATTCCCTCAAAGAAGGAATATAATATAACAAAAAACAAAAATAAGTCTATAAGAAAGAGTTAGGTTCATTTCCTGCTTCTGAGACTAGCTGTATGACCATAAGCAAATCATTTAAACTATAAAAGACTCAGTTTTCTTAGCTATAAAAAATGGGAATATCAGTTGTTCCTACTTTCTAAGAATATTCTGAAGCATAAGTGAAATTGTCCATGCATTGTAAAGGATTTTGGCAACATTAAAGTTGCTTTTTAAATATCAATTATTATCCTCATTTCATCACTGTGCTGTTCTCATCTTTTTATTAAAATAGTGATTGGATAGAAATGGTCATGGGACAAGATGGGAAAAGACAACTTTTTCTATTATATTTAAAGGTTTATTAACTACTGCATAGTTGCGAATAATAATTGCCTTTTGCAACTGAATAAGAGTATGGGAATGTAACCTCATTTTCTGTATGCCCTTTGAAAGTATTCATTCTTAGAGCAGAAAGGACAACAAAAAATTAAATGTACCCCAACCTCTTCCCAAATGATTTTTATGGTTTTCGATAGGCTATTATATTTTAATTTTTTTTGTAATTTCTATATTGCTTGGAATTGATGACTATTTTAACAAGGTAAGATCTATTAAAACATAATTCTAAAATAATCAGAGATCAGTAATAATACTGACAAAGTGATTAAGGGCAACATTTCTGCATACAATAAGGGTCCATTTCTAATATATCTTAATGAATATTTGTTTTTCCATGAACAATATTGAATTCATGATATATATGTATATGTAATTGATACTGTCAGCTTCAAGATTATCATCATTAGTGTACAAGGAAGTACAGATGACCACTTGACAGGGATATTGCCTAAGAGATTCTAGTTTAAGTACAGTATGGATTAAAATCTTGGAGGTTGCTACCAATCCTGAAATTCTGTGACTCTAACCATGATTCATTTCTTGGCTCTTGCTGTTTTAACCAATAATGGCCTTGGTTTAGACACTGCATTCATCTAAGTCTTAGTTCCCTATGTACAATAAAAGAATTGGCTAGATTATATGCAAAGTCCCATCCAGAACTCAATATCTATCTCTGTTAGAGAAATTGTGATGAACTGTTGCTCAAAGACCAGCCTATCTAAATTCAAGAATTTCTTTACCATAAGATAAGTCACTTATAGTGATGTTTTATTTTATTTTCCCTTATTTTGGAGGGAGTCTTGACCCACATGAGAAGAATCTATGATGAAACTTTAAATTGTTAAAGAAATTGCTTCCCCCAAAAAACACTAAGCTCTCAGAGTAGAGAAATGTTTTTTTTTCATTCTTCTCTTCTGTCCCTCATAGAACTTAGGATAACAATAATCTAATAGATAATACGTAACTACTACTCATTTAGCTGAATGAAAGCCCTGGCAGAAAACAATTATTTATCCTAATGGGCATCCTATAGCTTTACTGAAAGTGAACTTCATTAAATTCATCATACAATTACCTATTTCTCTTTTCTTACTCACATTAATTTGAAAGATATTTGTATTGAGATAACTGCTCTTTTCAATCAATCTTTTTTTATTTGCTTCAATTATTGTTAGTGGTAAAAATAGAATAGATTGCTGCTCTTTATAGCTGAAATGTGGGTGGCAAATCTTTCCATATAAAATATAATTCTGACCCATCTTTTCCTTTGGAGATGTGGACACTACCTATGGGAGTCATCATGCTTTATATTTTCTTTGTGTTCCATTATGATACCCATTTTTGGCTCAAATTAAATGTATGTCTCTCAAGTGACTTCTTGTAGATAAGTAGATGACAGGTAAAGGATATAGGACTAAATTTAGAGTCAGAGACACATTATATTCAAATCCTGCCTTAGATTTTACTAGCTGTTTCACCCTGGGCAAGTCACGAACCATAATCTCACATGACCCAAACACTGGTGCAACTATTGGCATAAATGAAGGAGATAAGTAATATTGGGCAATTATATTTTTTTCTGGATGATCAGTTTGATATAATCCAAAATTATTACATTCTTCAAACAATATAATTAACTAGTATTCTCTTATTTCACCCAATATAAAATTTTTGTTAAAATGTATAGAAATAGGTTAATAAATGTATATTCATAATTCTGTATATATAGGTATATATGTATAAACATATACATATATAAATGTATATGTGTATATATACTATAATCAAATAGTTGATATCTATAAATAATATATAAAAGTTCATATCATAGAATATATATTATATAAACATATATAAATATAAAAATATAAGTTAAATTATATAAGGATAATATAAATTATATATAAAATATAAAATAAATAAATATAAATTATATAAAATAAGTATATACATATTATATATATAAATGTTAGTAAAAAAGTATAGAAATAGTAGATAAAGTGCCAGACTTGGAGTCTGGAGGACCTAGGTTCAAATCCAGCTTCACCTATTTTTTTATCTGTGTGACTCTGGGCGGGTCACTTAACCCTGATTGCCTAGTCCTTGCCACAATTCTGCTTTAGAATTGCTAAAATCAGGGTTGTAAAAATAAATGTAGAATAGAATAAAATATATAGAAATTTGACACAAGTCATTAGATCCTAAGAATCACCACTATGCCCAAGTATTACAGAATAAAATATTTCAAACAAAACATTTACAAGGTAGGAACTAATAGGTGAAAATAAATTATTTGGACCCAATACCACCCCTCTAACATTATTATCCCTTTCCCAGGCCTAGAGAAACCTGATTTAAAATTTCCTGTTTAATTTTCAGAGCCCAACATCTTTCCTGGCATTTCATGAAAAAAAAAAATCAGATATCTCTTGTTACCGCAAATGAGCTATAAGAGCTTTGATATCACTTTTAGACCTGAAATCTAACTAATCAGTGTGCCAGAAAGTATGATTGCCTCTCCTCTCTAGGACTTGGGTTCTTAGTGACCCTCTTATTTACCTTAAAGAAACAGAATTGGTCTTCAAATAGAATTCAAGTCTACCATACACTAAGGTCTAATCAGTGTGCTATTAAGTAATGTGTCATTCTAGGCCAGAAAACTACCTTCAATCATGCACAAGCTACCCTTTGCCCTACAGGTCTTGAAAGTGCTCTGAGTGGTATCTGAGGAGTGACAGCTGTATCATTATGGATGGTGACACTACAAAATTAGTTTCTCTGCAACAGTGGTCTGTCATCCAGAGTAAAATCCATCATTCACCTGGGTCAGACCTTCCCTCTAAATGCTGAGCTCTATAAGACATTGCTAGAAAGCTAGATAGGCCATGATTTTCCTTATACAAAGATCTTGTTTTAGAAGGTGCTTCCTAAATTAATTTGACAATCCCATCCCATTATCATAGAATTCTGTGGAAGGTCACACTAAGCATGTTAGAAATGACTTTAATTTCAGTATCACTGGAAAATATGTATAAATATAATATATAATTCATAATATTTTAAAAATATAATTATAATGGAACTTATGTAATTTGTTAAAGTTTTCAAGGACCTTTGTTGTCTTTACATCAATCTTATAAAGTACGGGCTATTATGACCCCAATTTTACAAATATGGAAATCAAGGTTGAAAGGACTTAAGTGATTTTGCCAGGGGCACTCAACTATGAAGTGATTGAGACCTGATTCCTACTCATTTTTTCCTGAATCCAATTCAAATATTTTAACAATGTCTGAATGTATTCACCGTGGACATAAACCAAATATCTTTTGTCTATGCCTCACTCTACTTGTTAGTGATTAAAATCTTAATATGAAATATACTAAAGTCTCAAAAAGTCCTCTATTTCCACCACCATGCTTCATTTTTGCTTGAAATCTCCACTGATAGAATCACCTTCTTAGGCTTAAGACTTTGGCTCAAGAAGGCCACCCAAAATTGGCATGATATCCTGGAGATTAAGACAGTAGAGAAGGAAGGGAGGAAATCTTACATTTTTCTTCAAATAAGTCATTAGCACAGATTAGTTTGTGAATTTTTACTCTGTAAATTGAAATAGCAGAAAGAATGAGGCTAATGACAGATTAGCATCAATGGGAAGAAGGTGGTTCTAGTTTACCAAGAAAGACCTAGAGCACTAAACTTTTGGAGAAGACATTCTAAGCAACAGAAAAAATTCTGGAAGCCTAGAACCACGAAATGGTCTCAAGAACAAAAGTGTGCAACTTTGCCTTGTCTTAGCCTTCATGACTCTATGGAAAAAGCTTAATTTTCCTGGTCTTCCTTTATGACCTTCACCAAAATATCATCTCATTTATACTATTCATTCCTATCACTTTCACTTCCACGCTCAGGAAAAGATGTTAGACAAAGTAGAAGAAAATATGTTTTTGTTCTGAGAAGACCAAATTTGGTTCTGCTAGACCAAATAATAAAAAATTCTAACTGAAACCTCTCTAGCTTTGTTCAGTTATCCATGAGGTGAGATTCATTGACAGCTTCAAGAACCAATATTCATCTTCTTAACCACAATTAGGCACCAAATGAGGGCATGAGATGAAGGTATTCAACATATAGTTACAATGCAAAAAAAAATAACTTGTACTAGAAATGCTAGCAGTAGCAATTAGAGGAGAAAAAGAAATTGAAGGGATTAAAGTAGGCAGCGAGGAAACTAAACTATCACTCTTTGCAGATGGTATGATGGTCTACTTAAAGAATCCTAGAAAATCAGCTAAAAAGGCTGTGGAAATAATTAACAACTTGAACAAAGTTGCAGGATACAAATTAAACCCACATAAATCATCAGCATTTCTGTGCATTTCCAATACAACTCAGCAGCAAGAGTTAGAAAGAGAAACTCCATTTAAAATCACCCTAGACAATATAAAATACTTAGGAAAATATTTGCCAAGTCAAACAGAGGAATCATATGAACACAACTACAAAACACTTTCTACACAATTAAAACTAGATCTAAATAATTGGAAAAAACATTAATTGCTTATAGGTAGGATGAGCTAATATGATAAAAATGACAATCCTATCCAAATTAATTTAGTTATTCAGTGCCATACCTATTAAACTACCAAGAATTTTTTTTATTGAACTAGAAAAAATTATAACAAAGTTTATTTGGAAAAACAAAAGATCAAGAATATTAAGGGAACTAATGAAAAAAAAATGTGTAGGATGAGTGCCTAGCATTAAACTTTACTATAAAGCAATGATCATCAAAACAGTATGGTACTGGATAAGAGACAGAAGGGAGGATCAATGGAATAGACTTGGGGTAAGTGACCTCAGCAAGATAGTATAGGATAAACCCAAAGATCCCAACTTTTGGGAGAAGAACCTCTTATTTGACAGAAAATGCTGGGAAAATTGGAAAACAGTATGGGAGAGCTTAGGTTTAATTAGATCAACATCTCATACCCTACACCAAGGTAAATTCAGAATGGGTAAAAGACTTAACTATAAAGAAGGAAACGATAAGTAAATTAGGTGAACATAGAATAGTATACTTGTCAGATCTATGAGAAAGGAAAGAATTTAAGACCAAGCAAAAGATAGAGAATATTACAAAATGTAAAATGAACAATTTTTATTATATTAAATTAAATGGGTTTTGTACAAACAAAACCATGCAACCAAAATTAGAAGGGAAGCAACAAATTGGGGAAAAACATCTTTATTTAAAAAAAAACCTTTTGACAAAGGTCTAATTTCTCAAATCTATAAGGAGCCAAATCAACTCTACAAAAAAATCAAGCCATTCTCCAATTGAAATGGGCAAGGGACATGAATAGGCAGTTTTCAGATAAAGAAATCAAAACTATCAATAAGCACATGAAAAAAGTGTTCTAAATCTCTTATAAACAGAGAAATGCAAATTAGGTATCACGTCACACCTAGTAGATTGGCTAACATGACAGCAAAGGAAAGTAATGAATGCTGGAGAGGATGTGGCAAAATTAGGACTCTACTGCATTGCCGGTGGAATTGTGAATTGATTCAATCATTCTGGAAGGCAATATGGAATTAAGTCCAAAAGGTTTTAAAAGACATTCTGCCCTTTGATACACTGTTGGGTTTGTACCCAAAGAAGTAATATGGAAAAATATATGTACAAAAATATTCGTAGCCGCACTCTTTGTGGTGGCAAAAACCTGGAAAATGAGGGGATGCCCTGCAATTGGGGAATGGCTGAACAAGTTGTGGCATCTGTTGGTGATAGAATAATATTGCGCTCAAAGGAATAATGAACTGGAGGAATTAAATGTGAACTGGAACGACCTCCAGGAATTGGTGCAGAGCAAAAGGAGCAGAACGAGGATAACATTGTACACAGTGACTGATACACTGTGGCATAATTGAACATAATGGACTTCTCTACTAACAGTAATTCAATGATCCAAGACAATTCTGAAGGACTTATGAGATAGATCACCATCCACATCCAGAGAAAGAACTGTGGGAGTAGAAACACAGAAGTAAACATATGATTGATCACATGAATCAATAGGGATATGATTGGGGTTGTTGACTTTAAATAATCACTGTATTGCAAATATTGATAATATGTAAATAGATTTTGATAAATGATACATGGAAAACCTTGTGGAATTGCTCATTGGATCCAGGAGCAGACAGGAAGGAGGAGAGGGAAATAACCACAGAAAAAAATATTTTAAATAATTTAAATAATATAATTTGATTAATTAATTAAATTAAAGAAATAAAAAATACTTTCAAATAAAGTTTTAGTTCAATATAGAAATTCTCATTTAAAATGTAACTACTTAATAGAGAAAGAAAAAGAAAAATGTAACTGCTTTAGGGTTAGTGACAATTCAGACATCAATCATTAAGTGAAAAATTTCATTGGTATGGGGATTCTTGCCACCGATGTAGACCACAACTTAATATAATGCAATTATCAATGATTCGACCCCTGGTGAACTAGGACTTTGCTCACCCAGAATGTGAAGACTGTTTTGGCGGAACAGGCGGAAGAAACCAATAAGAAGGTTCAACGGCTGAGATGGCAACGCAGCAAAGCACTGTGGAGTGCTCAGGGCGTGTTGGAGCACAAAAGACAACACGGCCATCCAATGCAGCTGAGGAAGTCTCCAGGTGTAACGATTTTTCGTAACATTGGACCCAGGCTTCCAATGCCGAGAGAGTGGGACTGTCTCTGTGCACCGACTTTTCCACTTAAATCTTCATGCACAAGTGTCTTTGTGCACAAAAATGCACAAAAATAATCATCATCCTTGGTTACCGAGAGACTACAATATATATATATATATATATATATATATATATATATATATACATATATATATATATATATAAACATTTATAAGGTTCAAGGCTTTGTACTACGTGAGCGAGGGATACAAAGATTAAAAGTGAATAGATGGATGGATTCTTGGTCCTCAAAGAGTCTATAACCCTTTTCATACATAAGTAGACAGGTTTCATGAAGAGTATACCCTTAAAAATGTGAAAAAAAATCAAAAAAAGGTTCACGTTTCAACTTTCATAGTTTGTGATTATGGACCCCAAAGGACCTATGTTTTGTCCTTTGTCAAGCCAATAGATGAAATAAATGGCTCCTGATGGGCTTTGGTTCTAGTATCCACTTGTTTTCAGTCAACCATCCTATATGCGCTGATGGGTATGAAAAGACATATGGTAAAGTCTTTCCATTAACTGCAAATAATAGGTTCTTCTCTTCCAGCTTTACCCTAAATAATCTTGGGTCACTTTTGCAACATGATAGACAATCAAGTTAGGACAGCAGTGAAAGTAATAGTCCTCAAAATGCCAATAATAAAAAATTAAATATTGATGGAACACTTCATATTTAATAATGCACATCCATTCCTAACACCTCCCAACAATCTAGATAAAGATGTGGGGTAGGTATAATTTTACAGATGAGGAAACACAATCTCTAAACAGTTCATTGAGTTGTTATAAGTCACATCACTAACAACATCTGTTTTCCTCTGCCAAGCTCTTTAAAACTGGATTCATCCATTCCCATTCTTTTCATAGCAAGTTACTCTCATAATGGGGAAAGGAAAAAAAAAGCAAGAATAAAACTGATGCGTGGGAGCAATGTGCCAGGAGAGCTCTGGCCAATAGCAAAGTAGGGTCTCTGGGTAGCCAAGGACCTCCTCATTTCGGTATTTTAGTATTCCCATCTCTCTCCAAATCTAGGACAGGTGCTTCCTCCTACCAGAACACTTACCAGATTCCTCATTATATGTTAATGTTCTCTTCCTCCTGAAATGATATTATTTGTATAATCTTTGCATTGACTTAAGGATGTGCATACTGGATCTCTTTTCACTCCTATAAGAATATAAACACCTTGGAAGAAGGTATTGTTTTATTTTTCTTCATAATCTATGTTAAGTACAATGTCTAGCATGTTTCAGTTGTCTAATAAATGTCTGAAAAATTAAATTCAGAAGAGAAGCAATTATCAAACATTGTTTTGTTCACAGCATATACAAGGGTCAACTCTGCCTGTAATTCAGGATGAGGTAATATATTAAAGATTTCACCTTAACCTTTTAAGTTTAATTACACTGAGCCACTCCAGGGTGATTTGTTTAGTTTTCTTGTTTCTGACTTCACTCTCTCTTTATGAGAAAAATCACTTAAGGCAGGAATTTTTTTTAAATTCAGATTTTTAAAAATATAAACACCAAGCAAAGATATACAATGAATCTTAAGTTCTTTTTGACTACAAGTATATACATATATAAATGTGTGTGTGTGTATATATATATATATATGTATATATATAATCTAGTCTTTCATCAGTAATTTGAAATTGACATTATTTTATCAGCACTTGAATAAATCTCTAAAAACATTTGGGGGCCCATGATATTCCTATAAAATGGTATTTCCATTCTTCAATAGACCTGTGATCTCCCTGGAAGGGATATCCTTTCCAGTGGTACAGATAACAATCATAAATACTCTCCTTTAATCTTCATTGAGTTATCATCAGTTAGGCTGATATTTTCATGAATCTTCTATTAGAGGGTCCTTTTATGTCACTTCTCATATAGCAATCATCTATGAAAAAGAGCATAATTGACTTCTGCCTTTCATTAGCCTTCCATAAATACTTTCTATTGTTTTAATTCTGTTTGTGTAAAAAAGAAATTATATATCTAATAATAAAAGTATTATATTTTATGAGGTTTATTAAGGATTATTAGAAATCAAGGAATGAAGAAGATACAAATTAAAAACCACATGCTATAAAAATGGAGATTTGAAGCCCAGAATTCAATTCACAGAAGTCTTCGGTAGTTTCCAGAATTCCCTATAATATCACCAGAGTCCTCACCTGAGCTGAGAACAAAATGGGTATTTAAACTGACTGTACCACCTATTTGGTCTCTCTGCTTCCACTTCTAAGCACATGCATCTCTCAAGATGTAGTAAGTAAAATTGAATGGGCTATTCAGCTCTCCTAGACACGTTCTTTCTTATTTTTATTTTCTTTATTTCTTAATTCTAATAATCTTTAATAAACCTCATAAAATATAATAATACTTTTAATAGAGAAACTAAATTTAACTGTTACAGTTTTGGCAGCCACAGAGGGATGAGATAAGATACTCATTTTTTTTTTTTAAAGATAGCCTAGATAGTGCTTTTTAAGCCATGTTTCTCTAAGGCTTTTCAGAAAAGTCTCTTGATCAGCTTGAGCCTGAACTCCTGCAATCTGGACATATTTGACCCAGAATCTCTCACCTGGTCCCGGCACTTCCTACCCCAGCAACTCTGGCCTCCAAGCAGATCACTCACCGCCCCAGGCCCAGGACTTACTTCCACCAGCTGGTAAAAAAAAAGGGGGTGATTTTTCTTTAGACTATGATTAGCCT